>NC_136419.1:32357500-32757500 GCF_052625555.1 Lactuca saligna | reverse complement strand
CACACCTAGTATATCATATATCAAGAATGCATTGGCTATTTATATTTCATAATAGGTTATTCACATGGTCATTTTGAATTTGAATTGACATGGGGCATACTTAGATATAGATTTCTCTTTTATTATCCTTTTGTTTATTATTTTTGTTAGATATTGTCTTATATGTGTTTAAATGTCTTATGATGGAAGTTTAATAGTTGACAAATGAAATTTCGAGGCATATGGTTCAAATTAACTCACATTCAAAAATGTTATTAGTTTTTTATGATTGATCTTTCATATGGATCTTAGAATGGATTGATGCAAGTCACTCAGATAATACAATTTACCATTCTTTTTTTTTCTATATGTTGAACCTAAATACCAAACGAACTAGATTATTGTGTATATGTTTGCTTTAACAATAAGAAGAGTGTCAGTAAATAAAATCTCATATTCTATTATTTGCTATAACTATCATAAAGAATGATGATGTTAGAAAATGAAGTTTTTACATGGGCAGTACACTTGTAGCATTCCCCATTATAATTTGTTCGTCATTGACATTTATGCATCCATGAATCCTTTTCAGTGTGTTGTGTCGCTGAATTCCATGCGATTCCATCAATTGATTTGAATGAGTTATTTCTCACATGGTGTAAAAGTAGAATGCTACGTATAAAATTGCTAAATTACCATTGGAGATTGGTGTGAAAAAATAAATAAATAAATAAAAATAACATTGGAGATTGGTGGATCGTGGATGTGCGTTTATTTTAATTTTGAAACTTAGTTTTACATGTGGTGGTTGATGTATTCTCGTGTGATTCATTTTGTTTCGTTTCGCTTGTTTTGTTTCCATTAAACTAGTATTTTTTTTTCATTTTATCTATTTGATTTATATAAATAAATGACACGTGCACCCTTTTCAAATGCTTGATGATGAGTTGGAACTTGGAATGTCTAGAATCAATGGGTTTTGCATCATACTTTTCATGCATCATCACCTACCAATCAATAATCAAATAACTTTTGTCCGAATTTTCCTTCTAAAAGAATATAACCTTTTCAAAAATCATTTATATTTGACTTTTTATGGAATTATATGAAATGAAATAAGTGTATGAAATGGTGTAAATCTCTTAATCAACAATGCCAAAAACAAATAACCAACCATATGAAAATTAATAATTTGTTGTTATTACAATTAATATTAATATTGATATATTTCAAAATAAAAGAAATACTAAATTACTAATTACAACATGTTAAGATCAATGAGGTTTTATGTTCTAAAACCAAGTAGTGATAGAAGGGATTGCTCATTGAGTTATATGCTAGCATCAAATTTCTTATTTTACCAATGTGGGATTAGGTTTGCACCCCAACACAACATTCACAGTTTAAGATCATAATTTCTCATTTGATTATATATGTTTTAATATAATTTGTTTTTGTTTAATTATAAAGTGTTTTTAAGTTCAATGTGTTTTACGATAACATACAAAGAAAAAAACATAAAAACATCCAACTGTGAATTATTAGTCATTACAGCTCATAATAATTTTTTTTACTACCAAACTATTTTTTTTTAACTCAAACCATGATTTATTATATCGTTGACTGACCACTAAAAAGACAACAAATAAACGGAGATGTGTCACAAAACAACACTTTCAAGATTAATTACGTTCTATGGCGATCTTCGATCTCTACCATTGGCTTGACCTAAGGTATCAAGGATTCACCACAACTTCTTAGGGAGGAGGGAATCGTTCCCACTGAACTCACTACCACATCAGTTTTTCTCTTTGATTTTTCTTCATCTTTCCGAACCCACAACACACGAAAATCATATCTTTTTCAATCCACTCAATTAAAAAAAATACTAAACAACTAAGGTACAAGTCTTAAAACATATGGTACAAGAGAAAATGAGAGAAAGAAAGTAGAGAGAGGGGATGAAGTGGGTTCATGAAACCAATTAAACAACACGCCGAAAAGAGTGTTACCGGCGGTAACTCTATTGCTAATTAAGATTTTACCTTGATTATTTTGTATATTTTTTTTAATTGGGTGGGTTAACAACGATACGATTTTCGTGTGTTGTGAGTTCGGAAAGATGAAGAAAAATCAAAGAGAAAAGCTGATGTGGCAGTGAGTTCAGTAGGTTCGATGGATTCAATGGGAACGACTCCCCCCCTCCCTTAGGGGGGAGGGAGTCATTCCCTCCCAACCCACTGAACCCACTACCACATCATTTTTTTCTCTTTTATTTTTCTTCATCTTTCCGAACACACAACATACGGAAATCCTATCTTTTTGAACCCACTCAACCCACTAAATTAAAAATATATATATACAAAACAATCAAATATAAAATCTTAATTAGCAATAGAGTTATCGACGGTACCATTCAACGAGTGGGTTAATTGGTTTCACTAACCCACTTAATTATCTCTCTCTACCTTCTCTTTTTTATTTTCTCTTGTACCATGTGTTTTAAAACTTGTACCTTAGTTGTTTTGTATTTTTTTAATTGAGTGGATTAAAAAAAAATAGGGTTTCTATGTGTTGTGTGTTGGGAAAGATGAAAAAGAAGAGATAAAAATTGATGTGACAGTGAGTTCGGTGGGTTGGGAGGGAACGACTCCCAGGGAGGAGGGAGTCGTTCCCTCCCAATCCACTGAACCAACTGCCACATCACTTTTTCTTTTTTATTTTTCTTCAACTTTTCGAACCCACAACATACAGAAACCCTATCTTTTTTAACTCACTCAACCCACTCAATTAAAAAAATACAAAACAATAAAATGTAAAATCTTAATTAGCAATAGAGTTATCAACGGTACCACTCCCGCTTCAACGAGTGGGTTGATTGGTTGCACTAACTCACATCATCATCTCTCTCTACTTTCTCTTTCTTATTTTCTCTTGTACCATGTGTTTTAAAACTTGGTTTATATTTTTTTTAATTGAGTGGGTTGAATGGTTCAAAAATATAGAATTTCCGTATGTTGTGGGTTAGGAAATATGAAGAAAAAAAAAAAAAAATTAATGTGACAGTGGGTTCGGCGGAAACGACTCCCTCCTCCCTTAGGGTTTTTTCCATATATCAAGTAAATTTGGCCCACTCAACATAATTGGAAGTTGGAAATGATTCAATATAAACCAAGATCTCAACAAAACATGTGGCTTTACAAAACAACTGAGATGGAGATGGTTGGGTTTGATGGTCTACGAGGTTTCCCCAGAGTTTTGGTTCAACTGGACGGAAGGGTTGGGATGAGGTGTTTTCTAATGGTGAGGTAGGTGGGATCGTCACTGCCAAGAGGAAACGAGATAGAAGAAAGGTAAGACACGTGTGGAAGGTGTGTTGCCCCACTAATAATTAAAATAATCTAAAAAAAAATAACACAAAAGGTAAAATGGTAATTTCATGCCAAATTAACATCGAGCTGTTAACGGCATCTAACGCGGGGCAGGTACCATTGGTTAAGACCCGAGTAAAAAATACATATATCGAGGGACGTTATCCATAAATTGATAGATATAACACTACAGGGATCAATTATGTAATTTTGGCTAAAAGTTAAGTCAAACCAAACAAAGATTATTAATTATATCGTACCCTCCGAGCAATCATAAGGATGAAGTACTAAATACAACGTGGGGAGCTCTAACCTTAACCTCGATTCTTTATGATCAACGTGAACCCGACCACCTTTTCTTACATTTCTTCCATATCTTCTATCTCACTCTCTTTCTCTCTCTCGATATATCTATACATACTTTGTCTCTATATATACACACAAACACATCATTTCTTCTTCATCGGCTTCCTTCTTCAACTGATCCATACAACAATCGATCACCATGGTCAACTCAAGACATGTTTTTGCCACATTCTTAATTTTGGCCATCATGAATGCATCATCAGCTTTCGACTACGGTCAAGCTCTTGACAAAAGCTTGCTGTTTTTCGAGGCACAAAGGTCCGGAAAGTTACCACGGACTCAACGAGTGAATTGGCGAGGCGATTCCGGTCTCACTGATGGTTACCAACAAAAGGTGAGTGTATCATTCTTGCTTCGTAAGCTTGTACTTCATCCTATTGTGGGTTGTACACCTATATAGACCTAATTATGATGTGGGTGTTGGGAATGGAATTTAGGTGAACTTGGTGGGAGGATACTATGATGCTGGTGACCATGTAAAGTTTGGACTACCAATGGCGTATACGGTGACAATGCTGTCATGGGGCGCAATAGAGTATCATAGAAATATGATGGATCTTAATCAAATGGGGCATGTTTTGGATGCCATTAAATGGGGTACTGATTACTTCATCAAAGCTCATTCACAACCTAATGTTCTTTGGGGACAGGTATGAATTAACGGTTTTAACCACCGCAAATAACTTGAATGTTTATTTGATATTTTCCCTCCTACCACAACTATATGTTGTATATCTAAGAAATATAAAATTTGGTCACCTAAAGAGTGGAAACTTGTGGTTACAGGTAGGTGATGGAGACTCGGATCACTACTGTTGGGAGAGGGCTGAGGATATGACTACACCAAGAACCGCGTATAAATTAGACACTGAACATCCGGGATCCGATCTCGCCGGAGAAACCGCAGCCGCCATGGCTGCCGCCTCTATGGCGTTTAGGCCTTACAATTCATCATACTCTGATTTACTCTTGGTTCACGCTAAACAGGTTGGAATGGAATCATGCACTCCGATCACTTTCGAGTTGTTAATTAGATGAGTCTGATATTAAACTTTATGTTTTGTTTCACAGCTTTTTTGGTTTGCGGATCGGTTTCGGGGACTGTTCACGGATTCAATCCCGTGTGCCAAGGAGTTTTATACATCATCTGGGTTTGAAGACGAGCTTTTGTGGGCGGCTACGTGGTTGTACCGGGCAACCAATGATGAGTCGTACTTGAAATACGTGGTGGACAATGCCGCCTCCATGGGCGGCACTGGGTGGGCAACGAAGGAATTTTCATGGGATAATAAATACGCTGGTGTCCAGATTCTCCTGTCCAAGGTGTTGTTGGATGGACATGGTGGTGCGTATACCGCCACGTTGAAACAATATAAGGCAAAAGCCGACTACTTTGCGTGTGCTTGCCAGCAAAAGAATGACGGCTACAACGCACCCATGACTCCTGGTTCGTCACTAAAACTTATCTTTCACCTCAATCACAATCACAGTCCAATGCAATTCAGACACACATACATACAACCTGTTTATTCGGTCAGTGTACTTATTATATATTTCTTTTAATACAGGTGGCTTGCTCTACTTGCACGAATGGAACAACATGCAATACGCCGCGTCGGCTGCGTTTCTTCTTGCGGTCTACTCGGACTATCTCACCGCAGCTAAGTCGGTTCTCACGTGTCCCGATGCCAATGTTCAACCTCACGAACTCCTCACTTTCGCCAAATCTCAGGCATGTCTAATTGAGTAATTTCAATCCACTTTTTGTATAAAAAAAAGTAAACACTCGATTCATTTGATTAACGAAAGGGTGTCTATCACGCATGCAGGCTGATTATATCCTAGGGAAAAATCCAAAATCCATGAGTTACATTGTTGGATACGGACCAAACTACCCGATTCATGTCCACCACAGGGGTGCTTCAATCGCCTCTATATCTGTAGTCCACTCAGTGGTCGGGTGCGTACAAGGGTTCGATGCATGGTACCACCGGCCAGCGGCTAACCCAAACGTGATCCACGGCGGTCTAGTCGGTGGTCCAGACCGTAACGACAATTTCGATGATGATCGATCAAATTACGAACAAACCGAGCCAACACTTTCCGGGACTGCCCCTCTTGTTGGACTCTTCTCAAAGTTACATAGCCTCAACCTCGGTCCAATACCCACCACATCACCTTCCCCAACCAAGGGACACCCCGGTTCATGTGAGTGAAATACCACAACTAACCTTTAGTTTTTCTACTAACAAAAATACTATAAATTCTAAACTTCATATTTTTGTTCTAGACTCCCATGCTAAAGCACCTACGAAACCATATGGAGCGCCAGTTGAATTTTTGCACTCGATCACGAACTCATGGACAGTTGGGGGAATTCAATACTACAGGCACAAGGTGATAATCAAGAACACATCAGAAAAACCAATCACGGATTTGAAGTTGGTAATTGAAAACTTATCAGGCTCTCTTTGGGGATTGACTCCAACCCTGACTAAGAACATATACGAGCTTCCACAATGGAGTAAGGTCATCAAACCTGGTTCTGAGTGCAGTTTTGTGTATGTTCAAGGTGGCCCACAAGCAAAGGTCTCAATTCAATCTTACCACTAACTACATGAAAGTCAACCCCATCAACATTCACTTCCCTTTCATATTCAACAACTGTAATCTACCAGGAAACCTTCTATTTTTGACATTTTATTTTAAAAAATATGTATTTAATATGAGGAATGATGAAATGCTGCATATTCTAGTTATCATATTGTTATCCCTTTATGGGTTAAGCACTCAATTCAAACAGCTATACAAGACTTAATGGGAAAAAAAAAACAGCATCTAAGCAATATCTACAGTCTAAGCATCACAATGACACTGATTTATTAGCAAAACTACTGATAAGTACACACCATAAGCAGTCTAAATGGCAAGAGTTACACTTACATAACATTTGCAACATGTTCATATAGAATTATGCAAACTTCTTCGCTTTTGCCTTGGGAATTCTGCTTAGCAAACTAGTATCAAGCTTACTATAGTGGTTCTGAACCTTTCCAAACAGATTGTACACAGCACTATCAATTTGGTCATCATACTTCTCATACACAACAGGCAAAGTGTGAGCAGCCACAAAACCTAAATAAATGAATAAATAAATGAACAATACATCTCATAAGGAAGCTAAAAAGACAAAAGGAAGATCTTACCTATGTAAATAACAGTCCAAAAGTTACACCAGGTTCCAATTATTGCTGCAGTTAACAATCCCCCAACAACCTAAACACAATTTGGAAGAAAAAAAAAATTAGAAATTGTCAATATTTTAAATAATAGTGTGGTAGACATACCAATGCAAGTTGTTTGATATCCCCTCTAGAACCAACATACTGAAGGTAACCCAGAGTACGATTCACTTCATCACCTACTATTCTAGCAACGTTCACAAATAGCTCATCTGGTAGAGTAACACGGGGTGGGGCCCTGTTCAATAGGTTTGACCAGATAAACTGACCAATGATACAGATAACCAGACCAAAACAGACAAGAGGAAGGAAATTGTAGTCAAGCCATTCAAAGAGCACCCAAACTGCAGTTGCACCACATAAGACACCTGCTGATATCTTTTTGTTCCTCCATAAGAGCACATCAGCAGCTACAAAAGAAGATAATGTCATTTTAGAAAGAAAGAAAAAGAAATAGATACCATTAGTCTAAGGTTAATAAAGAATGAAGAGATGAAGCTTACATTTGCCACCCCCTAAAATGTGATGAATGGGCTTCTGTCTCCCAAAGAGCTTATTGAACTGAGAAGAGACTGTGTGTGACTTTTCTTCAACGAAGAATGAGCCAGAATTCTGCTTCTGGAGCTTATCAGAGAGTGTATCCATGATGTTGTTCATGAGATTTTCAGATGTTATACCCTCAGGCATGGCTCCTGTGGTTGGAAAATTTAAAAATGAGCAACGCTAATTGTTAATTTGCTACTTATAATTTTGAATTTAACAAAAAGTGTTTGTTGATAAAGATTAAATTACTTTCAGATCGTGTACTAAAGCCAAAACTCAAAAGTATTCCATCATTGGTAACTTTAGACTTTAAACGGTTGACTTTTCAAGTCAAAATTAGGTTTGACAAGAGCCCCTTCCCCAAATAAAAAAAGAAAGAAAAAGAAACATCTTTCTATCCCTTAAAAAGAAAAGGTGAAGATCTGAGGTGAACCTTACTTGCGTTAACAAATTACACATTTGATTACAAGAATACTCCCTGACTCTGGATATTAAGCAAAATTCTTCGTCAACTTCAAGTCAATCGTGGAACTGAAGCATTCTTAGTTCTTACCAATACTAAGAGATTAAACAAAATTGGTCTAATTAAACCTAATATTTGGAAAAAGTTCAATAGATCGACCAAAAGCTATTAATAATAGCAGCCGATGAGTTGATTTTATAACAAAATCCACATCTGGAAAGTCAAATAATATATCAATTTGTGTTTCACAAAGAACTATGTCGAACCATCAATATATAACTATATGCTACTTTCGGGAACGAAGACGTACTAGAGAGTAAAACTGAGTAACGAAAACCTAATCTACTTGCACAATAAGACGAAACACAAATTAAACAAAAACAAAAGCTTCACGAAACCTTTCACCCATTTGAATGTAGAGAGAGATGGAAAGTAAGTAAGTGCGTGTATGTGTGAGAGAGAAAGAAAGAGGTACCGAATTCTGCTTTATCGTCGAAGAGAGAGAGTAAGGAGAGGTCAGTGACAGTGAGGGCAAGGGGGGTGCTAGTTGCAAAGAGAGAATATGGAGCGATTGTCCGATTTGAACGATGGATTGAGAGGGCAAGGGGGGGGTGCTAGCTGGCGCGTGGCGCCATAACGACATCGTTCTCATGCAATGCCATTAATGGACCATGCGTTTCCACCCGGTCACTGCCACATTAAAAACGTTTTTTTATTATGGGAAAACTACAATAAAGTCCCTAAGTATTGCCCGTATAATCGATTTAATCCTTATATTTTTTTTTTGCAATTTAGTCCTAAATATCTGTAAACGTAATCAAAACGAGATATTTAATAGGTTAGCCGGTATCTAACTGATGTGGCAGCTTACGTGGAAGTCATCATGTGAAATAACATCCTACGTGCCATTTAAGAGGGCTAAATCATTGAATCGAGCTCGTCTTCTTCAATCTCCAGTCAAAGGAGCGAACGATTAGGGCAAATTGGCAACAGGAAATCGATGTCGAGTTCGTCAAGCACCAACATCAGAATGTGCTATTGTGGAGATACGGTTGGGATGTGGACATCATGGACTCGAAAGAATCCAGGTCGGAGGTTTTTTGGTTGCCCAAATTACATGGTATAGAATCTTCAAAACTCACTCAAATTCTTCTAATCCTCTAAATTTCCCATTTTTCTATGTTAAAAACATGCATCTTGCTATGTTATGTAGGATGAAGAGAAGGACTGTGGGTATTTTCGTTGGATTGACCCACCACTATTGAATAAGTGGTATAAAGAAAGAATGTATGAGTTAGGAGCTGTTGCTAATGGGGGTGTAGCTATTCCTTTTAATAACCCTGTTAATGAAGGTGAAATACCTGTTGATGGCCCTATTGCCCCTGTGAATGTTGATGTCCCTATTGCCCCTGCGAATGCTCTTGAACCTGATAATCAAATTGCAATGTGTGACAATACACATGTGCCTAGTAATGAATTTGGATTCTGCAAGTGGATGATGGTTTGTTTTGTTTGTTTCATTGTAGGGATGATGTATGGTTAGTTTAGTGTAAGTTGTAGGGTATTATGGTATGGTAGGGATGATGTAATCTTTTGGTTTGTTATCATCATGATGTAATAGATAAATTTTGATGTAATAGTTTAATGTTTCGGTTAATGAAATGGCAATATGTTATTATGGTTTGCATAAATGGTGTACACTAGACAAATATAACCATGATTTAACAATTGGTGTTGAATTTGGGACTAAAATGATCACCATTGACAACAAACCAATAAAGCTCCAAATCTGGGACACAGTTTGTCTCCTTCTTTTCTTCTATACCTTATTCTCTTGTTACATTTATTATAAAAAGAAATCTTAAAAAAATCTCTTCTTTTTTCTTTATATATTTGTTAGGATGGTCAAGAATCATTTAGATCAATAACAAGATCTTACTACAGAGGTGTTGCTGGTGCCCTTCTTGGTTTGCATAAATGGTGTACACTTGACAAATATAACCATATTAAGGGCATTCACAATGTTTCAATGTGGCTAAAATAATTAAACAACAAACTCCAATATGTCATTACCAACCATGTTAAGGGCATTCACAATGTTTCAATGTGTTTACAAAAGATGTACAAAATATGGTTATCAGTAATTTAAGGGCATTCACAAAAGATATACAAAAGTAGCATTCACAAAAGATGCACAAAAGTAGCATTCACAAAAGATGTACCAAAATACCCTTACTACCCTTAACACCCTAACACCCTAATCCAACTCCAATGGTGAATTTGAAGAAGTCCCAACACATCCCATCTTCTTCAGCTTGGTTTTAACAATCCTCTCAGAGGGCCTTCTTTTTTTCACAATCCTAAGGTGTACTGGTAATTCATGGGTGTCATTAATGCCTTCTTCTTCTTCCTCACTTTCTGGTTGTGTCTCAGGGATATTTTCTTCATCCCCATCTTGTGTCTCTGTCTGAGGTGGATACTCCTCTTCCTATAAAACATCAAGCAATTAATAACATAAACGAATGTAAACATTAAGGTAATATAGAGGGTTTACCATAGACATAGGAAGAACTTGTTCAATAGTGTCATTGTAATCATTGAGTTGTTTCATATGTGAATCTATCAGACTAAGTGACTTTTTAATTTCTTCAGTTGAATACCGTGATTGTTTCAAATCTTGCATTGCCTTCCATAAATGGACTAAATATTTTTCAGGAATAGTGTCATCCTCAACTTCAGCCACTCCACCACCTTCAACTTCAGCCACTCCACCACCTCTGTTAGCCACTACATCACCTGTGTTACCCACTGCACCACCTCTGTTACCCCCTCTACCACCTCTACTACCCCTTGCACCACCTCTACTACCTCTGACACCACCTCTTACACCACCTCTAGTCCAATGACTGATATCAGGATCCAATCTTGGTCTACCCATTTTTTTCTTGGGTTTGGGTTCTGGTGTGACCTTGGGATTCTTACAGGATGCCTTGTTATGACCCCTTTGAAGACAATTTTTGCATTGGACAGTCCTTCCTTTTCCTGTAACCTTCATCTTATTTTGGGAGTATTTGTCTTGAGATTCAGTGGCATGCCTCTTTCTTTTCAGAGTTGGTCTCCCTGGCATTCTTCTAGCTAAAGGGGGTAGAGGCTTTATGTATGATGTTCTAGGCCATAAATTTCTACCATTCACAGGTAGTATATTGTTTGCATATATGGCCTTGAACCTGTCCACATGAAACCACTCACTTATGAAATGAACAGGATCTTGTCCAGTGAATAATATTGCACACTGTGCATGTATACATGGAATTCCTTAGATATCCCAAAGCCTACAGTTGCACACTCTGCTTTGTAAGTTAACCACGTACCCTTCTAATCCATTCCTGGCTTCAAAAATAGATGGTCCACTTGGATTCACATTCCAATTCCTACAATGGCATTACTAAATGAAATCATAACAATGAAATTAGAATAATGATAACAAGGAACAATAAAAATGCTAAGACAAACCTCAAATCCTCTCCAAACTTGTTCATTTTTTTGATAGCAGCTGGACAAACCACTGATTCCCACTTTTCTGCCTTTTGTAACATATGGTAGAACCTATCCATCATGTACAACCTAATTTCTTCAAACATTGCTAGAAGGGGTTTCTTTCTAGCATCCAATATGATGGCGTTGAAGCACTCTGCAATGCCATTTTCAACTGCCTCACATGCTACATCAGTCCTAAAAAATGCCCTGCACCATGTGTGAGGATCTCTTGCGATCAAATGTTCATAAGCATTTGGATTAACCTCTTTTATATCATCCATTTTCCTGAGAAATTCACTCTCTACAGTTGATAAGGAAGCTGCCCAGAACATATTCTTGAACTCCACTCCAGAATAGGTCTTCCTAAAGTTAGCATATATGTGTCTTGCACACTGTCTATGCTCCACATTTGGTAGGACTTCTTTGGTTGCTTCAAGCAATCCCTACAATTTAATGAATACATAAACATATAAGATGATGTTAAGGAAAAATCATAAATATGCAAAGAAATTACAAACCTTATGTTGATCAGAAATTACAGTAAACCCTCCTCCATCTAGCAGATTAAGATCCTCTGTGAGCAGTTCCAAAAACCATTTCCAATTAGCTTTGTTTTCAATGTCAACAACTGCCCAAGCAATTGGATAAACTTGGTTGTTTGCATCCCTCCCTATTGCTGTGAGTAATTCTCCTTTACATGTCCCTTTCAAGAAAGATCCATCTAGACCAATTACCCTACGGCACCCTATTTTCCAACCTTCCTTGATTGCTTTAAAACACAAATACATCCTGTGAAAGTATGTTGTTTCATCTGGATTTACAGTGACACCAACTTGGACAGTGCTACCAGGATTTGACCTTAGTAACTCATGGCAATAGTCCCACACCCTAGCATAATGTTCTGTAAGTTTACCATCTATAATGGTCATTGCTCTACACCTTGTTCTGTAAGCCTTAGACCAAGATACACCACAATGAAATTTGGTCCTAATTATTGATTGCATCTCCTTACACTTCAAGTTAGGTTTCATTATCAACTCCTTCAAAAAGTGTCTTGCTAGCCATCTGGGACTCAGTAAATTTGAAATATTGAAATTTCTAACACATTTGTGCTCATCGACTAAGGTTTTAATCTGAAAAGACCTTTCTTGAGTCATCCAGGAAGCATGAACTCTGAATGGGCAGGGTTGAGACTTCATCTTAGAACCACATTTGGCAGTTAATCTCACAGTGTCACACTTCGCAAATTTAATGTTATACCCTGACTTAATAGCACAATTAGTGAGACATTGTTGCAACTGATGTGGTGATTCATACCTTTCACCAAGAAGGGGCTTCATCTTATTCCACTTAACTGATAGGTCGTGAATGGGGAAGCCTGCACCAACCGCATCTCCGAAATCAAGATCATTAGCCCCTGCTGTGTCATCGATTTCCTCTTCTGAACCAAACCCTTCTTCATCTTCATCAACTAAGTCATTGTCTTCATCGGCTTCATTATCTTCATAATCAGAACTGAAGTTAAGGAAAGCATCCTTGCATCTCTCTTTACCCTGTGTCTTGAAATCATCTTCTTCCAGTTCCACATCTATGTGCTCAGTATCGAGCACCTCGTCATCATCTTCGTATTCTTCAGAGTCGTATTCTTCAGATGACTCATGGCGAACTTCTTCTGATTCGACAACCATTGGGTTTTACCTTCGTTTCTCTCAGTAAAACCTTACTTATTTCGTGTATCACTCTGTAAAAACCCTATCTTTTTCTCTCAATCGATTTACCAGACGTCGAATGCAGTGGAAATGGAAGGGTAAAACTCACTTGTACACGTAAGGTGGGATACCGGCTAACCTATTAAATATCTCGTTTTGATTACGTTTACAGGTATTTAGGACTAAATTGCAAAAAAAAAAATATAAGGGCTAAATCGATTATACGGGCAATACTTAGGGACTTTATTGTAGTTTTCCCTTTCATTATTGGAAAATAATAGACTTTATACATTTTGAGTTATATATTTATATCTTCTCATTTATTTAGCCATATCATTTTCTGTTCATTTTAATGTAGATGATTTCAGCACAATTTAAGAAATAAATTTATAAGAATAATATAATGAAATTCAAAAAAATGACCAGAAATGGTTGAGTTATCTGCCACCATTTGGTAATCTTTTTAACAGTTATAACTTTCAATATTTGTAACGATTTTATAATACCATTTGTTGTTTGATGACACTTTTTCTTGAAATTCTCCGGATTTTTCTTACACTCAATTTCTAGAAAACAATTTACATAATGAAATGGCATTGAACCAAGGTTTAGGGTTGTGTTAATTGTCTCAATTCCATGTATTTAGAGCTCTTAAATTATGTTTTGGTTGATTACATGTGTTTAATCATGGTCATTTTTATGGTGCGACTTTCACCTATAATGAAAAAAATTACATTTGGTATATTGAAAAAGTTGAAGGTGTCTTATGCTTATCGATAACAATTGTTGGGTTTCTTCCTTCATCCTTTGGCCAAGTCGGTAACAACCCATGACTTGTTACTTTCCAAAGCTTCGATTTGTTTCATCAATGTAGCTTGCCAAATAGGTTGAGGGGTGTCTTGATTTCCCATAGCAACTAGGTTCCTTCTTTTGTTTGAGGTTGTCCAAAATTTGCTTATTTAGAGAGGAGATGGTACATAAAAATTTGTGAGAATGCACACAAAAAGTTACCATGATAGTATAAGGACACAAAGAGCTAGAAGATAGACAGTGGCATCATCACAAACATAACCAGCAAGATAACTGAGAGGAAAATGAGCCTGAGAAGATCTTCGCACAATGAAAGAAGGTTGTATGGGAGCTAATGTGTGGATCAGACGATGGTGAAAGACTTGAAGTTAGAGAAAAAAACAATGAGAGTTCATGTGGTCGATAGTGGAGTGAGTAGCTGATGGAACAGATGGAACAGATGGCGGTGAAGATAACCAAAAAGGTATCAATTTCTTATGAATAAGGTAAAATGGTGGTGTTGTTAGGGTGATTGAGATAAGGGGATGTTTAAGGAACATGAAATTCTTAAAAAGTTACAATTTAGATGTATGAAGGTTATATAGTTGTAGGCTTTCTTTCCAAGAGGATAACCCACGAAAAACAAAGGCAAGGCTTTAGGATGAAATTATAGATACCTTGTGTTAGGAAAAATGGGAATAAACACACATACACACATGAAGACACAATATGACCAGCGTCCATGAACATGAAAGATTATTTTTATTCACAAAATTGAAAACGATATGACAATATAGTCATTGTAACATTGAAGCCCTAACTATTAACCATTATATATATACAATGTAAACCCTAGCTAAATCGGGTTGGGTTTGCATTCCACTAGCTAATCGATAGTCAAATTAATGTTTTGTCGGTTGATGGTTCACTAGCTACTAATCAACTGATGGTATGTCAGCCAAGACCATTGATGGCCTTCAATTCTTAAATCACATTTAACACTATGTTAAATAAGAGTACAATCATAATACAGATAGCCAAAGTTTCTTAGATGGGTATGAGATGGAGTGGTTCCAAATAGAACTTCAAAATGTGTTTTATTAGGAGTAATTTAGTAAGGCACTTGTTTATTAGATATTAGGCGAATGTTCGCGCATTGCGCAGAAACACCTATATAGTTGAAACACTTACAAATATATGTTTTTTAAATATAACATTTACGTTATTATTAAATTTGATATAATAATTCGTATACTAAATTGATATAATATATCGATTATTTTGAATTATATGATAATACATGCATCTATTATAACTGAATAATCTCAATCGTTTGAATGACTTCTAACCGCGAGTTACACATGAATAAAATTAAATATAACATATGGTTTAATATTATTTATAGTTGTTATTGTTAATTAGTTTTTTAAAATTTATTTGCTTGATATTTTAATTTCTCTCATTATAATTATTTAAAACATCAAACATTGTTGTTTTTTATTTTAAAGGTAACAATATAATCATTTATATAGTGTTATTTTTAACTATTGATATTGTAAGTTATTTTTAGCTACTTATTTGAAAACTTTTAACGATTATAAAAATATATTTAGGAAATATTTTAGTTAAATTGATATTACAATTTAGTTTTTGCATTTATCACTATGGTTTATCATTTTTAACTATTTACAAAATAATCTTTGGTTTTTTAAGTGGAACTGAAATTTATATTTTAGTTGACATTGTAATATTATATTTAAATTACTATATTAAGTATTTTATTCAACCTGTTCAAAAGTTGTAGCTTTAAACTGATAATGGTTTACATACAACTACATATTAAATCTAATAAATTAAGTATAATATGTTAAAAGTTAAAGATATAACTTTATAAGTAGGAGTAAATATATTAATTTAAAATTGAAATTTAGTTTATTTATGATTATACTTTAGGTTTGATATTTATTTAACCTTATCAACCAACTTATAATCTTTATTAGAAAGACACTACACTTAATCACTTTTAACTATTTATAAAATATTCTTTCGGTTGTTTAAGTTAAACTAAAATTTATATTTAAGTTGACCTTGTAATGTTATATTCAAATTAATAATTTAAATATTTTATACAAATTGTTCCAAAAGTGTATCTTTAAAATGATAATGATTTACATCCAACAATATATTAAAAATATAAATCAAGTATAATATGTTAAAAGTTAAAAAACATAACTTTATAAGTAGAAGTAAGATGCTATTTTTAATATTGAAATTTAGTTTATATATGATTACTCTTTAAATTTGATATTTATTTAACCTTATTAACCATCTTATAATTATAATTCATAAAGAAATTGAAAAGTCATGGGAGTTACAAATGAATGTGATGAAAGGAAAAATGCCTCCTTATAATATAGTATGATATGATATGATATGGCATTTAACACACAATCTCCTTAAATTTCAATAGATAACTTATATTGAAATAATAAGGCCCTTGAATTTTTAAGTAGATGTTTGTGTCTTCTCTTCACTATTGAGGCGTTTCAACTATGTTAGGTTGGTGAAGTATGTCTTTAGAAATATAAATTTAAGCACTCTTTTGTTTGGATACTAACGTGAGTGCATTAATGGAAGATGATGTCTTGATTTTAGTTTAAAATTGTGTTTCAAGCATTGTCTTAAAGTGTTGCATGGTGGGAAGAACATTACTTTTGGTACTTAATAGGTGTGTCCTCATGTTAACCATAATGGTGAGAAATAAGCAATAAGTCAATAACCATTATAAGTTGATGTATTGTCATGCCTCAAACATCAACACGAACAAGCTTAAAATTTGAGAAACATGAGTAATGCTATGAGAAAAAAGAGAGATTATATTGCCTTGCTTGATTACAACTTGTGTAAATAATAATTTTACTAACATCATTATTAGGAAAAATAGAAATATGTTTGAGTTTGTATGAAGGCAAATGACCATGTCTATGATGCCAAACTTTACAAGACAAATTGTTGTTGAGAGGATTACAAACTTCGTGACTCTTAATAGTAGAAGTATATTGAGAAGGAAATGTGACAAGGTGGGGACATAGTTGTTAAACTCGTACGAGTCACGAGTTGACTCGTACGAGTCGAGCCATTTGATACCCAAAACGATTCAACTCATAAGGTGACTCGTTTTTTGTCTGGCTCGTAAAAAAATTCTGGTTCAAGTACCGACTCGGACCGAGTCGAGTTGGCTCGTAAATCGAACAAGTCATGAAACATGTGACTTACTTTCTTTTATCCAATGGTTAAAGTTATTATCCAGTGGTTAAAACTATTATCCAGTTGTATGATGGGTTTTATGGACAGAAAAGTCAAAGTGTAAAAAGGTATTATCCTTTTTTTCTTAAACTGAACTTCATGTTTGCTCCATCTTTTCTTAAACTGGACTTCTTGTCTCTTCTTTCTTTTTTCCTAGACTTCTTCATTTCCTAAGTCTTTTTTACTTCTTTTTCTTTACCTGCGATACTTCTTGAGTTTTCTTAGGATTCTTCTTCTTAACTTTTTCTACAATTCTCCTTCACTCCTTCATCATTTCACAATCCTTCATTAGTTAACATGTAATGATTTTTCCTCTTGTTCACTTTTTTTGTATAAGATTATGATATTGAATGTGAATAAATTTGTTGAATCAGTTTTTTTTATCTCAAAGATTCGAATTTTCTGGGACAAAAAGAGTCCCTAGGGGTATTTTCAGAATATATTGTTTTTTAAACTTATGTAAGTTAGTTCAAGAAGCTAACTCTTTCCCAGAAGCTTTTTCTTAACCTGTTCTCGTTTTTTGTTCCCTGTTGTTGTCTATCTTCTTTATCTGTTCAAATATTATATGTGTTCTTGTTTTCTTTCTTCCCTGTGTGCAATTTTTTATTTTTGATCATGTTCTTTTTAGTAATTTGATTATCTTTGATCAGGTCCTTTGGTTTGTAGAGTTTAATTATGCCAAAAGGAAAGGCTAAACCAGATATCACTTCGGGACATTGTACTAAAGTAGACCCAAAAAATAGAGTTAGATTGCAATGCAATTGTTGCAATAAATTTTTTTCTGGAGGAGTATTTAGAATGAAGAATCATCTTGCTGGAACAAAAATAGATGCTTTTGTTTGCACGGTGGTTGATGAAGCTACAAAAGAACTTTCCAAAAAATTATTGAGGGATTTTGAGAAAAACAAGTCTAAGGCAATGGATGATGAATGTTTTGAAGTTGAGTGTAGCATCTGGTTTCCGGTATGTGAATTTTATTTGAGCATTGCCCTATTTTAGCCTTGGACTCGGCGAGTCATAAGGTCCGACTCGCCGAGTAGGGACGAGACTCATGACACGTTTAAGTGGGCGACTCGGCGAGTCCATATCCTGGACTCGGCGAGTCCATATCCTGGACTCGGCGAGTCACCGCTGCTGGATGAAACCCTAAGTTTCAAGGGTTTGCACCCTATTTAAACCCTCATTCCGCCCCAACTCCTCCCCATTCACCCCCCAGAACTCCCCAACATCGTTTTCCCTTAATTCCTTGAGAGATTGAAGTGCTCTTGGTGTGTTCTTGAAGGTTTTGAGGAGAAAGAGGTGTAGATCAAGAAGAGGAGAAGGAGATCAGGCATCCTTGTGTCATTTCAACATATTCCTTGAGGTATAGCTCGTTTCCCCTCTGTTTTCAAGCTTGTAATCCCTTTTTGCTTCATTGGAGTCCTTCTTGGGCTCTTCCCCAAGCTTGTTTGTGCTTTGTGGGTGATAATAAGTTGTTAGCCTTTAGATCTAGGCATGATTTAGTCCCTGGAGCTTGGATCTATTGCCTTTATGGGGTCATATTGCATGAAAGCCCTAGATCTACTTCTTTTGGTGCACTTTGAGCCTTAAAATCCATATTGGTGAATATCTACACGTAAAGTTGGAAACTTTACGTGTGGATTGTGTCCTAGAAGCCCAGATCTGTGAATGGCATGGACTGGAATCGAGCAAATCGGTGTATTTGATGGATGCATGGCTGCGACTCGGCGAGTCATATATGTGACTCGACGAGTCTGGTCGCGAGTCACTGAACTGGTCCCTTTAAGATGTATCGAGTTGAGCCGTGAGTCACAGGGGTGACTCGGTGAGTTGGAAGCTGAACTCACTCATGATAGGACTCGGCGAGTCAATGCCCTGACTCGGCGAGTCCAAGGCAATCTTCATAGATCAAGAACAAACTCGGCGAGTTGTTCATACAACTCGGCGAGTCTTAGCATATGTGTTCTTCGGATGAAGATGAACTCGACGAGTTGTTCATACAACTCAGCGAGTAGGATGAAGGAGTTGAATGACAGTTTAGAAGATGAACTCGTCGAGTCATAGCCCAACTCGACGAGTAGAATCAGGGACCCAGGACAATAGTTTGCTAGGGACTCGGCGAGTGGAGATCCACTCAGCGAGTTGGGTCAACTAAAAGTTGACTTCGATTTGACTTAGGGCTAGACCAGGGGTAAAATGGTCTTTTTACCCAAAGGACAGTTAGCAGTGTATGAATAAGTATATTGTGGGAATTACAGCCGGGGAGTTTCCGGAGCAGCAGCAGCAGTAGTAGGTGATCAATTCCCACACAGACCAACAGCTATTTCGAGGTGAGTTTCCTTCCAGTAGTAACGGGTCTAAGGCACCAAGGCCGGCCCGTATAGATGAGACGTTAGTATTATAGTGTGGGCCGAGCCCGTATCAATTAGTTGAGTTGATTGTGTTATATACCAGCATGATAGAACTGTTTACACTTGTTGTCTGTGCGATACTTGTATGATATGAGTTGGCGGTTGAGTGTGGGCGGGGCCCGTATCTCTCCGAGAATGGAGTGTGGGCTAGGCCCGTATCTCCCAGGTAGCGAAGTGTGGGCGGGGCCGTATCTTCACGAGTGTGGGCGGGGCCCGTATCTCTCAGAAAGTGAGGTGTGGGCGGGGCCCGTATCTTCACGAGTGTGGGCGAGGCCCGTATCTCCTAATTGCATGTTATATGTTAAATGATTGTATGGTATGGGGTATTATGGGGGAGCTCACTAAGCTTTGTGCTTACGGTTTCAGTTTTGGTTTCAGGTACCTCCTCAGCTAGGGAAAGGAGTCGGCGCGGTAGCAGCATGTCACACACACACTCTTCGGTTTCCGCATTTACGAGATTCACTGGGATTGTACTCTGATATTTGATGGGATGTATGGTTTGACTTTTAAAACATGGTTTGCGATGTGTTATGGTGTGATCAAACAATGTTTTTATTTATTAATGTTTTCTAAAGTAATATTTTAAAATGAAATTTCTGGACATGAAAATTGGGTCGTTACATTGAGAGTGATGGGAACGGGGCTGTGAAATCTATTTTCAATAAAGGAAAACAAAAAACAATGAATCAAGCATTGAAGGATAGAGAGCCCGTAACTCGAGCTTTATGTCGACTTATATACGGTGAAGCGTTGCCATTTAACTTGGTGAAGTCTCCATTGTGGAAAGAAGCTTTGAGACTTGTAGGGGATTATGTGAAAGGATTGAAACTTCCTTCATATCATGAGGCGGGAGTAACATACCTAAAGAAAGGGGTAGAATGTGTTGAAAAAGGGTTGAATAAGTACAAGGAAGAGTGGAAGAAAACGGGGTGCACTCTTATGTCCGACAGTTGGACGGATGGAAAACAAAGGTCAATCACAAATTTTCTTGTGAATAGTCCAAGTGGCACAGTATTTATGAAATCAATTGACACATCTTCGTTTGCTAAAGATGCAAATAAGTTATTTGAAATGCTTAATTCAATTGTTGAAGAAATTGGGGAGGAGAATGTGGTCCAAGTTGTCACCGATAGTGCTTCGGCTTATGTGTTAGCCGGTTCAAAGTTGGAGCAAGAGAGACCTCGTTTATATTGGTCACCGTGTTCTGCCCATTTGATTGACTTGATGTTGGAAGACATAGGAGGTGGAAAAACATTCAAAGACACCTTAGATAAAGCACGAAAAGCAACCGTTTATATTTATAGACATTGTGTTTTGTTATCCATGTTTAGAAGGTTCACCGGTGGTCAAGAATTAACACGAGCTGGGGTAAGACGATTTGCTACTTCTTTTCTTACATTGAAAAGATTTCAAGAGTTAAAACATACAATTCAACAATTGTTTGCTTCTGATGAATGGACCGAATCCACCTTTGCTTCTAAAGATGAAGGGAAGTTAGTTAAAAGAATTATTTTGGTTGATGTCAACTTTTGGAAGGCTATAGAATATTTTTTGAGTTGTGTAGTTCCTATTTTTAAGGTATTGAGACTTATGGATGGTGATGTGAAACCGACAATGGGATATATATATATATATATATATATATATATATATATATATATATATATATATATATATATATATATATGAATCTATGGATCGGGAAAAAGAACAAATAAAAGTGAACTTCCATGGTGTCAAGTCAAGATATAAACCTATTTGGGACAAGATTGATCTTAGGTGGAATCAATGTTTTGAAAACCGGACCGGAGACCGAACCAATCGTCTTACCGGTTCGATGGTTCAGATGGTCCAACCGGTCAGACCGGTCTCAAAAACCGGGAAAACCGGATGATGTCATAATTATATTTAATTATATAAAAAATACAAAAAATAATATATATATATATATATATATATATATATTTTAATTTCCGGTTTGACCGGTTTTGCTGGTTCAACCGGACCGGTTTTTACCGGTTCAAATGAATACCGGTTTTTTGGCATTTAAGAACCGGATCCGGGACCGGTTCCCAGTTGAACCGGTCGAACCGGCCGGTCCGGTCCGGTTTTCAAAACATGGGGTGGAATACGCAACTTCATAGGCCACTTCATGCCACGGGATATTTTCTTAATCCTAGGTATATATTTTTATTATTTCACTAACATTTATTATATATGACTAAATACATACTTTCTTTTATTTTATAAACTAGTCTTCATTTCGAGGAGAACTTTAATGCTGATAAAGAAGTCAAATGTGGATTGTATGATGTCATTGAAAGGATGTATGATAGGCCAACAATGGTGACAATTCATGAACAACTTGTAAAGTTCAATGAGAGCATCGGGATGTTTGGGATATCCGCAGCCGTGTTAATGAGGAAGAAAATGCAACCTGGTAACTTTTAGGAAAAATATAACCTAGTAGGATATATAATAATTACATTATTATTTATTACTCATTTGTTCTATTAAATTGTAGCTAAATGGTGGTCAAGTTATGGAGATGAGTGCCCGGAACTTCAACATCTTGTTATTCTTGTCTTGAGCCTCACATGCAGTGCCACCGGATGTGAGAGAAACTGGAGCACTTTTGACCATATACGCTCCAAGAAGAGGAACCGTTTGGAGCAACAAAGGTTGAATGCATTGGTGTTTGTGAAATATAACATCAACCTTGATACACGACTTCAAAAGAGAAAAGAAATAGGGGAGACATATGATCCAATATGTTTGTCGGACATGGAGTCGAATGGTGAATGGATTACTAAAAAGGAGGATGTATGTCTCCCCGAAGATATCTCATGGATGGATGTTCGTGAATGTTTTAAAGAGGATGAAGGGACGAACACTAATAAAAGGAAGAGAGGTAAATTATACAAAGGGATGATTACATATTATAATATTAATAAGTATCAAGTTTAATAAATTCAAGCTTTATTCATTTGTAGGACCAAGGAACCTAAACAAAGTGCCTAATGTTAAACACAAAGCTAAAAGTCAACTTGTTGACTTAGATGATGAGGATGAGGAGGGAGATGATATTGGTTTCCATGAGACAACAGTGGTTGAAGATGAAGATCATGACGACCGCTTTATTCCTGAAGTTTAGTTTAATGATTTAAACACACCAAGTCTTTTTGTCATTTACTTTGTTACTAAATCACTAGTTGTTTTTTGATACTTTATGACATGTATAACCCTAACTAGTGAATTTGTAACATATTAGTAAATCTGCTTAAATATTCGGCTTATATTTTGTTGACACGTGATGTTATATATAATTTTTTGTACATAATTTTTAGTGTCATGACTCTTACGAGTCGAGTCACGAGTTAAAATTTAGGATTTCGAGTCGCGAGTCGAGTCACGAGTTAACAATTATGGGTGGGGGAGATCAAACTATGGTAGACTCTTAAAACACAGAAAATTGAGTCCATTAGAGATGTTACCATGGACCAAATTAGATCTGGCAATTGGGTTGGATTCGGGTTGGCGGGTCACAATACATTGACCCAACCCTACCTATATAATATATGGGTTGGTGGGTTGGCAGGTCACTGGTTGGCGAGTTGAAAATATCAACCTAACCCAACACATATAACCCGTAAAAGTATATGGTTTTGTGGGTCAGTGGGTCAAACCCAACCCGTATAATCCATTTAATAAGCAACACATTTTAAATAATACAAATAAAATGAAGTAATGAAGTCTTACATATTCAACATAAAGTCATAAATAGTGGTGATGACGACGAGTGGTGTGTGACAGCCGGAGGACAAGAAGATGAGTGGTATGCGTGCGACACTACGACAGTTGATGACTTGATGCCTCAATCGATGGATATGAGATACACAGAGTCGTGAGTTTGGAGACTGAAGATTGAATTTCTTTTTAAGTAGGGGCTAGGGGACGCTAAGTCGACTCGAAGATGTTTTGCAGTTTTGGAATTTGGAAAAAGATTAAATGATAATATAATATTCAATTAAATATATTTTTTTAACATTATACATACATACATATATATATATATATATATATATATATATATATATATATATATAATCGGGTTGGCGGGTTGACTCGCGAACCGAAACAGATAACCCAACTCAGCCCATGAAATAAGCGGGTTGGTGGGTTGGCGGGTCAAAAATCTCAACACAAACCCGTTTATTTTCGTGTTGGCTCAGTGTCGGGGTACGGGTTGTATCGAGGATTGCCACCCCTAGACCAAATGTTGGTTATTTTAACTGTTGAAACATATAACATGGAAGCTTAAATCTTGATCTTGATATCGAATCCGGTTAAAAATAAATTTAAATAAAAAGATTACATACCTAAATCCATTGAGTTTTCTAAATATGATGAGTAGGGTGGGGTTTTTTCAGTTGATCTCAAAACTATCTTCTGTAATCCTGAACAAAAGACCAAGGAATTTAACAATGTATTTTCGTATATCATATAAATTGAGATATAATTGAATGTGATAAATAACACGGTAAGTGTTTATCCTCGTTAATTGATAAAATCGGTCCATCAACAATTTTAAATAATTTTCTTAGGAAATCCAAATAAGTGATAACATAATATATATATATATATATATATATATATATATATATATATATATATATATATATATATATATATATATATAATATATATATACACACACACATTTATTAAGTGGTCCAAAAATTATCCAATAAGAAATGCTTATTGTTAAAAGGCCATGCAACTAGCAAACACGATATCTAAGAGTAGTTGGTATGGGCCTTCAACGCGGTGAAGTGGCAGCCGACGACGGCGTTATGACGGGGGAAACACCGTCGCCCTATCTCGTTGCATCTCATCGAGGACATCTCGTGGGCGTCATGACGAATTGAAACGCGAAGCATTTTATCGTTTTTTTTTTTGACCGTTTCAAAACAGTCGAAATTCAATTAATGCCTAAAATTGCCATCACTTTTGTAATGGCAATTGGAATGATGTTAATAAAAAATGGAGAAAAACCCAAACACCCCCCTCCATCATCAAACCCAAACACAACCTCGCCTTTCAGATTTGCGGGATATGAAAATTATTTCAACCTTTTGTCGTTTCAAGGTTCACCACAAATATCATACCAAGGTGCCGCTTTCAATACCGCTTCACCGTCACTGCAATTTCCCGACTCACCTTACGTTCAACAAAATCAATTTGGTCAAAACCCAAATTTACAACAAAATCTTTTCTCTACTTTTGGTTCGATGCAACGAACAACCAATCAACCGTCACCTACAACACAACCAACAGTTCAAGTGGAAGCGGGAAGTAGTAGGAAAAGGAAAGGGAAAGGAAAATCAAAAGGGAAATCAATAGCGGTGGAATCTGAAAATGCAGACGTTCCACAATGGTGGACAACGGAGGAGGAATACGCTTTGACTGCGGCTTGGTGTGCTACTTCAAAAAACGAACTTTGCGGAAATGGAATGAAAAAAGGAGCTTATTGGGGGGCGGTGCTCGACAAGCTTTACACTATTTTAAAGAAAAATATGTATCGCAACAACGACATGTTGAGCAGCGAATGGGGTATGATAACTAAGTGGTGCATCAAATTCAACGGTATTTACAACCTGATTGCGGCGCAACAACAAAGTGGAACCAACGACTTTGATTTGTTCAAAGCTGTTAAGGAACAATATCGGGTCGAAATGGGTCATGTTTTTTACTTTAAAAAATCATAGCAATTGTTGCGAGCGGATCCAAAGTGGAATAAAACGCCTACATCGTCGGAGGTTCAATCCAAAAGGTCTCGCAATTCTAGCTCGGTCGACGTGTCGGACGCACAGACTAACACCGACCTAAATGCCGATGACGATGAGATCCCGGATGATATCCAAGAGATATCCCCACCACGACGACCGCTCGGACGCGACAAATCGAGGCGCGCTGCAAGATATGCGGAGTAGGTGGAGACGAGAGCAAAAGATGTGGCGGAAATGAGAGCGAAATTCGACGAACATAATTTATTAATAAAAGAAAAAAATGAGTTGAAACGTCGTCATTTGGAATTCCTGAAAAGGCAGGCACGGGAGAAGCAGGAGCAAAAAGAGAGTGAACTAATGACACAACAGTTGTCAATTCTTCAGACAAGCGATGAGGGTTTAGCGTCTGCTGATCTAACAGTGCTACAAGCAATGAAGGAACTTATTAGGAAAAAATATTTGGGTTAATTAGGATTTGTGTGTGGTATTTAGTAGTGATTTCAATGGTATTTTAGTTATTAATTTAGGTTTTAAAATATGTTTTTTTAATTGTAATCGGATTTTAGATTTTAAATATTATGTCTTTTTTTTTGTTTTTAAAATTATATGTTTTATAAAAAACATATATATTAGTTATTAAAAAAACGCAAAAAGAAAAAAAAAAAAAAAAAAAAAAAAACGAAAACAAAAAAAAGGTAAAAAAACGAAATAGTAAAAAAACATTTAGAATATAGTAAATGGGTTGCACTACACCTGTCTTTTGAATGGCAAAGTCACACGATAATGTTTGGGGAAAGCATTAGATTTTTGTTATGACACTTGTAATCAGACTAGCACTGGTATTATCTATGATCCAAAAATTATAGCAATTGTAAATAAATAGTCTTTCAAATTTTGTTCAACTGGATGAGGTAACCTTCTCATGCAGTGGTTGGCGTTTAATAAGCTGCAAAAGTTGGGTGATTTGTGTTTGTGAAAACCCATGATGGGTTCTCTTATTGCAAACGACTTTCAATTGCATCATATCATCTTGATTAGAAACTTGGAGAATTATTTGTTTGTGGATAAGCCCTCAAAGAGAGTGAGCGATCACCTTGACTTCCTTTTCGATTCAGACGCCCTAAAACTGAGCAAGAAGCTTTCCAACTTTAAACAGGTATCAATGAAATAAATAGAGTTCAACTCAACTCTTTTGCAGTTTATAAAGTTTTGGACCGTTAGAATGTCGATACTTTTAATCTAGTTGGTCTAAAATCTCAGGTGTTGCATCATCCAACAACACTTGGAACAAAGAGAAGACATAAAATTGTATTTCAATTTTTGATTGTAAATAAAACAAATAACTTATCAAAAATATTACATAACATGTCAATAAGCTAGCTCAAGACAATACTACTACATAAGACAAAAAATCTCATCACATTTATCATCCATTCCATAACAAAGAAAAATGAAACCCATAACTTTAAAATTCCTAAAACCCCCAACCAACACCCTCACTCTTAACTCCTTGGTCTTAATCAAAGGTCGTCTTCTTTCCTGCAAAACAACAAACAGATTTTGTAAGAATCTTTATTTACCATTTCAATAAATTTCAAGAACAAATTAATGGAATGAACACACACCTGTACCAGGGGTAGCCATGCTTGGCCTGTTAGGTCCACGGCCTCCTCTTCCACCACGTCCGCCACGACCACCATCTCTTCCACCACGTCCACCACTAAACCTGCCACCACGTCCACCGCTGAATCCACCACCATCTCTCCCACCAAACCTGCCTCCACGTCCACCGCTCCGGCCACCATCAAAGCCGCGGCCTCCACCACGGCCAGATCCACCACCACCATCTCCTCTTGGCTTAGCTTCTTCCACAGTTATCGTACCTCCTGCAACTTCAGTTCCACTCAATTCCAAAGCTTTATTGAAGGAAGCACTATCATTAAAGTCAATGAAAGCAACCCTGAAAACAAAAAAAACAGCATGTTAACTTTATGCTTAAGACTCATAATAAGTTAACACAACAAAATCAACTCTCCCAATATATATATATATATATATATATATATATATATATATATATATATATATATATATATATATATATATATATATATATATATAAGTTAAAGCATACCCTTTAGGAGCCCCAGATTCATAGTCTTTTGGGATAGACAAGCGTGCAATCTCTCCACATTGACCAAAGTGTTCCTCAAGGGAAGCTCTAATCTGTAACACAAAGCAGCAACTTGTCAAATGATTTTAAAGCAAAAAGGGAATGATGATTTTAATCACTTTATAGATTTGAGGAAAACATACAGTGTCAAAATCATCAGCATAAAATCCCCTTATGAATACACTTTGGCCTTGTCCCTGTCCACCACTCTTTTGGAAAGACCTCTCGTTTCTACATATTAGAAATGTGAGTCAGCGATTAAGATATAGATTTTATAATATATATATATATATATATATATATATATATATATATATATATATAAAATTCAACCACATTGACAAATAAATGCATACCCTCCGCTCCCGGGAGTGAATGCACCCCTTTCCTTTGCTAAATCAAGTCTCACAGGGCGATCAAGTAATGGTTGTTCATGAAGTTTGAGAGCCTGAAAAAAAGTCAAAAGAGGTTAAAAAAGAAGAAGCAATATTATGAAAATATAAATCAAATCAATAAAGAGATGTATACCTCTTGAGCTTCTTGAGGGGTTGCAAATTCAACATGTCCATAACCTGCAAAACGGTCATCCCTCATGGCAAATCGGACTTCAACAACTTCACCAGCAGATTTGAAGAAATTAACACTGCAGTGGCAACCACTTGTCATAAAACTGATCATGAAACATCAAATTCAAAAGACTAAAGGACAAAAACCACATACACATCTTTTTCTTCAATTTGGAAACTCAAATTTCCCATAAACAAAGTTTTTGATCCAGTAGCTTGAGGAGTTGCTGGGGTTTGAGGCTGCAATTTTACATTGTATTGTCAGAATAATGCAAACATATAGATTACAAATAAACAGGGTATGAAAATGAAACATGTAAAAGCACTTACAGCTTTCTTGGCTGATGGAGCATCAACCATTTTCTCATCTTCATCAGAACTTTCTTCCTCATCACCTTCTTCAGACTCTTCATCAGAGCTGCTATCTTTCTTTGCAGCTACCTTTTTAGCAGCTTGAGGCTTTGCTGGCTCTTCATCAGAACTTTCCTCTTCTTCATCAGATGAGCTCTCCTCTTTCTTTGCTACTGGTTTAGCAGCAGCTTTTGTCTCAGTTGGCTTACTCTTCTTCTTCTGAGGTTCCTCATCATCAGATGAACTCTCCTCTTCAGAGCTTTCATCATCAGAATCAGCCTTCTGTACACAAAGGAAACAAGAAGAATCAGCATCTTTACACAACATACAAAATAAACAAGTATATAGACAAAACCATGCATTGAATACACACCTTGGTTGCAGCAGCAGCTGCTGCAGGTTTAGCAGGGGCAGCCTTAACCTCTTCTTCAGAATCGCTTTCTTCAGAGCTGCTGTCATCAGAACTTTCTGCTTTCTTTGCAGGAGTAGCAGCAGCTCCATTTTTAACAGCAGCAGGTTTCTTTGCAGCCTTGGCATCCTCCTGTATGTGTGAATGAATTAGTTCCAAACTTGAAAAGATTTTAGTCAGAAAAAATGATTCATAAAACCCAAAAGCTCTCTTACTTCATCTGAACTGTCATCTGAATCAGACTCATCACTTGACTCGGCTTTCTTGGTGGCTGCAACAGCACCATTCTTGGCAACAGCAGCTGGCTTCTTTGGCGCCTCCTAAATTACATACAAGAATACTTAGAAAAGTGGAGAACAACACGTGTCATGTAGAGTATGCTGCTAACAAGTGATGAAATTAATGTGAAATTAGACAAACGGTATCCAAGTGCCAAGAGATTTACAAACTCTGACTCACTTCTTCATCAGAGGAATCACTATCATCCGATGATTCAGATTCAGATTCAGATTCATCTGAACTACTTTCAGGTTTACTAACAGGTATTTTATTCGATCCAATTTTAGCTGTAGGCGCGGACTGTTTCTTAGGTTTGGGTTCCTGCAACATGTTAAAAAGGCTTGTAGAAGGGTGAAGAATAATATAAACGAATGTTTTGCAACATGCGACAATGACTTACATCATCAGAAGAATCAGAATCATCACTGCTGCTTGACTCCTTAACAGGCTTCTTTACCACAGGGGCTGCCTTCTTGGCTTGAGCCACAACCTTTAATTTTACCATTGTAAACATCAATACGTGTTTTAGAAAGGTAAACCAAATATATGCAGATATGTATAAGTTTATAGAAGTTTATACCTTCTTTGGTTCTTCATCAGATTCTGATGAACTTTCTTCAGAGGAGCTGCTTTCCTGTTTCTTAACGTTCTTCTTTTGGGTCTTGGTTTCAACCTTCTTTTTCTCAACAGCCTGAGTTACACCACCGTTGACTACCTTCTGCTTCTTACTGCTCACCACTTTCTTCTCAACAATCTCTTCTGCGTCTCTCTTGCCTAAATCCGATAAAAAAAATATTTAAAACACAAAAAAGACATTCTAAGAGATGTAATTAATAGTTTTAAATGTGCTTTTGGGAGATTTTAGTTGCAAAGTGTTACTTCGACACTTTTTAATATCTAATATTACTACAGCCTTCTGATAATCACTTAACCAATTATTACAGCTTTCAAGATGCAAATCAAAACAATCTGATGTTTGATAGAGATGTGAAATCAAATAAACCGCATGTATAATGAACAAAAAACTAAATACCAAACAAAACCAAGAAAATAAAAGGCTGTCAATTTTCAAGAACAAACATACAAGCGTTGGTTTTTGCCGTTTTGTCTACATCAAAAAACGATTACTGAATACAAAACCTAACGATTGACATCGATGAAAATATTCATCGCACACACACATATGTATACACAAAGTCAAAATAAAAACCGTAGTTTATAAAAAACCGTCAAAAAACGAATAAACTTGTAAACGTAACATCGAAAGACCGAGGAAGCTACCTTTTTTCATTGATTTGGTCTCCTGAGCAACAACGGCAGGAGTTGCCTCGACCTGAAACAAACGAAACACAAGTGCGTAATCAGAATTTGAAAGAGACACATATACACGAACAAGTATAACAAACTGGAAACTGGGAAAAGGGGTACCTTGGTGGCAGACTTCTTTGCTGATTTCCCCATATGAAGAATCGAAGAGAAGAAAAATCAAAGTAGGGTTCTTGAGTGAGGGAGGCAGGTCTCGATGTAGCTGCTGCGGAGAAGAGCAACTACAAAAACCCTAGAGGAGAAAGTATTAGGGTTTTAGAGAACGAGTAGGCTGGAAGATGGAGAACGTTAGTGAATATATAGTGAGCGTGAGGTCCGATATGTAGATATTTGCGATGGTTTAACGACGTTAGTTTTAGGTTTTCCTTCTAATTAACGTGCGGCCCTTTCCGTCTGTACAACGTGACGGCAGAAGTTTTAATCGCAGACTATCCAAGGAGCGTTGCCCAAACAAAACTACTAAATTTTTGGTAATGAAATAAACGAATAAATTAAATGATTTCTTATTACTAAAATATAAATTATGCCTAGTTTAACACATAAATAAATAAATAAAATACAAATGTATATAGATATTGTAAAATAATTATAAAAAATACTGATTATTAGTATTATTAAAATGTGTAGGAAATACATTAAAATCGATAAATATATAGTCATTTAAGGACTTCTTTATACAAAAAAAAAAAAAAAATGTTTTATTAGTTTAACGACCTTCCTCGTCACATATGAATACATTTAAACATTTTTTACTTGTGATACAGGAAAAGTTACATATAGCACTTCATGCTTAGGTCGTGATTCTTAAGTGAGTTTGGTCAACAAGTCAACGATCACTCATCCGAACCACTCCAACTTCAAACGGCCATAACTTATTTGTTTAAACTCCGTTTTCGACGTTCTTTATATTCACGAAAAGGTGACGAGAAGCTCTACGCATATATCAACTTATCCTCACCTCAAAACATCCCGAACAAAAATCCAAAATTCATAAAGAGCTAGAAGAATCACTTTCCAATATACTCATTGGCTCCAAGACACGACCCAAACTCTCGGATCACCTTAATTACATTACCTATACCTAAATGGGTCTAGACCTCTTTTTTCCAGAGGCCTTATACCTTATGATAACCTATCTTCAGGCTATAGTCCCAAATTAGAAGGTAATTCGAAACAGGGCGTTACAAACCAAGCAAGGGATGAAAGTTAGGGTTTTCTAAGGTGAAAGGGGGGTTTTGGAGGCTAATAATGAACCCTAAAATGGGTTTAGAGGGGCTTGAATACAAAGAAAACCCTAAAAGACCATGGGCTTGGGTTGTATCAATTCTCACGCCGTGAGCCTCTATGTCTCACGTTGTGAGATCCGTTCGGAACAAAATTTACATATTAACCCTCCTCACACCGTTACCACTCAAAGGTCACGTCGTGAGACCCCATTTCTTCAAGAGAAAGAAAAAAAAAAACCCTCCTTGAAGCCCTAAATCGATCCATCCTGAAAAACGGGTGTTACAACGGTCAATCAAAAGGAAGTACATTGTTATTTTCTTGTCTTTAGCTAAAAACAGCTAAACACAAGAAATAATAACCACTAATCAAAGTACATTGCATTAATAAGAAACAAACTTTTTTAATCAAAGTGCATTGCATTAATAAGAATTTTTTGTAATCAAAGTACATTGCATTAATAAGAAACAATTTTTTTAATCAAACTAAATTGCATTAATAAGAAACATTTTTCATCAAAATACATTGCATTAATAAGAAACAAAAAATTTTAGTCAACGTACATTGCATTAATAAGAAACATTTTTAATGAAAGTACATTGCATAATAAGAAACAATTTTAATGAAAGTACATTGCATAATAAGAAACAGTTTTAATTAAAGTACATTGCATTAAGAAGAAACAATCATTTCCATTCATCAAAATGTAATACATAGTGGCCATATATACATATGCAACATGGTTTTGATCTTTACAAAACCCCCCAAAAAATGATTAAGAACCCCCAAAAAGATTGGTTTTACCCAAAATAAAAACAGACCATTGTATGAACCTGACCTAACATAAACAATCACTGGCCTAACACAAACAATCCCTAAATTAGTAAAAACAATTAATACTATGATGGCAAAATTAGTAAAAAAACATAAACATCAACATTGTTATTCCAACCCCAAAACCCTAAAATCGTTATCTTCTACCCGTACATCTACATCCATTTAACACCGATAACCCCAAACCATAATGACTTTCCAATCGCTGATATCACCATCATAATATGCATTATAACATCAAATTGTGCCTTCCAACTCCACCAATTGCGCTTGCATGTCAGCCTTCATTTGTTCCAGATCAACCTAAGTTTCCATGGCTAGTAACTCATAATCAGTGAGAATTTATAGGTACAACTCTCGGAAACCATCATAGGAGTAACTGTTTTTGAAGCGGGCATCTTATAGTAGTAAAAAAACGATCGATAACAATGTGGAAGAAAATTTCTATTAGGGTAAATGATGGGTTCGAGCCAAAAGAATATCCTATGTGCTCGTGCAAACCCTAAAGCTTGGATCTAGGTTTCTCTATTGTACATGCAATTCATCCAAGACTTATGAACCCTAAATCTAGCATACATATTTCAAAATTATCATATAAAAACAAATCTAGATGATTACCTCTTCAACAATGGCTTAAATCTTCTTGTCTTGGAGCTTAGAGTCACAAATGTCACTCCTCTAATGGCTTACAAACACCACACAAGCAAGATGATGATATTAGAGAGATGGGAGGAGGCATAATTTCGGCTATGAACTCTTCTAGGGTTTCCAGTCCCGAAATATGATACCTAGTGGTTTATTTATACTTGTGTTGCTAGGGTTTCAGTCAAAACCCTAATGGACAGTTTATGCCTTAAGCAGTCCACGAAACCTTATGGAATAGGGCCTTTATGTCTAAAATTAGGATGGACACATCCCTAATTTTGTCCATGCATAATCCATAAGGGTTCTCAGCCCAATATCCAATTAACACACATTTGATAGTTTAAGTCCCCTTTATTTGATTAATGTCTTTTAGCCACATAATTAATTCTTAATTAATTATTGTCTAATATTAATTAAAATATATGATTTCTCTTTTAATATATTTTTCATATAATATATTAATAAACCATAATAACCTCTCTCTTTCTCTCTCTCTCTCTCTCTCTCCATAAATCACCCTGTCAAGTTGCCCTGGTAAAGGCAACCCAAAAGGACCATGCACAACCGGGTTAAGTACGTACCAAATATAGTTACGAGCTTAGACACTAATCCAACAGTCTCCCACTTGGATAAGTCTAGTAACTATAAATGTAAGCACAAACGGATTAGCAATCGTGGCTCTCAAAGACGTTGTCGAACTCTGATCTTATCAGTAAATTGTCCTTTAGATAAGGGATCGTATAGTCATTCGTTCTAGATATCGTGCGGACAATTACATGGAACACATTCATACTTATTGTCCAACAATTTGTTTCTCGATCTCTGATTCATCTGACATAGAACTTAATTGAACACATCAATTCAGTCCTGACCGGGCCCGACACATAAGTCAAACCAAATCATTGAAGGGCCCAGATACCGCTTTTACCCTCTTGGGATAAAAGGAACATATAAACTTTGACTTATATGCATTTACCATTCACTCATCAAATCACGCACAACAAATGCATTTTATAACATCAAGTTACTGATGCGTTTACACATTATCAATGCACAACCAACCCGCAAATGATAAACCATATATATAGGTTTTAAGACCATATGGTATTATCGTCTTGCAATCACTCGTGATAAATTCCATGAAGTGATACTAGCAAGCACGAGTTTGATCAAAGGCTCAAATCAAATTCATAAGCACTCGTGAAACGTTGCAGCAAACCTTTGCTATGTCTAATACACTTTAGACAATCTACAAACCAATTTATGATCATCTTCTTTCATACCTACTCCCAACGTATGAGTGACTGTGGAACGTTCGAATAATCTTATTATTCAGGAAGTCAAAACATGTAAAGTGAAACAATAGGTAAACAATCAACATAAGACAATAACTTTACTTATAAATAATACCCCTTTATTTAATCATCAAATGTCAATTACATTTATCTATTACACGTTTCAAAGCTATCTAAACTAAACTAATATCGTCCTTCAGCCCGATGCTCCTAGCGTGCTGCAAGTACTTAACACCACTCAATCCCTTCGTAAGGGGATCTATTGGGTTATCCTCCGAGGATACCCTCTTCACTACAAGGAGTCATTCTTCCACCCGATGTTGAATAAAGCGATATTTTCTATCGATATGTCGAGATCTACCATGATCCCTCGGTTCCTTGGTTAAGGCAATCGGTCACCATTTCATCTCTCATCCTCCTAACTTCTATTTCATTTTCATCTTTAGTGACATCGATGTCTTCACCATCCGTTCTTTTTTTGGTCATTCAACCCCGACGAACCAACACCACAACCCTTTTATTGGGTTGTGGTGGTGGAAAATTCAATGAAGAGACAATGGTTTGTGGGTGAGGAAATACAGATATGTGGGGTCTATTAATATTTTTTAACATATAAAAAATAAATACACAAATAAGAAAATTAATTAAAAAAGGCACAATAGTCTTTTGAGGTAAGACATGGACCAAACACACAACATAAATAAACAGTAAGGATCATCCGAGTTAAAAAATAACTTAGGGACCAAACACGCAAATTACCAAAACCACAGGGATCGTTCGTGTAATTTACTCTTACTTTTTCGGTTTGTTCACATTTGGGTAACTATTTTTTGTACACATTTATGTAACAAACTTTTTGAAAGGTTTTATACATAACAAACAATCTTATGTGTGTATGCAACCCTAATTTGAGGATTTATGTTTTCACTATTAAACATACAAGCATTGAACACAAAAACTATAACCCTAGTAGGCACATGTAATTTTCGAAATCAACATATAATTATGATTAGGATACATACCTTGATTGTAATATTGTAATAACAATCAAATCCTTGAAGATCTTGAACTTTGGTAGCAAGCATCATAAGTGTCGCACCTCTAATGGCTCACAAACAAACCTAACAACCAAGGATTACTATGGAGAGAGAAAGGAAGTGGAAAATTCGGCTCTAAGCCTCTCTTGGAGTGCCTTAGATGAAATCCAATCCTATAGGGGTTTATATAGGTGATAATGAAGGTTTACGATAAGTCAGTTGTATCTTAAATAATCCTAATCCCTTAACTTCCTCCTTAAGGCTTCCAAGGCACCCTTAGAGCCCAAGGAAACCCTAGGACACTCTAGATTTCGTTCCCCGCCTCTAAGGGAGGTTCTAGAATGCTTCAATGCTCAACTTTTGAACATTGTCACCTTTAGTCCATGCAGTTTCAATTAATTCCTTTAATCCTAAAATTAATCCAAATTAATTTCTGATTAAATATTAATTAAACAATATGATTTCTAATCAATATATTATATCCATAATACATTAATAAATCATTTATCTTGATTTCAAATTAATTTATTAACCAAGTAATAAATTAATAAATCATTATTCTCTCTCCAGCAATTATCCTATTCCATTGTCAGGTTTGAAAGCAACCCAAAAGGATATTGCTACTATCAATTCAAGTACATACCAATTATAGTTATGCGCTTAGACACCTAATCCAACAGTCTCCCACTTGGATAAGTCTAATAACTATAGTTACAAGTATAACTTTAAAAAAATTGTCTAGCAAATTTTAGCTACCAAAAGCCGCTGTCGAACTTTAATCTTATTAGTGACGTGTCCTTAAGATAAGGGATCATATATTCTTCCATTCTATATATCGTATAGACATGAGACATGGATTTTAATCATTCTCTCATTCTATGTTCTGTTTCCCGATTTCCGATTTATGATGACCATGACTGATTGAACAAATCAAATCAGTCCTGGCTTGGCCAAGCACTTTAGGGTGTCATCACTAAATCATCGTGAGGCCCACAGATATCTCTTTTATCCCACTTTGGATAAAATGAATGGATAAAATTCGACTCAACTGCTCACTTGCACCTACTGATCAAATCACACACAACAATAAGTTTTATAACACCAAGTTACTGGTGCGTTTATTTGTTATCAATGTGCAATCGACCAACAAATAACAAGTCACATGTCTCACTTTCAAGAATATATAATATTATTGTCTCACTAATCACTCATGATAAAATCCATGAAGTGATTCAAGTGAGTGTGAGTTTAATCAAATACTCTAATCTTATCAAAGCACTCATGAACTCTGCAACAAACTTGTGCTATGTCTAATCACTTTAGACAATCTACAGACAGATTCATGACAGTTTTCCTTCTTACCTACTTCCAACGTATGACCGACTGTGGAGGTTCGAATAACCCAGTTATTCTGGAAGTCAAAACATGCAAAGTGAAACATAATGATAATACTTAATCCTATATGTCCCCAAACTTGTAAGTATGAATAAAAACACCTTTTATCTATTCACCATATTGATTACTCATTATTCATTGTTTAATGTTTTAGATAATCAACTTTATACTTGAATTATAACCACAATTGCCCCATGCTCCAAGCATGCACACTTTGGTTTCCCATGGTCTATACTTTGTGAAATAGATCAATTGAAAAACTTTTCCAATGAAACTCATTTGACAATCCCAATCCTCATCATTAGTGTAATAATACCAAATTCTTACCACTTTTAGAATATGTCAGATTCTAACATTTTATGCAGTGATCCTTTCGTAATGTCACAACACAAAATCACCAAGACTTGGCCAATGAAATTACAAAGTATTATATCATAAATTGTTACAAAACAATTCTTTAGATGTGATGTCTCTCACTCAAATTACATTCCTTTGAACATCCTTTTTGCATAAAATTTTATAATCTAGACTTAAATTCTTAATTTCCAACTCCTAATTATGGAAACATTTCCATATATTCCATATGACAACTCATTATAAATAGAATCTTATTTATTCATAATAATGTCGATATGGTCCTTCCTTTACTATACTTCGAGCTACTCACAAGCGACCAATCCTCAGCGAACTTTGGATCGTCATTTGATAGTTGTTTAATTATTTTAGTCAAAACCGGTTCTAGTCCCTTTTCCTTATTAATGACCTAGACATTTGGAAAATTTTAGAACGGTCAAATATTATAGCATATGCAATCGATCCTATACTCAAAGCGTATGGGACACGATGCATAATGTCTCACATAAAGACGTGATACTTTATCAATCTTCTGCCATAATATTTTATGTGTCATGTTCTCACAATTCGAACTATGAAGAGGGATGTCGTAATCATAATCGAATTTTGAGAATGCACTATGTATCCTTGACTAAATTTATTAATATTTCTCAATCTAAGCTTTAGATTTTGAAACAAAGTATAATATTATCTTCCTTAATTATAGTAAAACAACTTTTCAACCTCTACAACTTTGCAAAGTGAATCTTTGTTTTCTATAATTAATATTGCTAACTCGCAATACTAAAAATAATAATCATGCTCCCACTAACATGATGATTATCTCCTTACAAGCATAACACTTATGCTCCCACTAGCTTCGACATATATTCATTAAACACTTGAACTTCTAGAAAACAATACTTATTGAATTCCAAAGTCCATATTTCTAATATTGGATGCTTCAATAAGCCTTTATCTTAGCTTCTCAAACTCATACACCTTTTCTTAGATAAGTCACATGTGCATCTAAACTAATTTAGAACTTATAGCAATAAGTCTTAACTATTCAAACCAATTGCCAGATCTCACAATTTGATCTATGAAGAGGGATGTCATAATCATAATCGAATCTGAGAATACAATTGTCACAATCGTTATCCTTTTAAAATCTCTCTTAGTGAAAGCGTTTCCTCACAATCATTTTCATGAATGGATAGAAACATTATGCCACTTAGATTGTATGGTGTATGTGTTCCTATCCATGTGAATTTGCCAAAACCAAGGTTTGCGACAAATCCAAACTTATATGGACTGAACTTGTTCAATCTTGATTTCTTGCCTCATGATAGCACGAATGCCCACCATTGCTTCCAGGTTGTCAAGAAGCTCACCCTTACCTATCAATGTACTTTCCATTTATCAGGATGCCATGCCTTTATGCAATCCAATTGAGAACTCATAGAACTCACATGCATATTAACTCAACTGGAATGACACATAAACAAAATTATGTCAACACGATAGGTCGTAAACCTCAAGTCGTGCGCTAGTGATGATCAACTTGGTTTACTCTTGATTCGTTCTTGAAACTTTTCAAGAGCATTAAGACTTCCACTAACCTCTTGACATATAAGATTCTATTGTCAAAAAACTTTCCTTGACAAAACAAAATACTCAAGATTTAGTGTGAAATCCTATCAAGCCTAACACTTCTCTTAATGGGTTCTAGTTAGTCTTTGTCTTATCAAATACATCACAACTTACCAATTTCAAATGTGCAAGAATAAGAAAACTTTTCCAAATTCCACATTTGTTGAGTGTTATAAACCTACTAAAGTCATGTCACTCAATGTCATAATCTTGGAGTATGACTCTAAGACTTGATATTGGAACGAAGTATGATTGGCTTCTTGATTTAAACATTTACACAATTCTCGATTCATCTTCTTAGCCATACAAATGCACTAAGACTCACTTAGAGGATCAATTGAGACATGTTTCTTAATCATTAAGATTTATCATAAAACACAACAAAAGGTACTCTCCCTTCTTCTTAGAATAGAGAAACTTTTATCTTTCTGCCTATTTGATTCTTCTTATTCGTTATGCTATTTATTGAAACCTTCTCAATCAACTCATAATTACTCTCAATCATATAAGTATAATCATATTTACTAAACTTTAGTAAATCATGACAAATATTTTATCTCTCTTTGTGGTGGACTTGACCAGCGCACAACCAAGTGTACCTGATCCCTAGCCCTTCACTTGACTCTTTATTAAGGAATTAGTCTAATTTCCAAATATGAAAGTTTTTCATTCAACACACAATGCAGGTTGCATGATTCCAAGTTTCTGTCCAATTGAAACTTGGGCGATGAGATACTCTCCATATTTGGTAAATTCTCGACATTTCCACAAATAACATAATTAAAAATCAAATTCTTCATTGCTAACAATAGAAATACACAAACATCAAATTTTCATTCATGTCATTGCAAGGATAAACAAATAAGACCAAATTTTATATTATTGCGGAAAAACTTTGTCCTTACAATGCAATTCAAATGAAAACTATGTTGTTACATATTTCTCAACAAACTATCCTAACTCTAAAGTAGCAGCTCAAAAATCCGATCTTCGAATCCATGCGATCGAAATCCATTTCTTCATGATTAGATTCAGCATGCTTCTTCCTTAAGCTTCATCTCTTTTCTTTGATCCTACAAAACATCAAAATGTAATCTTATCACATCATGTATCAAGAATCAAAAATAGGAACTTATAGAGTTAGTTGATTTACCTGAAGTAGAGTCATACGTTTTGACTCTCCCATCTCTTAGATCTCTCAGGTAGTCAGGGCAACTTCGTCTCCAATGCCCTTTCTTTTGGAAATAAAAGCAAACGGACTCCTTTGGCTTAGCATATGGGACAATCTCATCCTTTTCTGAACTTCCAATGTTGCTAATGTCCAATGAAGTTTGGGAGTTCGATTGACTAATCAAGTTTGCTTTACCAGTGCGCCAAATCATCACTGATTCGGCCACAATTAGCAAATAGGTCAAATCCATGAGGGCCACGTCATGTTCCATCATATAGTACTATCTTAAGAATTCACTATATGAGTCAGGAAGTGACTGAAGAACCCAGTCTACAACCAATATCTCCGAGAAATCGACACCTAACATCCTCAACCTGTCAATGTGTGACTTCATCAAGACGTGTGTACACACAAGTTGCCCATCTTCATGTTTCATTGCCATTAGGGCTTCAGTGAGCTTTAACTTTTCAAGCCTTCGTTCATGTGGGTTAGGAAGAACAATATAAGGAGGTGGAGGATGTGAAGCACAACTCTCGTTTCCTTGATCGTATCATGGAACTTCATCTTCATTTGGAAAACTTGTTCCAAGGGATTTAGGAAGACCATTGTTAGATTTAGACATCTACAAAACGTGAGATAATTAAAGTTAGTTGATAAGAATCCTTGATGTAACACCCAAATGAAACATCAAGGCTAGGATCCAACACAATACTCTACAACCTAGAAGAGGGATGTCGTAATCTAGTTGCAAAATATTTGAAGGTAGGTGAATGACGATTCACCAATTTCCACCATGAAAAACGAAAAAGAAATTATGTTTTAAATGTATTGAAACTCCTAGATCGTTTGAGATTCATTGAACTTTTCAATGGTATGTTTAAATCTCGATTATACCCTTCAAGTTTGCGACCGGGATGCCGAGGATCACAAACAAGGTGTGAATAACCATGCGAATCAAATATGGTGCACTCAATGCTACTATCACAAACTAACCTAGCAACCAAGGATTACTATGCAGAGAGAAGGGAAGTGGAAAATTCAGCTCTAAGCCTCTCTTGGAGTGCCTTAGACGAAATCCAACCCTATAGGGGTTTATATAGGTGATAAGGAAGGTTTAGGATAAGACACATGTATCTTAGATAACCCTAATCCCTTAACTTGCTCCATAAGGCTTCCAAGGCACCCTTAGAGCCCAAGGAAACCCTAGGACACTCTAGATTTCATTCCCCACCTCTAAGGGAGGTTCTAGAATGCTTCAAGGCTCGAATTTTGAACATTGTCACCTTTACTCCATGCAGCTTTAATTAATTCCTTTAATCCTAAAATTAATTCCAAATTAACTTATGATACATTAATAAATCATTTATCTTGATTTCAAATTAATTTATTAACCAAGTAATAAGTTTATAAAGCATTCTTCTCTCTTCAACAATTATCCTATTCCATTGTCAGGTTTGAAAGCAACGCAAAAGGACATTGCTATTATCAATTCAAGTGCATACCAATTATAGTTATGGGCTTAGACACCTAATGCAACACTTTTTACATTCAGTCATAACCAGTCATATGTGAACACTTCCAAAAAGTTTGTTACCCAGATGTGTACAAAAAAAGATAATTAATCAGATGTGAACAAACTAAAAAGTTAATTACCTTAATAAATATATCTCCCTAGGTTAAACCAACAAACACAATCAATTTTCTTTCAGTTTTTTTTTTGTTCGATACCAACCCTGTCTACCTCCTCCTGTATATTTCAATGGCAACACGGTCTCGTCTTAAGTTGATATTATCTTACTTCTGTCGCAGCGTAGGTAGATAAATTAAAGGTCTGTCTTTCTTTTGGATTTGATATACTTATTATCGATTCAAATTGCATGTTTGCTCTTCCCCCCTTTTTCTCTAGGAATGTCAATGTCATATAATGTCGTATGTTAATTACAGTCTCTCTCCATCCTTACAAAAGATTAAAATGTTCAAATTTAGCATGTATGTTTTGTTTTTCTAGTTTGAGAATCTACTATCTATCCCTTAATGGAAATCTCATCAATTATAATAAATGAAGATCAATTTTGTCACGTGTCAATCTCTCATGAGTTTTGACACTTGTAATGTTATGACATTTTTGAAATAAATAATATCCATATGTCAATATCTAAGATTTTTCAGTTTTTAAATTAAAAAAGTCACATAATACTTATATATTTATATATGTAAAATATCAAATATAATAAATATGATAATAATTGTACTTAATGCGTTTCTTCTTTCCTTATTTTAAAATTTTATTTTAAAAAAATACTTAATGTTTACATTTTAATATTTAATTTTTTTAATCAACCCGTGTAATACATGAGTTTTACACCTAATTTCGTAATATACATCAAAACAAATCTTTTTAGGATATGAAGCTAACCAATGAGCCCATTCCACGAACTTGTCTAAGGACATGGGGAGTAGCTAAAAGAAGCACAAGCAAAAGATGGTTATATGTGTAACGACCCAATTTTTACGTCCGAAAATTTCATTTTTAAGGTATTACTTTAGAAAACATTAATAAATAAAAACATTGTTTGATCACACCATAACACAACGCAACCATGTTCTAAAAAGTCAAACCATACATCCCATCAAAATATCAGAGTACAATCCCAGTAAATCTCGTAAATGCGGAAACCGAAGAGTGTGTGTATGACGTGCAGCTACCGCGCCGGCTCCTTCCCCTTCGGTGCAGAGGTACCTGAAAACAAAACTGTAAACGTAAGCACAAAGCTTAGTGAGTTCCCCCAACGTACCACATACCATATAAACACATAACATACGCACTGCCAGGCTATTCTGGGGTGCCTGACTACCCGGTACGGCCATTCTGGGGTGCCGACCTACCCATACGGCCATTCTGGGGTGCCGTCTTACCCGTGTCAAGCCATTATGGGGTTCTGACTACCCATGTCAAGCCATTATGGGGTGCTGACTACCCATCGGTCCTAACAACCGATCCTCGGGGACTGGTCCCCTCCCGCTACCTCTATCGCATAACATAACAGACCAACATACAAGCATACCATCACATACAGTCAGATAATTCTGGGGTGTCTGACTACCCAGCGGTCCTAACAACCGAACTCTACTACTATTGCATAACGTATCATGATAGCATGTAACATAACAGGTAATAGCAAACCTAGATGATATCACAAAGACAATCATCTATCATACGTCTCCTACTGGTGGGCCGACATTGTGGCCTTAGACCCACCGCTACTGGAAGGTAACTCACCTCAAAGTAGCTGCTGAACTGATCGGGAACTAACTGACTGCTGCTGCTCCGGGAGTCCTCCGGCTGCAATTCCCACAACATACTCAATCAAACACTGCTAACTGTCCTTTAGATAAAATGACCATTTTATCCCCGGTCTAGCTCTAAGCCAATGCTAGAGTCAACTTTCAGTTGACCCGACTCGCCGAGTGGATCTCCACTCGCCGAGTCCAAGGCTAAATTAGGGCAATGCTCAAATAAAATTCACATACCGGAAACTAGGTGCTACAAATCTCCCCCCGCTTATTTTAGACTTCGTCCTCGAAGTCTGCTGCCCGGTCCTGAAACAGCTCGGGGTAATGCTCCATCATCTCGTCCATCGGTTCCCAAGTCCATTCCGAACCCTTGCGGTGCTGCCATTGCACCTTTACTAGTTCTACCCTCTTGTTTCTCAACGTCTTGGTCTTTCTGTCAAGTATTGCGACTGGGCGCTCAATGTAATTCAAGCTGTCATCAACCTGAATATCCTCCAATGGTACTACTGCTGAATCGTCCACCAGGCACTTCCGCAGCTGCGAAACATGGAAGGTGCTGTGGATCTGACTGAGCTCGGTTGGCAGATCCAGTCTATACGCCACCTTGCCCACCCGGGCTACCACCCTGAACGGCCCGATGAATCTTGGGCCCAACTTGCCCTGTTTCCTGAATCGAATGACACCTTTCCAAGGTGAGACTTTCAGGAGGACCATATCCCCGACTTGGAACTCCAAGTCGGATCGACGTCTATTGGCGTAGCTTTTCTGCCGACTCTGTGCAGTCTGAAGTCTGCTCCGAACCTGCTGGATCTTCTCGGTCGTCTCTAGCACCACCTCGGTGCTTCCCATGATTCTCTGGCCAACCTCCCCCCAACATATCGGGGTTCTGCACTTCCGCCCATACAACATCTCGAACGGGGGTCGGTCAATACTCGCGTGATAGCTGTTGTTGTAGGAGAACTCGGCCAAAGGAAGATAGGTATCCCAGCTACCACCGAAATCCAGTACACACGCCCGCAACATGTCCTCCAAAGTCTGGATGGTCCGCTCACTCTGACCATCTGTCTGCGGGTGAAAGGCGGTGCTAAAATGCAGACGAGTGCTCAACTCGTCATGAAATTTCTTCCAAAACCTGGAAGTAAAAAGCACATCTCTGTCCGAGATCACCGATACTGGCACCCCATGCCATGCCACAATCTCCCTGATATAGATGTCGGCCAATTTTTCGGCCGATATGCTCTCCTGAATCGGAATAAAGTGAGCACTCTTGGTCAATCTATCCACGATGACCCAAATCGAATCCACTCCCCGTGCGGTCCTGGGAAGCTTTGTGATAAAATCCATCGTGATATCTTCCCATTTCCACAGTGGAATGTCCAACGGCTGCATCTTGCCATGCGGCCTCTGATGTTCGGCCTTGACCTTCCTGCAGGTCAAGCACCGCTCGACGTACCACGCCACATCCCGCTTCATGCAAGGCCACCAATAATCCGGACGAAGATCCCTATACATCTTCGTCGCCCCGGGATGAATAGAAAATCGGGACTTGTGCGCCTCCTCCATCAAAATCTGACGCACGCCACCGTGATACGGCACCCACACCCTACGGTGTAATGTCAAAAGTCCTCTGCCATCATAATCAAAGGAGGAAACCTGACCCACCACACGCTCGCTCTTCCGATGCTCCTCCTTGATAGCCTCCTGTTGAGCCTCCCGAATCTGCTCCAACAGGGGAGTCACCATGGTCATCCTCAAACAGACGTCCCTGATCGGCACCGTCTTGCGGCTAAGCGCATCGGCCACCACATTGGCCTTCCCCGGGTGGTAAAGGATCTCGCAATCATAATCCTTCACCATGTCCAACCACCGCCGCTGCCTCATATTCAGATTCGACTGGTCCATGAGGTACCTCAAACTCTTGTGGTCTGTGTAGATGGTACACCGAACCCCGTAGAGGTAATGCCGCCAAATCTTGAGGGCAAAGACCACCGCCCCCAACTCCAAATCGTGCGTCGGGTAATTTGCCTCGTGAGGCTTGAGCTGCCGCGACGCGTAGGCAATGACATGCCCCCTCTGCATCAGAACTGCGCCCAACCCTGAAATGGACGCATCGCAGTAAACCACAAAATCCTCTACGCCCTCAGGCAGGGCTAGGATCGGTGCCTCACACAATTTCTGTCTCAGCATCTCAAACGCAGCCTGCTGCTCGGGTCCCCACCGAAAGACCACGACTTTCTTTGTCAGTCGTGTCAGGGGTACGACTATCTTGGAGAAATCTTGGATAAATCTCCGATAGTAGCCCGCCAATCCCAGGAAGCTCCGAATCTCGGATGGAGACTTCGGGACCTCCCATCTCATCACGGCCTCGACCTTGGCCGGATCAACCAGAATCCCGTTCTGGTTGACGAGGTGTCCAAGAAATTGCACCTCGCGCAACCAAAACTCACACTTGGAGAACTTGGCATACAAGCTCTCCCTCCTCAGGGTCTCCAATACCTCCCTCAGATGCTCCTCGTGTTCCTCCCGAGTCTTGGAATAGACCAAGATGTCATCGATAAAGACTATCACAGACCGATCCAGCATCGGTCTACACACGCGGTTCATGAGGTCCATGAACGCGGCAGGAGCATTGGTGAGCCCAAACGGCATCACCACGAACTCGTAATGACCATAGCGCGTCCGAAACGCAGTCTTCTGCATATCCTCCTCCCTGAACCTCATCTGATGATACCCCGAACGCAAGTCAATCTTGGAGAACCAAGATGCTCCCTGAAGCTGGTCAAATAGGTCGTCAATCCTCGGAAGCGGGTATCGGTTCTTCACCGTTACCTTGTTCAGCTCCCGATAATCTATACACATCCGATGCGACCCGTCCTTCTTTCTTACGAACAGAATCGGGGCTCCCCAGGGTGAACTGCTCGGCCGAATAAATCCCTTGTCCAGCAGCTCCTGCAGCTGCGTAGACAACTCCTGCATCTCGGGAGGAGCCAACCGATATGGTGCTTTGGCTATCGGAGCCGCACCGGGAATGAGGTCAATCCTGAACTCCACCTGTCGCTCCGGAGGTATCCCAGGTAGTTCCTCCGGGAAAACATCAGCAAAATCTCGAACCACCGGGACCTCGCTCACGGTCGCCTTACCCGCCTCCCGGGTATCCATCACATACGCGACATAACCCGCGCATCCCTGCTGAAGGTAGCGCCTAGCCCTCGCTGCTGAACATACAGTGGGTCCACACTGCGGCCGCTCTCCATGAATTACTAACTCTCCCCCGCTTGGGGTCCTGACTCACACTAACTGCTGCGCGCAATCTATCACTGCCCCATTAGGGCTCAACCAATCCATACCAATAATCACCTTGTTCCCACGCAATGGAATGGGAACCAAGTCTACCAGGTAACGCTCCTCAAACAGTCGCAGAACACAATCTCGAAACACCATCGATGCTCGCACCGATCGATCGTCAGCAATCTCTACCTCTAACGGGCAATCTAACTCGCCTGAAGTCTCATGAAATCTCTTGCTAAGAGCAAGAGAAACGAACGATCGGGATGCACCCGAGTCGAACAATACCTGAACTGGGATGCCGTTCACATGGAACGATCCTAATACACATGTATACACATGGAGCACATATCAATATCATAACAACGTGAAATAAAATATAGAAGGAAGGAATCATACCCGTCACCACATCGGGCGCGGCGCGTGCCTCCTCGGCAGTCAACTGAAATGCCCGACTCCTCACCACTGGAGCCTCTGCCTTGCCCTGACGGCCATCCGTGATCCGCAGGGTCGCTGGAGCTGGCGCCTTCACTGGCGCTGAAACTGTCAACATGGGGCAATTGGCCTTTTTGTGGCCCCTCTGGTTGCAGTGGAAACACAGCAACTCCGATGTCTGAATAATTGGCACAGGAGCAGTGCAATCCCTGCTGATATGCCCAAACTTGCCGCACTTGTAGCAGCCTGACGATCCCATCCTGCACGCCCCCTCGTGCGGCCTGCCGCACCTCCTGCAGCGGCTCGGTCCCGACTGGCCTTTCGGCCTCCCGTCTGATCCCTTGGGCTTCTTCCCCGAAGCCCCTGCTGCCTGACCGTCCTCAAGTTTCCGTTTCCGGATGTGCTCCAAATCTATCTCTCTCTCCCTAGCCCTGGCAATCATAGAGTTCAGGGTAGGGCAAGCCGAAAAGCTAACATGCTCCCGAATGTCAGCTCGTAGCATATCATGGTAACGAGTCCTCCTCATATCCTCGTCACCTGCATACTGGGGCACCAATAAAGCCCTCTCCCGAAACTTGGCGGTGATCTCCGCCACGGTCTCTGTCGTCTGCCTCATGTCTAGAAACTCTCTGGCCAGCTGCTGAAGCTCGACCGCTGGCGCAAACTCTGCCCTGAACCTAGCCACGAAGTCCGACCAGGTCATTGCCTCGATAGCCGAGGCTCCCAACGAGTCACCCACTGACTCCCACCAATCACGGGCTCGGTCCCGTAAACACCCTGCTGCGTACCTCACCTTCGACCCCTCGGGGCAGAAGCTGGTCAACTGGGCGGACTCAATATCCGCAATCCACCGCCTGGCGACAATGGGGTCCTTCACCCCATGGAAATCCGGCGCACCACTGCCCCTGAAGTCCTTGAAGGACAGTGTGCGAGATCCCGACTGGCTAGAGGCCAAGTCGCTCCTGAATGCCCGTAGGCGATCCTCCATCAACTCCACGATCCCTTCCTTGATCGACCCAAAGATGATGGGGGTCGACTCAAGGATGCCCCTAGTGATCTCCGACGTGATGAACTCACGTAGCCTCTCATCAATCGGCTCGGTGCCTAATCCCGAACCTGACCCCTCTCCTTACCCGCCATCTGTCGGTCTTGGTCGAAGTACCACCATTCTGCAAAACATCATAATAATCATTAGAGGTACTGCTACTTTCTGAGGGATCTCAACTACTTACAGGTTCCTTGGTCTCGTCTTAGCCTCCCTCGGCTCGGGTACGGATCCTCTGCTTTCAGTAGTACGGGCCCATACTACCTTCCACATCTATCCGTACCTTCTCCGAGGAATTCCTCGACTCCACCAGCTCCCCTTTACTACTGTTACTCTCTGATATTCTCATCCTAGGCTTGCCCTAGGGAAAACTCAAGTTCAACACGACTAGTCCTCAGCTGCTGTAGGTCTCCTCATAATGCCAGTTAGCCACCACCTAAACACCATCACATGTGATGAGGATTTGATAATCCTTCAAGTAAAAGATCCGTCCCTACAACGGTTGGACTCAAACAAGAGCTGCGCAATAAGGCCAGTTCCAATACTTTGGGATTATTCAACCCTGATTACATGTGGTGTGACGTGTTTACCTAGTGGCTAACTCCCATTACTCAGAATCCCACCAAGCACGAAGCAAGCAGCATTCGGATAAGGGAAAAACAGACTCAAGCCAAAACTATTCTTATAACAAGAAACGACACTTAACATAGGATGCTAAGCTTATACTATCAGGCATAACCTAAACAGGCTATCCTACTGCTGTCTACTCAATTCTAGCATGCAATATTCATAAAGCTGTAACACATAAGCAGGCATATAAGGCATCACTCCTAGATCCTTAGCCTATTCTAGCATGCAGTTCTACGTAAGCTGATAAACATAACATAAACTTGTATGGGTACTATGGGGAATACTTACTTGAGCTCGGCCAGTCGCGCACGTCACACACTTTGCTCTTTCATATGACTCTTTTCCGGGTTTTAAAGAACAATTTCTTTTGAAAAATCTTTCAATCCCTCGATTTGAGTCCAAACACTCCCGAAGGCGTGTCCGAATCCCTCAAACCAGGGCTCTGATACCAACTTGTAACGACCCAATTTTTACGTCCGAAAATTTCATTTTTAAGGTATTACTTTAGAAAACATTAATAAATAAAAACATTGTTTGATCACACCATAACACATCGCAACCATGTTCTAAAAAGTCAAACCATACATCCCATCAAAATATCAGAGTACAATCCCAATAAATCTCGTAAATGCGGAAACCGAAGAGTGTGTGTATGACGTGCAGCTACCGCGCCGGCTCCTTCCCCTTCGGTGCAGAGGTACCTGAAAACAAAACTGTAAACGTAAGCACAAAGCTTAGTGAGTTCCCCCAACGTACCACATACCATATAAACACATAACATACGCACTGCCAGGCTATTCTGGGGTGCCTGACTACCCGGTACGGCCATTCTGGGGTGCCGACCTACCCATACGGCCATTCTGGGGTGCCGTCTTACCCGTGTCAAGCCATTATGGGGTTCTGACTACCCATGTCAAGCCATTATGGGGTGCTGACTACCCATCGGTCCTAACAACCGATCCTCGGGGACTGGTCCCCTCCCGCTACCTCTATCGCATAACATAACAGACCAACATACAAGCATACCATCACATACAGTAAGATAATTCTGGGGTGTCTGACTACCCAGCGGTCCTAACAACCGAACTCTACTACTATTGCATAACGTATCATGATAGCATGTAACATAACAGGTAATAGCAAACCTAGATGATATCACAAAGACAATCATCTATCATACGTCTCCTACTGGTGGGTCGGCATTGTGGCCTTAGACCCACCGCTACTGGAATGTAACTCACCTCAAAGTAGCTGCTGAACTGATCGGGAACTAACTGACTGCTGCTGCTCCGGGAGTCCTCCGGCTGCAATTCCCACAACATACTCAATCAAACACTGCTAACTGTCCTTTAGATAAAATGACCATTTTATCCCCGGTCTAGCTCTAAGCCAATGCTAGAGTCAACTTTCAGTTGACCCGACTCGCCGAGTGGATCTCCACTCGCCGAGTCCAAGGCTAAATTAGGGCAATGCTAAAATAAAATTCACATACCGGAAACCAGGTGCTACAATATGGTATTAGGTTGAATGTTTTTTCTTCATTAAGACTTGAAAGGAAGATGGAGTTTATTTTTTTGGTGTAAGCATCTGTTTAACTCAATGTTACTATGATAATTGGGATTTACACTTTAGTACTTCATTTCTATAGCTCAAAGGGTGATGGAAGAAACGCTAGTGAAGACAAACATGGCCATTGAAAGATGCTTTGAAGTCTGATAAGGGTAGTATTAGAAAAGAAAATATCAAGGAGGATGTGAATCACTATGATGTAGACAAGATCAAAAGGAATGGCTAGATATCTATTAATTGCAACCCGTACTTCTATTCTTCTTCAGTCTCTCTCTCTCTCTCTCTTTAAAACGACTTACTGAGGACAATGATATATTCAAGATATTCACTAATATTATGTCTTTGCATCCTCCAAAGGTAATTAACATAATGGAAGCTTAGTAGATATTCACTAATATTAATTACAACCAGTACTTCTATTCTTCTTCAGTCTCTCTCTCTCTCTCAATCGACTTAGTAGAATTTGTTGAGCGTTTGATGGCAGACAATAATTACGCATTTAGAAAAAATAAGGGTAGCGCGCGCCAATGCATAAGTTCAGTGTTTTTGGTCTACGCAACCAAGATTTGCACCCCTACGCACGAGTAGGAATTGTAGCATAACCATAGACACAAGCTTGTAAGCCTTCAATGCAATGAAGCTTATAAACTTTGTTGAGTTTGGTCTCTCTACCAACGTGGGACTCATTCCACATTCATCTCTTTTGCTAAATTTATTCTCAAATACCCATCTTTGAGTATCGATATCTCATTCACTTATACTCTATTTTGGACATATAATATATCGTTTCGAAGTCCTCATGGAGGAGAACATAAACCCACTTAGAGTTCGTTATATATACAACATATGTATATATTTATATATGTCCAAAGTTAGTAAAAGTTATAAATATTTGTTCTAAATTTCCAACAGTATTCCATTTAATAGATTTACAATTACAATATTCCATTTAATAGATTTACAATTACAAACTTAAATATTATTCCTGGTCTTTTTCATTCCAGGAGGAAGATCCCTTAAGAGTATTTAATAAACAAATTGAATGAAGACAGACGGATTGTGATATCAGGGAGTAATATAAATGAATTGCATTAAGGTATATACATCTTTTCTCTCTTTTATAATGTGATAGTTTCATGGATGCATTACTTGTTTTTGATTGATGATTTCTGTTTATGTGTAATAAAACTGCTTATCTGTTTCAGGTTCTTGAGGAAGTGTGGACCTCTTGCGTGTAAATACTGATAGAGTGATACTTTCCACATTTGACTTTGTTATGCTTTTTTATCATATTCCTCTATCGTTTGTGCAGAATCTTTGTATTGCTGCAGCATATAGACCTGTTCAAGAACACGACACAACTCCAGTAGTAGCATTAAGACCGCTTAATTTGGATGTTAATCTTCATCTTTCTTTGGTCTTTTCCAAGTAACTCAAAGAACACTTCCATTGTCTTTTCAGTTATAAACTTTAAATTGTTGGATGATATACATATAGGTGGACCCATCTGTTGCTTATGATGAACGAACTCAGAAAATGGAAAGAAAATCGCCATTCAGCTTTTGATGAATTTCTCAGATTTTTTCTTGGCATAATGTAGGGTAGCAGACACAATCTTTGCATCAGGAAAATATGATATTTTGTATTCTAGTCATACAAACTGTTAAAGATGATAGAATATAGATATATAGCGCCTAATGAAGACTATTTCTTTATAAAATTTCCATTATGTTCATAAGCCCTGAATCTTACTTGATACATCCCATGATAATGGGTTTCTTTAGTGAAGGTGAATGTAGAGAATATTACACAAATGCAAGTCTTATTTTATTTAGGAAGACAAACCTCGGCCATTATTGCCCAATTTTGACTCTATCGAACAAGTCCCAAATTGAGGATCCCCCAAGAAGTCTGTGGCCATGATTTCTCCTTGGATTTCATCACCAAAACTCTACACCATGAGATCCAACCTTCCCATGACATTCTCTTATCCCATGGACTTCCCCATTGCAGAAGAAGCTTCAACCCTTCTTCACTCTCTTTCTCTGCCTCTTCGAACCTCCCTTGGCTCAAATAAATCTGCGCCAAAACCACATGTGGTTCCCCAACAAATGGGTTCTTCTCCAAACTCCTTTTCAACACATCTTCACACCCATCTAATCCTCTCTTTGACACGTTACAAACACCTTCCCAGTACATATCTCTTGCTTCTATCTGATCCTTGGCGCTCAACACTTTGGTGCAATTTTCAAGAATTGATGGCGTCACAAGCTCGATTTCTTCATCTCGGTTTTTGTTGGATGATTGAGGTTGTTCAATTGAGTACAACTCTTCTTCTCTAACGATCAGTGTGTAAATTGCTCCCATCCTTGATATGGAGTTCATCCATAGTCCTGGCTTTCCATCCCCCGGCCACATCGCGGTGGCCCAATCATTACCGGAAAATTTGAGCATTCCATCTGAATTATCGAACAATACATCCTGAAAACTGAACAGTTGATCGCTGAAATCGGCAATTGTCATTAGCAGGAAGGTCGCTACTACTCTCCTCGATAGATGCACATCTTCGCCTGTTTTTATATGCTTCAACACGATTCCATCGGCAGGCAAAATTGATTGAAGTTTCTTCCTCCACTCTTCATCTCCGATCTCCAAAGCACCTTTCCGTGCATTAGTCAACGATCTCTCGGAGTCCTTTAGGTGTTGCACAAGCTCCGATTCGTTGGAGTACTGGAACAACAGGTCATCATGGATAAGCTGTTGGCGAGGCACGACACAGAACAAGTGGATCAACCGCTCCGCCGCCTCGCCGACGTGTCCACGAACGATGTCGCGGCCAGTCGAAGGATCGAAGATGGCGAGGTTGACGTAAGAATTAGAGTAAGCAGAATGGAAGAGGCCGCAGAGACATACTGCATCAGGAGCACCCCATAGTTTAAGGATCCGGTAGATGTCGACGAGGTGGTCGAGGAAGCTGCCGTGCTTGTGCCAGCACTCGCCAGCTCCGACGGATTTCAAGACCGAGAGTAGGGATGGAAGTTTGACGTCAACGTTCTCCAATTGTCCCCGGAGAAACGGCCGCGCCGATTCCAACAGGGTTTGCAGATGATTGCTTTGTGGTTCAGAGGTTGTACACGGCATCCTTTTGTTTTTTTTGTTCCGGTGAGCGTGAAGCACGGGATAAAGGTCCATAAATAAATGGTTAAATTCGAAAAAAAAAAGTATCAAAGATACCATTTGAATATAGGGAAAATAAGATATCAGGTTAATTAACTTTTTTGATATATTAATATTTGGGTAATTATTTTTATTTTTATTTTATTTTATTATTATTTTTATTTTTATATTTAGGTAACAAATTTGTTGGAAGTGTTCACGTATGATCATTATGATCTGTTATAACATGTTAAATCTTAGATGTGAACGCTTTCAACAAGTTCGTTATCTAAATGTGCAAAGTCGATCCTAGACAATTTGAGGCTTAGGGCAAAAAAAAAAAAAAATAGGGTCCTCATTTTTTTTTTGTTTTGTAAAAGAGGACAGCACCTCTGGAAATTTTATTAATTAAAAAAATAATGCAATTGAAGGGTAGGGACTCCCCACCTATGGAACGAAAAGACTTCGGGACAGGCCCCATAAGTCAAACAACCTAACAGCTATTAATACAAAACAACAAAATAAAAAGCCAAAAAATGCTTTAAACACTAATACATAAACATATCAAAGAAAAACTAAAGAAATTTACATTTACAAGCTTTTTTAGATGCAAAGTCGTCAATTATAGAATCAAGTTCAATATTATCCAACAAATCTTTTTCAGTGCATAACATAGCCGAACCATTTAATCTTTCTTGTGACATTGATGATCTCAAATAATTTTTTAATAATTTTAATTTTGAGAAATTTCTTTCTACTGATGCTACAGTAACATGTATGGTTAATAAGATTTTATATGCAATACAAACATTTGAATAACAGTTTTTACCTTTGACAAACTATAAAATTTCAACCGATGACATAACAACATTTGGCAAAGTCTTTTGTAATACTTTAAGTTCCGTAAAAAATTCATTTAAATCCACATCACATAAGTTATTATGAGTAAACTTATTGATAAAAATAGCAAAACTTTTTTTAAGTTCAATATCATCTAATGACTTTAACCTTTTTGAATCATATAAAAATCCAAAAATGTTTTCAAAATTTGTTAGTTGCTCAAATCTACTTTGTAATGACACAATTGCTACATCAACAATATATATAAAATATTCGATTCTAAATGATTCTTCAGGTGATAGTAATTCATCTACACAATTAATTTAATCAAATTGTTTTTTTCTAATAATTTGCCTTTTTTTTTTTTTTGGGGGGGGGGGGGGGGGGGGAATATAGGTTCAACATTCGTATCCGATGCAATGGCCTTAGCATTATTAATACTAATGGTGTAACCTTCATTTCTATAATTTTTAAAAAATGTCATCATATTTTTAAATAGATCAATTGTGACATCAATACACATAGTTTTGGTTTGTATTTTTTTACTAACTTTATTTATAGAGAATAAAATATCATACCAAGTAAAAATTCACATCTTTCAATAGCATTAACTAAACTTTCAGCTTCACTTTTAGACTTTACATCATCACATGATAAACATAATTCTATCAATGCATCCCTTATATGAGGAGCTTGAAACCTAATAGCTTTGACACTTTTTATTCGACTCTCCCAACGTGTATTAGATAAAGATTTTACCGTTAAGTTAGGGACTTTATCAAGTAATATTGATCATCTTTTAGTCGAACTGGAAAATAATACAAAAATATGTTGCAAAACTCCAAAAAGAGAAATGACTTTAGCACAAAAATGAGCAATATAACTAAGTGTGAGGTTAAGACTATGACAAAGCACATGGCGTAAACAATGCTTTTGGATTAATTTCAGGTAATCGTTTTTGAACATAATGGTGTTTTCCTTTCATGTTAGAACCATTATCATAACCTTGTCCTCTTACATCATCAATATTAAGACCATAATTTTTAATTGCATTTAATAACTCATTAAAAAATCCTAAACCCGATGTATTTTCTACCTTTAAAAATTCTAAAAAAAATTCTTCAACTTTTATTTTATTATCAGACATGTTCACACATCGAATAATAAAAGTCATTTATTCTTGATGGCTAACATTGGGGGTGCAATCAAGGATAACATAAAAAGATTTTGATTCTTTTATAATATTAATCATAGAATTTATGACATTATTAGTAAAATAGAAATGATTTCATTTTGAATTTTGTACCCTAAATAATGAAGATGAGTTTGATGATTTTCTAAGCGTCTAACATGCTTTTGCATTATAACATCAAATTTTACCATCATTTGAATTGCTCCCAAAAAATTACCATTAGATTCTTGAAAAAAAAATCGTTACAACCTCGAAAAACCAAATTATATTTTGCCAAATATTTGATGACAACAATTACTCTTTTTAAAACTTGCCTCCAACTTTTTTTTAGTTAAAACTTTATTTTGTTAATCTTTATCAATTGTTTTATGATTATCCAATCTTGCTATTAGTTCATCCCAAGAATCCATATAAAAAAGATGTTGGGAACTATTTTCATGTTCTTTAAGTCTATCAAATAGATGTTTCCAATCATTAAATCCATCATTTGCTAAAGAAAGTTTATTAACATAATTATTATGTTTAAGCAATTTACAATAAAAACAAAACACTTCATTAACTTTTTTTTTGAGTAAATTAGCCATATTCGATCACTCGTCTCCCCATTACTTAACTTTCTAGTATAAGAAGCATACGAAAAATCTCTAGATAGATTATCTTTAGGATACACAAAATTTGATTCTCTTATTGGCCATTTTTCAATCAAAATATTTCTTAAGTTATTATCAAGATTATCCTAATTACTAGGATCATATATATCTAAAGGCGAAATAAATTGTTCATTGTTATCATTCATGCATGACATTTTCATTTTCATTTTCATTTGGAATATTAACATTTTCATTATTGACGTTAACATCTTCATTATTAATATTTTCATTATCAATATCGACATTTTCATTTGAAACTTTATCTTGCTCATTAAAAATAGTTTCATGTGTGAGATTATCTTGTTTATTTACTTGTACATCAGCATAATTTTTTTTAAACTTATGCATAGACCCTTTTCGAGTTTCATTATCTTGTTCAACTTTTTGTTTTTTCTTTCGTTTTTCACTTCTAGACATATAGTTTCTAGGATGCTGTAACACTCGTGTTTCTAACATAGGCATTTATATTGAAGTGATAGTCAAGGTTAACCTTTGTAACTCATTTTAAAGAAATGAAAAAGGAATTATGTGAATTCTATGTGTTTTATATGTTTTATGCTTAATTACCAGGACTTAATTAATTAAGAATAAAAATGAGCGTCAAAAATAAATATTAGATAAAGCCGATATCTTTACATAAAGTTGTAGTGGTTGAAACAAGGATTTCGGGGATATAAAGAATACCAAAATTCAAGTTATAACGAAGAAGTTATGACATGTCGAAGTTTTGCGACAAAACCGACATGATGTTGAATGTCGTAAAAAGTGAGTTTTTGATAAACTACTTTTTAACCTTAGTGATCTAAACGAAAGTCGTAGTATTCGTTAAACCGAGAAGTTTGATAAAAAGAACGCCCAAATCTGACTTCGTATAAAGAAGTTATGATTTTTCGAAGTTTCAGCTTAGCAATAGACAGCTAAAAACTCGAATTTTAGATCGAGCGATTTTTAGCCGATACAACCTAAACGATAATCGAAGGTCTCGTCATTAGTAGCACAACGGTAAAAAGTCTGACGAAAACGGACGTCGGATGAAGAAGTTATGAATTTTTAACGGATTTCCTATCCCGGTCTATTAAAAATAATAATATAAAAATTAAAGTCATAATTAGTCGAGGAAGTCTAAATGAAAGTTGTAGAGCGTAACTTTACCTACGCGTGCATATAACGAACGTCAAAAACGGAGCTCGTATGCGAGAGTTATGGATTTTAGAAGTTTTTGCACAAAAACCGAGAAAAATCGCATGGATGGACTTCGGCCACATCACCCTCGCCCAAAATATGCCACGTGTCCGAAATAGTGAGTCATGCGAGCCACGTGTCCGAAATCTGTTGAGTCATACAAAGTTGTGGCACATCCGAGGAGCGACGCGTGTGCAGCCTAGTTCGAGCCTCGCAATGTCTGTCGCGTGTCCGACCTTCGCTCCAGTTGTCTCCCTTCCCTCCTGCTTCGGGTCCGAACCTCGGACCTAGATTTCGGTCCAATCATAGACCGCCAGCAGCTCCTTCACATGTGCAACCCACGTGCGAGCCACCCCCTGCGAGCCTCGGATCTTCACCACCTGGAAGCCTCTCAGTCGTCTGATCAGAAGCTCGCCCCTATAAATAGGAGGGTGCGAGACCTCCTGGGTATAGTTTGGAATCTTGTCATTTTTAGCCCCTAAACTCATATTTCTTTCATCTTAACATCCCCCAAAGCCCCGGTGTCAATTATAAGCCTCGGAATACTCCACGAAGTGCCCGAGAAGCCCGTAAAATTTATCTTTTCGGTTTCGAAGCCCGACCTTCGCAAAGCCTGGTTTCTCAATAAAACTCCCGGTTTTATTAGAAACGATCGTTTTAAGCAACAAATTGCTGCCCGATTATTATCAAATCATGTGAGTGTATAGTCACTTTCATTTTACACATAGATATGAAGTATTTTATATAAATACGTGTTATGTGTGTGTGTGTATATATATATATACACATATATTGATTGTTTATTTGAGACAATTGTTGAGATGATGTTTTATACAAGTTTTAAACTGTATATTCTTTTTATCTACAAAATATGTTGGGTAGAACATGGGTAGATGAAATAGTCTATGTGTGTTAAAATGGTGAGAGGCCTCGATATTGTTGTTGTTGTAGTCATCTAGCGGAGTATAGATGACGACCACGGACCCTTCTAGATAGTCCAGTGGAACACTAGCAGGTTCGCAACTTGTAGGTGTTGATGAACTAAATGTTCATTGGTGTACTCCATCCCCCTGATGGTTGCCTTTAGGACATGTGTGGCCGAGGAAACCCCTTAGCAGTAGTGTCCATCCCGATGATATTCTTTAGACCAGGTCCCTTGTGATAGGTGTTTAGGGACGTAAAGTGAGGACAATGGGAATGGGTAATCAGGGTTATTGTTGATTGGTGAACTTAATAAGTATATTATTAATGTGGGTTGAAAACCCTATATGATCACCAGAATCCCAAGCCTGACCCACTCAGTTTTTATGATTTCAGGTAGTGGACCCCGAGCATAGTCGGAGGACGAGGTGAGATTTTTGATTATAGGCCAGTAATTGTAAATAACTGTTGAAAGGCTTATAATGTCTTGTTTATGCTTTTGATATGTATCGAAACATGACATCTCGAGGTTTTTATATGAAATGAAACTATCCATTTCTTAAAGAGAGAATTTGATAAACTTTTAGCATGTTTTGTTTTGGGGACTAATTCCGCAACATCTTTTAAAAAGATTTCTCTGATTTTATTTTAAAAAGCATAAATTAAATCGGTCTTTTCTGGCCGAGAAATTAGGGGATGTCACAGTTGGTATCAGAGCATTAGTTTAAGCGAACTAAGAAATTGTAGGATTTCTAGACTTAAACTTAGAATGCTAAGTAATGATTGTGAGATGGGTGTCTACCATATTTTAGACACGAGCACTAGCTTATTGCAGGAAGGACGCCTAAAATACCCTTATGTGCTAAATGCTATGTGTTTGCCATGTGTCCCATTATTTGTGCGGATCTATGGTATGTTTTCGACCAGATCTGGAAACCTTATGTGTGTAGGATTCTAAGTGTATGATTACGAGATTAGAATTAACATGTAAACGTTTCGGAGTGATAATGGAATTGACATGTCTAACAAGGATAAAGACCTAAATTCGCCTTATTCGGTATATAGATTGTAATGGCAAGAACTCGTAGTGGAGCTGGAAATGCAAACAGAAACCAAAAACCTCAACCCAAGTGGTGGAACAGGTACCTAGTATGAGCCACACCCGAACCCATCACCATGACTAGAGTACGAACTATGATTCAGACTATGTTGGCTGAATAGAGGGAGGAATTGAGGCAAATGTTGCTAAACAACAGGGATGAACCTTCAGTTCGTGTTGAACAACATGAATTGAATGACGATCGATCTGAAGAAGGAAACAACAGTAGATCTGCTAGTCAAACTGATCCGCTTATGGTTAGGAGAAATAACCACGAGGATAGAGTGGGGAGAAATAAGTGCAAGTATAAGGACTTTATGACTTGGAAGTCATCGACCTTCACTGGAAAAGAAGATCACGTTGGAGTAATGGACTGGATCTCGGAAATGGAATTGGCTTTCATGACTTGTGATTGCCATGGCAAGTTACAAATCACGTTTGCAGTACGTCAGTTCAGGGGTAGTGCTGCTCGATGGTGGAGCACTCTGGGGAAAACCCTAAGTCCTAATGAACCATTGCAACTAACTTGGGCAGAGTTCTTGGTGCACTTCAAGCGCAAGTACTGCTCGGCCCAAAACGTGCTTGAGTTAGAAAACCAATTTCTAACATTGAAGAAGGGAAGTATGACCGTTGACGAATATACGAATAACTTCACATACAAAATGGAGTTCGCTTTGCGTATTGTCCCAGATGAGCTGGCAAAAATTAACAGGTACGCAAAGGGACTTCGATGGGAGTACGCGGTGACAGTACGTTAGGCACTTACTTTGGAGGTAACTATATGGGCTTCCAAGTCTATTGAAGATATGATAAAAGGGAGAGCCGCCAACAAGGTTGAAATTGGTGAAAAGAGAAAGTTCGAAGGAACTTCAGGTTCCAATAAAAAGAAAAAATTCTCGAAGACTGGTTCGAGAAAATTTGGAGGAGGTGCCGAAGCCAAGTGGTGTGACAAGTGTAAGAAGAAATTGTTGAGTTTTGAGTAATCTAACACTCCTAAGTGTACATGCAACCCTAAATACATTGGATATATGTTTTCTCTATTATACACACAAATATGAATATCCAAGGTATTACCCTATCTAGCATACAATCATTGATACTTGGGTAATCAAATGGATAGAATACATACCTTTGTTTGATGTAGAATGTCTTCATGAAGCTTGAGTGCCTAGTGCCCCAAGTGTGACACCTCAAATGGTTCACACAACACCAAATACACTTGGAATAGATTAGAGAGAAATCCACACTTCATGAAATCGGCTAGCCCTTCCACTCATACACATAGTTGCTGATTTTCCCAATGATATAATCTTTATATAGTGTCACAATTAGGGTAAACCCTAATGGTCATGGCCTTCCATTTCCTTAGATCCATGGGTTCAAATACACCATGGAGCATCCTATGGTTTTTAGCCCAACTTGATAATCCATAGAGCATTATCCCACTATACAAGTATGGATGATTTACACAATCAACCCATATATTTAATTAGTCTTCTTTTGATCACTTAATTAATTCTTGATCAATACTAATTAAATAACCCTATTAATATATTAGAACTTATAATATATTAATAATCCTTAAGTGTTATTTCTCTCATTATAGTCTATCCAAATGTATGATGTCATGCAACCCAAATGGACCATGTCGGGTCGGGTCAAGTCTTACCAATTATAGTTATGGACTTAGACATTAATCTAACAGTCTCCCACTTGGATAAGTCTAAAACTATTATTGCGTATGACTTCAAGAACCGAATGACAATCGTAGCTCTCAAAAGCTTCTGTCGAACCCTGACCTTGTAGATGAACCCTGGCCTTTGTCAATGGCTTGTCCATTAGATAAGGGATCATATATTCCTCCATTCTAGAGATCATATGGACTGAGACATGGATTATAATCATTCTCTCTGTCCATTTGTTGTTTCCCGATTTCCGATTTATGACGACTGACTAATTGAACAAATCAAATCAGTCTTGTCCCGGCCAAGCACTTACATTTGTCATCAGCAAATCATCGAGGGCCCCACAAATATCGCTTTTATCCCGAAGGTAAAAGAAATGGATAAACTTCGACTCATATGGCTTGTTCTACTACTTGTTGAATCATACACAAAGGCACGTTTTATAACATCGAGTTACCAATGCGTTTTTGTGCAATCAATATACAACCAACTCATAGTAACAACTCATATCTCTAGGTTTGAAGAATATAAGATATTATCGCCTCATGATCACTCGTGATAAAATCCATGAAGTGATTCCAATGAGCGTAGGTTGAATACAATACTCAGAACTTATGAGCACTGATGAGTGTTGTAGCCCTTTGTCCAACATCTTAGACCTCTACAAGCCAACCCATGACAGTCTTGATTCATATCTACTTCCAACATATGACCGACTGTGGATGGTTTGAATAACTTAGTCATTCCGGAAGAATAACCTAGTTTATTCTGGACGTCAAAACATGCAAAATGAAACACAAGAATAATTGAATCTAATATGGTATCAAAACCTATGAACATAAATAAAACACCTTTTATTTATCACCATATGATTACACATTATTCATTTTATACTGTTTCAGCTATCAACTTTATTCTTGAATTTAAAACAATAGTTATCCCATGCTCCAAGCATGTACACTATGTTTTTTAAACACTAGTCATGCCATACACCAAGTATGCATACTATGTTTGTCTATGATCTTTACTTTGTGAAATAGATCAATTGAACATAACTCCAATGATCCTCTTTTCACAATCCCAAATCCTTACTGCAAATGCAAGAATTCCAAATTCATGCCAGTTACTGAAATCTGTTAGATTCTAAACTTATATGCATTGATCCTCTTGTAATAATTATGCACAAAGTCAGAAAGATTTGACAACAACCGTTACAGAGCATTCCAAAGGAGATCAGCTCCTTGGAAACACCCTTCTTGCATTAAGTTTCCTAATCTTACACAAATTGAATGATTTCTAACTTTGAAACATTTCCAAATTCCATTTTGACTATCACTTCTGAACAAGAGTTGCCTTTTTTCAGAATATGTCAATATGATCCTTCCAATAATTAACACTATACTTCCAACTGTCCTTGAGCAACCAATCTTTGGTAAATCTTAGATTATCCTCGACAATTGTTTAATCTTTTTAGTCATATCCAATTCTAGACCTTTTCCCTTCTTAATGCCCCAGGCATTTGGAAAATTTTAGAAATGATGAATATAACACATGTAATCGATCCTATATTCGAAGCATATGGGACACGATTCATGATGTCTCACATAAAGACTAAACCAATCTTTTGCTATAACATTTCCATTTCTATTTGCCAAGTTCTCATAATTCAAATTATGAAAAGGGATGTCGTAATCATAATCAAATTTTAGAACGCAAATAATGGACCCATATACAGAATTTTCTTATGTTGAGCCATTCCAACATGAAATTCATATATATATATATATATATATATATATATATATATATATATATCCTTGACTAAATACGATTAAAACCTCAATCTAAGCTTTTAGATTTGAGATGAAGCATAATTTCCTTTCCCTTAATTATAGCAAAACAACTTTTCAACCCCTGCAGCCTCACTAACTGAAACTTTTGTTTTCTATAATTAACATTGCTAACTTGCAATACTTATCATAATTATCATGCTCCCACTAACATGATGATTACTATCATAACACTTATGCTCCCACTTGTTTTGACATGTACTCAGAAATCAGCTGGACTTCTAGAAATCAATACTTTATTGACTTTTTTATCAAAGTTCAGATTTCTGATACTAGATTGCTTTGATAAAACTTTATCAATATCATACACCTTATCTTAGATAGCTCACATGTGTGTCTAAACAATTTAAGAACTATGAAAAGGGATGTCGTAATCATAGGCTTGATTGTTTAGACCTTTGCCACTTCTCACAAGTTCATGTTAGTGTGTCGGTAAACCACACACGCTCCACTAACGATTTTGAGAATGAAAATATCACAATTGATATCTAGCTAACATCTACTTAGTGAAAGTGTTTCTGTGACAACCCGAAACTTTTATCATGTGCAATTGATTCGTATATCAATATTTATCTTGAACTTATCATCTCTTAGCGGAATTTTTTAGGCTTACTATATCATATATATGAGCCTTAAGAAGGGTTAGAAAGTGTGTAGCATCACGAAATTGAGCCAATCACACCAAGGAAGGTGTGTGCGGCCAGCCAACCGCACACACTCCCCCGGCCACACACCTGACCCTATATATAGTAGATTGTTGGGTTTTAGCCATAAGAACTTTCCTATGTGCGCATGCAAAACCCTAATGCTTGGATCTAGGCTTTCTAATAAACATGCTTTTGAATCCAAGACTTCTAATGGCTAATTAGGTTAAACAACAATATTGAAACAGATCTAGAATCATACCTTTGAATTCCTTATTGATCTTGTTTGTCTTGGAGCTTCTAGAGTCACAATTGTCACTCCTCTAATGGCTTACAAACACCAATAGCAAGCAAGATGATTTAGGAGAGAGGAGAGGGGAGGAATTCGGCCAGAGGTTCCTTGCTTAAGGTTGTGTGTCGAATTCCCTCACCCATAGGGTCTATTTATACTTGTAGACTCCTTAAGGGTTTCACCCTAAACCCTAATTGGATAATCTTCTCTTAAGGCTATCCAAATCCATTCCATAGATAACCCTATGGATGATTTGAGCTATCCTAAAGCTCTTAGAATCCGTCCAAGGTATATCCTAATGGATTTACAGTCTAAAGTCTAACTATCAAACAATTGACAGTTTATACCCTCTTATTTAATTAATCTCTTTAAGTCACCAAATTAATACCAATTAATTTATAACTTATATTAATCAAATAACCAAATATCATTCCTAATAATATTTACTCTCTCTTAATAAATCATCCTTCAAGTTGCTATGGTGAAGGCAACCCAAAAGGACCATGCACAACCGAATATAGTTATAGCCTTAGACACTATTCCAACAGTCTCCCACTTGGATAAGTCTAGTAACTATACAAGTACAATACGGTTTGCAATCGTAGCTCTCAAAGACGCTGTCAACTCTGATCTAATCAATCTTGTCCTTTAGATAAGGGATCGTACAGTCCTCTGTTAGATATCATGCTGACAATCCTATGGAATGGTTAGTCTAGCATTTAGATTTCTCGATCTCCGATTTATTTGACATAGAACTTAATCGAACACATCAATTCAGTTCTGACCGGGCCCGACACATAAGTCAAATCAAATCATCGAGTGGCCAAGATATCTCTTCTATCCTCTTAGGATAAAATTTACAGATAAACTTCGACTTATATGCATTTACTTATTCATTAACCAACTATACACAACAATGCGTTTTATAACATCAAGTTACTAATGCGTTTTCGCATTATCAATGCACAATCAATTAACAAATAATAAACCATATATCTAGGTTTTAAGACCATATGATATTATCGTCTTGCGATCACCTTTTATATCGTATTCCATAAAGTGATTCCAGCAAGCGCGGGTTTATTCCAATGCTCAAAACCAGTTCATAAGCACTCATGAACGTTGCAGCAACCCTTGCTATGTCTAACACCATTTAGACATTCTACACACCAATTCATGACAATCTTCATTCATATCTACTCCCAACATATGAACGATTGTGGACCATTTGAATAATTCGATTATTCCTAATAAACTCAATTATTCTGGAAGTCAAAACATGCAAAGTGAAACAATAGTTAAACAACTAACATGTGACAGTAACTTTACTCATAAATAAAACTCCTTTATTTAATCATCAAATGTTAATTACATTTATCTATTATACGTTTCTAATACTATCTAATCTATACTAATATCATCCTTCAGCCCAATACTCCTAGCATGCTGCAAGTGCTTAACCCTACTCAGTCCCTTCGTAAGCGGATCTGCTGGGTTATCTTCTGATGATATCCTCTTCACTACGAGTTGTCCTTTTTCTACACGATGTCTAATGAAGTGATATTTTATGTCGATATGTCGAGATCTACCATGATCCCTCGGTTCCTTGGTCAAGGCAACCGCACCTTCGTTATCACAGAAAATCTCCATGGGCTCCTTTATGGCCGGCACAACTCCAAGATCACCGATGAAGTTCTTCAGCCATATTGCCTCCTTCGACGCTTCGCTCGCTGCGATGTACTCTGATTCGCACGTTGAATCAGCTACGGTTTCCTGCTTGGAACTTTTCCATGTCACTGCTCCTCCATTTAGGGTAAAGACCCAGCCCGACTGCGAACGGTAGTTGTCCCTGTCGGTTTGAAAGCTGGCGTCACTATACCCTCGCACCTTCAAGTCATCACTCCCTCCAAGGACTAAGAACCATTCTTTCGTCCTCCGAAGGTACTTAAGGATGTTCTTCACCGCAATCCAATGTTCTTTGCCAGGGTTCCCTTGATATCTGCTAACCATGCTCAAAGCGAAGGCTACATCAAGGCGAGTACAAGTCATAGCGTACATGATTGAGCCAACTGCGGAAGCGTATGGTACTCGGCTCATTTCTGCTATCTCAGCTTCGGTACTCGGACTTTGAGTCTTACTCAACTTGGCATTTCCTTGTATCGGTAGTTCTCCCTTCTTTGAGTTTTCCATAGTAAAACGTTTTAGTACCTTCTCTAAGTAAGTATTCTGACTAAGTCCAATTAGTCTCTTACTTCTTTCTCTTACTATCCTTATTCCCAAAATGTAAGAAGCCTCTCCGAGGTCCTTCATAGCGAAGCACTTCCCGAGCCAGGACTTAACCTCCTGCAGAGTCGGGATGTCGTTTCCTATGAGTAATATGTCATCGACATATAGAACGAGGAAGCTTACTACACTCCCACTGGCTTTGACATATACACAAGATTCGTCTTCGCTTCGTACAAATCCAAACTCTTTGACTTTCTCATCGAAGCAAAGATTCCATCTGTGAGACGCTTGCTTAAGTCCATAAATGGACTTCTCAAGCTTACACACTTTATTCGGATGCTTCGGATCCACAAACCCCTCTGGCTGAGCCATGTAAACATCCTCAGCCAACTTTCCGTTAAGGAAAGCGGTCTTGACATCCATTTGCCAAATCTCATAATCATGAAATGCGGCAATTGCTAGCATCACTCTAATAGATTTAATCTTCGCAACTGGTGAGAAGGTCTCATCATAGTCAACTCCGGGAGTTTGAGTAAAGCCCTTCGCAACCAATCGTGCTTTGTATGTGTGTACGTTCCCATCCACGTCGGTTTTCTTCTTGAAGATCCACTTGCACCCTACGGTCTTACGTTCGGGCACGTAATCAACCAAATTCCAAACTTGGTTATCGTACATGGATTGGATCTCGCTATCTATCGCCTCTTTCCATTTCGCAGACTTCGGGCCTGCCATGGCTTCCTTATAGCTATTAGGTTCATCAAGATTTACTAGTGTACCATCACTAATATACGTGTCCCCTTCGGTGGTAATATGAAAACCATAAAACTGGGTTGAACTCTAACTCTATCGGAACGTCTAAGAGGTAAGGATTCGTCAATCGGTTCAACCGGAGTTTCCTCCTCGGGTTGAATGCCAGCGGTAGAGGTTCCTTCATCTATCGATTCTTGAATCTCTTCAAGTTCGATTTGCCTCCCACTGTCTCCTTGGCTTATGAGTTCTCGCTCTCGGAAAACTCCTCTCCTCGCAACAAAGATAACATTATCTTTCGGTCTATAGAAGAGATATCCGAAGGAAGTTTGCGGGTAGCCGATGAAAATACATCGCTCACTTCGAGGTTCAAGCTTGTCGTGAGTATCTCGTCTTACGAAAGCCTCGCAACCCTAAACCTTGATATGTGCCAACGAGGGAGCTTTCCCCGTCCACATCTTGTGAGGTGTTTTGGCAACCTTCTTAGTAGGGACTCGGTTAAGGATATGGGCGACAGTCTCTAAGGCATACCCCCAAAAGAAGATAGGTAGTGAAGCTCGACTCATCATAAAGCGAACCATATCCAATAAGGTTCGATTACGCCTTTCTGCCACACCATTCAACTGCGGTGTCCTAGGAGGCGTCAATTGCGAAACTATTTCACACTCCTTGAGATAATCGTGGAATTCAAGACTTAGGTACTCTCCTCCTCGATCGGATCGAAGCATCTTGATTTTCCTGCCCAATTGATTCTCCGCTTCATTCTTGAACTCTTTGAACTTTTCAAAGGTTTCTGACTTTTGCTTGATTAAATAGATATACCCATATCTACTATAATCGTCGGTAAAAGTCACATAGAAGCGGTTCCCATCCTTCGTGGTTGATCTAAAGGGTCCACATACATCGGTATGTATTAGGTCGAATAGCCCCTCACCCATTTCACAAGTACTCGTGAAGGGTGACTTAGTCATCTTTCCAAGTAAACAAGACTCGCATGTGTCATCTTCCCTAAGGTCGAATGACTCCAACACTCCATCCTTTTGGAGTTGGGCTATGCGTTTCTTATTGACATGTCCAAGACGACAATGCCACAAGGATGCTTTATCCATACTAGTGGAAGAATCAATATTCAAAACATCATTTCCTAAGTTATCAACAATCATAACAGTTTCATATATTCCATTACATGGTATAGCTTCAAAGTAAAAGACACCATTTAGATAAGCCAAAATAGAACCATTCTCATTATTAAAAGAAAATCTAAATCCTTGTCTATATAAACCATGAAATGAAATGATGTTTCTAGCCATTTCTGGCGAATAGCAACAATTGTTCAAATCCAAAACTAAACTATTCTTAAGCACTAAAGAATACACTCCAATCTTGGTCACAGGCGACGATCTTCTGTTCCCCACGATTAGATTGATCCTTCCTTGCTCCACATCCCTACTTCTTCTTAGTCCCTGCACATTAGAACAAATGTGATAACCACAACCGGTGTCAAGAACCCAAGAAATAGCATGATTAGAATCGTTAGATTTGATTGCATATATACCTGCGAAAGATGGCTTGATCTTTCCTTCCTTGATGGATTGCAGGTAATCCGGGCAACTTCTCTTCCAATGTCCTATCTTGTGACAGTGGTGGCACTCTGCCTCCTTCGTGTTAGAGAAGGGCTTAGAGGGATCAACTTTGGTCCCACTAGAAGAGGAACCATCTCGGGCTTTCACCTTGCGATAGTTGTTCGAAGAAGCTTTCCTCTTCTTTCCCTTCCCTTGACCAATAGCCAAGACAGGAGCAGCGGATGGATTGGGAGTTGGTGCAACAGACTTGTCCTTGAAATTGCTCTCAGCAACCCTCAAGAGACCTTGGAGTTTACTTAGAGTGACCTCCTCTTTGTTCATGTGGTAGGTCATCCTAAATTGATTGTACATCGGAGGCAAAGAGTGAAGCACCATGTCGATCGCCAAGTCTTCGCCGAAGTCAACATTTAACTTGCGAAGGCGGTCGACATACCTTTGCATCTTTTGCAAGTGCACGGTAAGAGATTCTCCATGACCCATCTTAGCGGAAATCATGTTAGTGAAAATCTCATAACACTCTTGTCTCGCGTTTTGGTGGTACCTCTCCAACAAGTCTTGATGCATCTCGTATGGATACATGTCCTCGTAGGACTTTTGGAATTCGGAGTTCATGGTGGCGATCATGATGCAATGTACCTTCGTTGCATCTCGCTCATGAGTTTCAAAGGCGGTGATTTCTTCGGGAGTAGCAACTTCGGGGTTGATTTTCTCGAGCTTCTCGTCGAGGACATACTCTTTATCCTCATAGCGAGCAATGGTGCGAATGTATCTTATCCATTCGCTAAAGTTCGTTCCATCGAAGGTGACCTTTTGGCAAAGGCTCATCAACGTGAAAGAACTAGCAGCAGCGTTGTTTGCGTTTGACATCTATAGAAAGGACAAAGATAGATTAGAACAAGAATCCCTAATTATCACCCAATAAGAAAAATTAGGGCTAGGATCCAACAATAACATTTACATACTAGAAAAGGGATGTCGTAATCCAATATGCAAATAAATTGAAGGTAAGTGAATGACGATTCACTAATTCTCCATTACAAAACTTAAACTATTAGTCCTAAGTGGTTTTGAGAATTCCTAGATTCGGATGAGATTCATTGAACTATTCAATGGCATGTTTAAATCTCGATATGCCCCTCTTGTTTGTGACTGGAATGCCGAGGATCACAAAGCAGGTGTGAATTACCATGCAAATTCACATGGTGCCTTCATTGTAACGATCACCTATTCGATGTGCCGGTAAACCACACACGCTCCATCGAACTATGATGAACAATGAATCACCCTTTGCCACCTTCGCTTAGAACCAATTAGTGTGCCGGTAAACCACACACGCTCCACTAACATCTCAGCAAGGTGCAAAGTGTAATTTCATGGGATTGCATCAATTCACTTTTCCTAAAGTAACTAAGATTGGGAAATTTTAAAAAAATTTAGTTACTTCGTATTTCTTATTATACTTTTAATGAGAAGATGAGGTTGCCCTATCCTACCCGTTCGGCTAACGACCCTCCACCAATCAAGCAAGCGGTGGGTGTGAGTGTACACCCATTAAGCGCCATTTTATAGGCCGCAACCTTATACCCACCTTATAGATCGGCTTAGTGAATGAGGCCTACTAGCGGTAAGACTAGCATTTAGTTATACATATATATATTAATCTAGTAATATCATATAAGTATAGGGTTGCATTTTAAACTTTTCAAAATCTAGGGTTTGAAATTTAAGTTGTCTAAATTAAAACTTTTAATCACAAATATAAATTTCAAAACTTTAGGGTAGGTTTTAAACACTTAAAAACATAGAGGATCAAATAACAAATAATTCCAATTAACAATTAATATTCTAATTATCTTTATTTGATTTATCTTGATTTCTTTGAAGATAATTACCAAAATAATTAATCATTATCATATATGGAAATTAAATATTTTATTAGATGATAAATATCTTTAATTAGATCAAGATAATAGTCATATTTATCAAAAAATCGGATTTATATTGATCTAATATGATTAAGGTAAGTTTCCATAAGATAATTATGAAAAAATCCCGAATCTGGCCATTCCTGACGCCTGGACTCGCCGAGTCACAAAGGGACTCGCCGAGTCAGGCCTACTCGACGAGTCCACCTTGGAACTCGACGAGTCAGTGACTCAAAACCCAAAAAATCGAATTTTGCAGGTTTGTTTCAGTTAATCAAGCAACAATTTAAAGAAAACCAAGCTAGGCTCTGATACCACTGTTGGGTTTTAGCCATAAGAACTTTCCTATGTGCGCATGCAAAACCCTAATGCTTGGATCTAGGCTTTCTAATAAACATGCTTTTGAATCCAAGACTTCTAATGGCTAATTAGGTTAAACAACAATATTGAAACAGATCTAGAATCATACCTTTGAATTCCTTGTTGATCTTGTTTGTCTTGGAGCTTCTAGAGTCACAATTGTCACTCCTCTAATGGCTTACAAACACCAATAGCAAGCAAGATGATTTAGGAGAGAGGAGAGGGGAGGAATTCGGCCAGAGGTTCCTTGCTTAAGGTTGTGTGTCGAATTCCCTCACCCATAGGGTCTATTTATACTTGTAGACTCCTTAAGGGTTTCACCCTAAACCCTAATTGGATAATCTTCTCTTAAGGCTATCCAAATCCATTCCATAGATAACCCTATGGACGATTTGAGCTATCCTAAAGCTCTTAGAATCCGTCCAAGGTATATCCTAATGGATTTACAGTCTAAAGTCTAACTATCAAACAATTGACAGTTTATACCCTCTTATTTAATTAATCTCTTTAAGTCACCAAATTAATACCAATTAATTTATAACTTATATTAATCAAATAACCAAATATTATTCCTAATAATATTTACTCTCTCTTAATAAATCATCCTTCAAGTTGCTATGGTGAAGGCAACCCAAAAGGACCATGCACAACCGAATATAGTTATAGCCTTAGACACTATTCCAACATAGATAACCCCCTTTCAGTCACTTTTTCTTCTTTGGCTGCACACTACTCTCTCTCTACTTTCTCTCTCTAAAAACTTCATCCAAGAACACTCTTAAGGCCTCAAAAATGTGAACTACTTCATCATTCAACTTGTTATAGTGGCAAGACACTTGAATCTAAGCCTAAAACTCATAATGTTCTTTGTGTTCTTCATCCTTTGAAGGTGTATGGTCGCACACCTTCATAAGGTGGCCACACACACACTAAACTCTCCAAAGTGAGGAGTTTTGGCCTTCATTCAGTAATAGGACTTGGTATTAGCACACGAACACCTCGAAAACACCTCAAAATCAACATTTCGGACATAAATGAGGAGTGTACGGCCGCACACTCCTGTGTACGGCCGCACACACCCTATGTAAGGCTGCACACTCCTGTGTGCAGTCGCACACACAAGTCTGGCCGCACTCCCTGTCCGCACACTCACTTTTATGGCCATACACCCACTCTAATGCTCATAATTGGCCTTAAACTTGTAAAGATCCTTAAGTATGGGACACAAAACACTTAGTTCTAGTGATTCCAAGCCTTTAGGGTGGTTTTCCATCATGATGTATCATGGGATACTCAATCTAATACATATATGTGTTACCATATGATTAATAGGGTCCACTTGCGTTCAGAACATACGTTGACACTCAACACTCATATCGATCGTACACTCGAAACCCATGTTAAACTGTGAGTTCATACCCCTACACTTTTCCGAGTTTTTCATGTTTTTAGGGGGGGGGGATACAAGCTAAACATAAAGGTTTTCATATCTTAAAAACTGATGTAATTACAATGATTTTTAAATCGAACGCTTAGATACAATTATCCCTTTTGTATTACGCGGAGCATAAGGGATGTTTTCAATTCATAATTGCATAGTTTCCCAAAACCATACACGAACGTAATAACCATTCGAACTATAATAGGTATAGTTTGGGATTTCATTACCAGTCTTACAGGTTCAAACTTCATGCAAAGTCAAACATATAAACTATGTCAAATTTAGTTTATCCATTACTACAAATACAAAACTAGAGTATCATGCTAGATAATTATTTTATGTATAATTATTTATACTCTACACCGTTACAAATGATTTCAAACTCAATCTTAATTTCTTGCCATCTGGCAGCTCAAGGGCCTGCCATTGCTTCCAAGTTGTTGTGCAACAAATTGAGAACTCTATGAACTCATATGCAAAGCCACTTTAATTGGAATGGGCACAGAATATGTCAACAAGATAGGTTATGAACCTCAAGTCGTGTGCTAGTGAAGAACTTCAGGTTTTATTCTTGATTAGTTCTTGAGACTTTCAAGACCTTTAAGACTCCCACTGTCCTCTTGACATATAAGACTCTCTTGTCAAATATTCAAGAGATAGTGTGGATTCTAATCAAGACAAACACTTCACACAATTAGCCTTAATTGGTCTTTGTTTTATCCAAAACATCACAACTTACTAGTTTCAAATGTACAAGAGTAGAAAACTTTTACTCTTACATTTGACATGTGTTTTAAACCTTCTTTAAGACATGTCACTCAAGTTACATTCTTAGAGTATAACTCTAAGAATTGTTTTTGGTACGAAGTATGACTCATCTTCTTGATTGAATCATTTCAACAATTCAAGATTCCTCTTCTTAGTCATAAGAATGTACTAAGATGACCTTAGATGATTAATTGTGATATGGTATCTTAATCATTAAGATGATCATAAACATGATACTAAAGTACTCTCCCATCTTTTCAGATTTGAGAAATTTTATCTTTCTGCCTAATTTGATTCTTCTTATTCGTTGTGTCATACATTGGAACCTTTTCCAATGTCTTAGAATTACACTTAAGCTTGTAAGTATAACCATATTTACTGATCTATAGTAAATTATGATGAATAGTCTTATCGATATTTTGTGGTGGACTTAACCAGTGCAAAAGAATGTGTACTCGATCCCTTAGTCCTTTACTTGACTCACACATCCATGTTAACAAGTAGTTATTCTTAAATTTTCCAATGCTTTAAAGTTCTCATCCACCATGCTATACAACTTGCATGATTCCAAGTTTCTATCCGACTGAAACTTGGGTGATGAGAATCTTTCCTTATTTGGTAAATTTAGACATTACCACAAATGAGAGAATCAAATTCACTTTCCAATATTGTTATTAGTGGAATCTTATAAGCAACAATTTTCCACAAACGCCATTGTAAGGATACATAAAATAAATAAAATCAAAAATTTCCTTTTATTTTAAAACTTTGCGGAAAAACTTATCCTTACAATCCATATGAAAACTTGTTGTTATTTATTCCTAAACAATATCTCATAACTCCTAAGAAGTAGCTCAAGAATCCGGTCTTCAAACTATGCGATAGAAATCCATCTACGCGATCAGATTCAACATATTCTTTCTTTAAGTTTCTTCACTTTTCTTTGATTCTTAAGACATCAACAAGTGACTCATTCGCATCATGTATCAAGAATCTCAGAATAGAAACTTAGCAGAGTTAGATAATGGACTTTACCTGAAGTAGAGTCAAACTTATTGACTTTAACATCCTTATGTAAATTTGGCAGCTTCGCAACCAATGCCCCTTTCTTTTGCAATATAAACATATGGAACCTTTGGTAATGAGACTATCTCAGACTTAGCTTTTCTCTTTACCATTTGGTCAACCGAGTTGACTATGGCCGATTCCTTTCATTAGGAAGAGAATGCTTTTTCTGGATTTCCAGTGTCATCATTGTCAATGTCCATAAAGTTTTTAGGAAGTTGATCTTATCAAATAGATAAGATCATTAAGGGTCTTGTCATAGTCTGTTTCATAGGTGTTCCAAAAGAACTCACTATGTGACTTAGAAAGTAGTTGAGCCACCAACTTTCTCAAGACTTTGACACCCAACTCTTCCGGCTTGTCAATATGTGACTACATCTCCAAGATGTGATCACATATAGAACTTTGCTTGCCAATAGGGCTTGAGTGACCTTAAACTGTTTAGGAACTTGTGGGTTAGGGAGAATAATTGGAGGAGGTGAACGAAGTATGATTTCCATGGAACATCATCTTCATTTAGGAAAGCTTGTTTCAAGAGATTTGGGAAGATCATAAATGTCTAAACCATACATCTTTTTGGGAGATATTCAAGATAGTTGATTTAAAGTCCTTAACATAACACCCAATATGAAATATTAAGGCTAGGACCCAACACAATACTTTTATAACTTGGAAGAGGGATGCCGTAATCCAAGCTATAAAATATTTGAAGGTAGGTGAATGACGATTCACCAATTTCTACCAAGATAAATGAAGTGTATTATTAGGTTTTAATTGGATTTGAAACTCCTAGATCTTTGAGATTCATTAAACTTTTCAATGGCATGTTTCAATCTCGAGTGTGCCCTTCAGGTTTTGTGACTAGGATGTCGAGGATCACAAAACAAGGTGTGAAGTAACCATGCAAATATACTTGGTACCCTTAATATTTACCCCTTAATCGATGTGCCGGTTAACCACACACGCTACATCGATACTATGATAAATATTAAGTTACCATTTGCCTACCTTGTTAAGTCCAGGTTAGTGTGTCGGTTAACCACAGACGCTCCACTAACGACTTAAGCAAAGTGCAAAGTGTAATTTCATGGGTTAGCACCTTATTCACTTTTTCCTAAGTAACTAAGATCGGGTATTTATAAATGGTTTAGTTAGTATTTATCATTAATACTTTTAATGAAGGGAGAATTATAGTCCTTGTCCTACCCGTTCGGCTAACGACCCTCCACCAGTCAAGGAAGCGGTGGGTGAGAGTGGACACCCATTAAACTGCCATTTTATAGGCAGTAACCTTATACCCCCTTATAGACCGGCTTCGTGAATGAGGCCTACTAACGGTAAGACTAACTTGGTCTTATACATATATATATATATATATATATATATATATATATATATATATTATTAACTTATAATATTATAAAGTATAAGGGTTGAATTTTAACTTTTTAAAATTCTAAGGGCTAACTTGGAATTAAAGTATTCATAAGTGAAAACTTTTCATAATTTCCAAAACTTAAGGGCAAGTTTTGAAACTATTCAAAACTAATTAATTCCATAACTTATGAGTTTAACGTAGTTTTAATTAAAAGACTCTTCAAGTTCCATAACTTGAGGACAAGTTATGGAAGACTTTAAACTAATAATAGAATATAACTTTTCTTTATTTTGTAACTTATGGAATTAATTAAGGTTACACATTTTATTACTTAATGAAGTGACTCTTGAACCTCCATAACTTGAGGACAATACTCTTCATTTTTTGTAACCATTGCCAACTTTTATGAGTTTTATGAAACTTAAATGTGACCTTTCATGTAACTTGAGGACAAGTTACACAAACACATTTTAGAATCATCTCTTAGATTAAAATGGATTGAAAACACATAATCAATTAACTTTTCTATTAATCTAAGCAATTCATAAGAACAAGATAATTTAAATCAAACTTTTCCATGTAATTAGTCTAAACCTTAAACTAATACAAAACATGAATCTATTGACAATTATCTTTGAAATTGGATTAGCATGAACATTACCACATCAAAAACAAGTTTATAAGTCCAAAAACATCCTAGGGTAATGTTCCTAGTCCAATTCCAGCAAAAAAAAATCGAATATATGCTGTCCGGGGGTCCAACTCGTCGAGTGCATGAACCAACTCGGCGAGTTGGATCGATTTGAACACTTTTAAGGCATGGACTCGTCGAGTCTCCTAATGGACTCGCCGAGTTTGTTGTCCAGACAGCACAAGAATTCAATTTTAAGCAGTTTTTGCAGGTATAACAAGAAAACAAGCCTAGGCTTTCATACCACTGTTGGGTTTTGAGCAATCTAACACTCCTAAGTGTACATGCAACCCTAAATACCTTGGATCTATGTCTTCTCTATTATACATACAAATATAAATATCCAAGGTATTACCCTATCTAACATACAATCATTGAAACTTGGGTAATCAAATGGATAGAATACATACCTTTGTTTGATGTAGAATGTCTTCATGAAGCTTGAGTGCCCAGTGTCCCAAGTGTGAAACCTCAAATGGTTCACACAATACCAAATACACTTAAAATAGATTAGAGAGAAATCCACACTTCATGAAATCGGCTAGCCCTTCCACTCATACACATAGTTGTCGATTTTCCTAATGATATGATCTTTATATAGTGTCACAATTAGGGTAAACCCTAATGGTCATGGCCTTCCATTTCCTTGGATGCATGGGTTCAAATACACCATGGAGCATCCTATGGGTTTTAGCCCAACTTGATAATCCATGGAGCATTAGCCCACTATACAAGTATGGATGATTTACACAATCAACTCATATATTTAATTAGTCTTCTTTTGATCACTTAATTAATTCTAAATTAATTATTGATCAATACTAATTAAATAATCCTATTAATATATTAGAACTTATAATATATTAATAATCCTTAAGTGTTATTTCTCTCATTATAGTCTATCCAAATGCATGATGTCATGCAACCCAAATGGACCATGCCGGGTTGGGTCAAGTCTTACCAATTATAGTTATGGACTTAGACATTAATCCAACAGAAACATGCTGGGAAGTGCAGCGTGGAAGTCACTTGTTACAAATGTGGAAAGCCTACGCATTATGTCAATGAATGCACCTTCAATAAGAACGTATGTTTTGGGTGCAATGAATAAGGGCATATTTTGAGGGATTACCCGAAGAAGAAGGACGCAGCAAAACCCAATCTTCCACCAAAGCCACATGCGAGAGCCTTTCAGATGACACTTGAAGCTGCGAAAGAAGAAGCCGATGTCGCTTCAGGTACCTTTCTTGTAAACGAATTGTCTGCCCAAATTTTGTTTGATTCTGGAGCCAATTACTCATTTATATCGTATGAATTTGGTAGAAAGCTAGTTTTGCCTATAGATAGACTAGTTAATGCTATAATATTCGAGATTGATAGTGGCAAGTTTGTACCTGTTAGCCATGGAAAGTTTGTACATGTTAGCCATCGTATGAAAAACATCCTCATTGACTTGGATGAGAATAAGTTCCACAAAGAGTTATTGTCTATCGAGTTAAATGGATTCGACATAGTTTTAGGAATGGATTGGCTTAGCACCAATGATGCTGAAATATTGTGTAGAAAGAAGATAGTAAAAGTAAACCCACCAGGGAAAAATTCATTTATGGTGTATGGAGACAAATGCAGAGTAAATTCTGGAATCATTTCCCTAATGAAAGCCAGAAAGTGTTTGGCCAAGGGATGTACATCATATCTAACGTTCGTGATTGATGCTAAGATGGAAAAGAAGGAGGTGCAGAATATTCCGGTGGTGTGTGATTATCCAGAAGTCTTTCCCGAAGATCTTCCCAGATTTCCCCCTGATCGACAAGTAGAATTTCGTATCGACTTGTTACCAGGAATGATGTCGATAGCAAAAGCACCGTATCGATTAGCGCGCGACGAAAATGAAATAACTTATGACACAACTTCAGGAGTTATTGGACAAAGGTTTCATTCTGTTGGAATAGTGTCTAAGGCTATAACTATATTCGGTGGTGCATGGTCCTTTTGGGTTGCCTTCACCATAGCAACTTGAAGGATGATTTGTATAAGAGAGAGTAAATATTATAAGAAATAATATTTAGCTATTTGATTAATATAAGTCATAAATTAATTGGTATTAATTTGGTGACTTAAAGAGATTAATTAAATAAGAGGGTATAAACTGTCAATTGTTTGATAGTTAGACTTTAGACTATAAATCCATTAGGATACACCTTGGACGGATTCTAAGAGCTTTAGATAAGCTAAAATCGTCCATAGGGATATCTATGGAATGGATTTGGATAGCCTTAAGAGAAGATTATCCAATTAGGGTTTAGGGTGAAACCCTTAAGGAGTCTAAAGGTATAAATAGGCCCTTGGGATGGGGAATTCGAGTACAACCTTGTAAAACCTTAAGCAAGGATACTCTGGCCGAATTCCTCCCCTCTCCTCTCTCCTAAATCATCTTGCTTGCTATTGGTGTTTGTAAGCCATTAGAGGAGTGACAATTGTGACTCTAGAAGCTCCAAGACAACAAGATCAACAAGGAACTCAAAGGTATGATTCTAGATCTGTTTCATCATTGTTATTTAACCTAATTAGCTATTAGAAGTCTTGGATTCAAAGCATGTTTATTAGAAAGCCTAGATCCAAGCAATAGGGTTTTTGCATGCGCACATAGGAAAGTTCTTATGGCTAAAACCCAATATGATATTAATAGTATAATATATATATATATATATATATATATATATATATATATATATATATATATATATATATGTATAACTAAATGCTAGTCTTACCGTTAGTAGGCCTCATTCACGAAGCCGATCTATAAGGTGGGTATAAGGTTGCGGCCTATAAAATGCGCTTAATGGGTGTACACTCACACCCACCGCTTGCTTGATTGGTGGAGGGTCGTTAACCGAACGGGTAGGATAGGGCAACCTCATCCTCGCATTAAAAGTATAATAAGAAATACGAAGTAACTAAATTTTTTTTAAAAAATTTCCTAATCTTAGTTACTTTAGGAAAAGTGAATTGATGCAATCCCATGAAATTACACTTTGCACCTTGCTAAGATGTTAGTGGAGCGTGTGTGGTTTACCGGCACACTAATTGGTTCTAAGCGAAGGTGGCAAAGGGTGATTCATTGTTTATCATAGTTCGATGGAGCGTGTGTGGTTTACCGGCACATCGAATAGGTGATCGTTACAATGAAGGCACCATGTGAATTTGCATGGTAATTCACACCCGCTTTGTGATCCTCGGCATCCCAGTCACAAACAAGAGGGGCATATCGAGATTTAAACATGCCATTGAATAGTTCAATGAATCTCATCCGAACCTAGGAATTCTCAAAAACACTTAGGACTAAAAGTTTAAGTTTTGTGATGGAGAATTAGTGAATCGTCATTCACTTACCTTCAATTTATTTGCATGTTAGATTACGGTATCCCTTTTCTAGTATGTAAATGTTATTGTTGGATCCTAGCCCTAATTTTTCTTATTGGGTGATAATTAGGGATTCTTATTCTAATCAATCTTTGTCCTTTCTATAGATGTCAAACGCAAACAACGTTGCTGCTAGTTCTTTCACGTTGATGAGCCTTTGCCAAAAGGTCACCTTCGATGGAACGAACTTTGGCGAATGGATAAGATACATTCGCACCATTGCTCGCTATGAGGATAAAGAGTATGTCCTCGACGAGAAGCTCGAGAAAATCAACCCCGAAATTGCTACTCCCGCCGAAATCACCGCCTTTGAAACTCATGAGCGAGATGCGACGAAAGTACATTGCATCATGATCGCCACCATGAACTCCGAATTCCAAAAGTCCTACGAGGACATGTATCCATACGAGATGCATCAAGACTTGTTGGAGAGGTACCACCAAAACGCGAGACAAGAGCGTTACGAGATCTTCACTAACATGATTTCCGCCAAGATGGGTCATGGAGAATCTCTTACCGTGCACTTGCAAAAGATGCAAAGGTATGTCGACCGCCTTCGCAAGTTAAATGTTGACTTCGGCGAAGACTTGGCGATCGACATGGTGCTTCACTCTTTGCCTCCGATGTATAATCAATTTAGGATGACCTACCACATGAACAAAGAGAAGGTCACTCTAAGTAAACTCCAAGGTCTCTTGAGGGTTGCTGAGAGCAATTTCAAGGACAAGTCTGTTGCACCAACTCCCAATCCATCCGCTGCTCCTGTCTTGGCTATTGGTCAAGGGAAGGGAAAGAAGAGGAAAGCTTCTTCAAATAACTATTGAAAGGTGAAATCCCGAGATGGTTCCTCTTCTAGTGGGACCAAAGTTGATCCCTCTAAGCCCTGCTCTAACCCGAAGGAGGCAGAGTGCCACCACTGCCACAAGATAGGACATTGGAAGAGAAGCTGCCCGGATTACCTGCAAGCCATCAAGGAAGGAAAGATCAAGCCATCTTTCGCAGGTATATATGCAATTAAATCTAACGATTCTAATCATGCTATTTCTTGGGTTCTTGACACCGGTTGTGGTTATCACATTTGTTCTAATGTGCAGGGACTAAGAAGAAGTAGGGATGTGGAGCAAGGAAGGATCAATCTAATCATGGGGAACAGAAGATCGTCGCCTGTGACCAAGATTGGAGTGTATTCTTTAGTGCTTAAGAATAGTTTAGTTTTAGATTTGAACAATTGTTGCTATTCGCCAGAAATGGCTAGAAACATCATTTCATTTCATGGTTTATATAGACAAGGATTTAGATTTTCTTTTAATAATGAGAATGGTTCTATTTTGGCTTATCTAAATGGTGTCTTTTACTTTGAAGCTATACCATGTAATGGAATATATGAAACTGTTATGATTGTTGATAACTTAGGAAATGATGTTTTGAATATTGATTCTTCCACTAGTATGGATAAATCATCCTTGTGGCATTATCGTCTTGGACATGTCAACAAGAAACGCATAGCCCAACTCCAAAAGGATGGAGTGTTGGAGTCATTCGACCTTAGGGAAGATGACACATGCGAGTCTTGTTTACTTGGAAAGATGACTAAGTCACCCTTCACGAGTACTTGTGAAAGGGGTGAGGGACTATTAGACCTAATACATACCGATGTATGTGGACCTTTTAGATCAACCACGAAGGATGGGAACCGCTTCTATGTGACTTTTACCGATGATTATAGTAGATATGGGAATATCTATTTAATCAAGCAAAAGTCAGAAACCTTTGAAAAGTTCAAAGAGTTCAAGAATGAAGTGGAAAATCAATTGGGCAGGAAAATCAAGATGCTTCGATCCGATCGAGGAGGAGAGTACCTAAGTCTTGAATTCCACGATTATCTCAAGGAGTGTGGAATAGTTTCGCAATTGACGCCTCCTAGGACACCGCAGTTAAATGGTGTGGCAGAAAGGCGTAATCGAACCTTATTGGATATGGTTCGCTCTATGATGAGTCGTGCTTCACTACCTATCTTCTTTTGGGGGTATGCCTTAGAAACTGCCGCCCATATCCTTAACCGAGTCCCTACTAAGAAGGTTGCCAAAACACCTCACGAGATGTGGACGGGGAAAGCTCCCTCGTTGGCACATATCAAGGTTTGGGGTTGCGAGGCTTTCGTAAGACGAGATACTCACGACAAGCTTGAACCTCGAAGTGAGCGATGTATTTTCATCGGCTACCCGCAAACTTCCTTTGGATATCTCTTCTATAGACCGAAAGATAATGTTATCTTTGTTGCGAGGAGAGGAGTTTTCCGAGAGCGAGAACTCATAAGCCAAGGAGACAGTGGGAGGCAAATCGAACTTAAAGAGATTCAAGAATCGATAGATGAAGGAACCTCTACCGCTGGTATTCAACCTGAGGAGGAAACTCCGGTTGAACCGATTGACGAATCCTTACCTCTTAGACGTTCCGATAGAGTTAGAGTTCAACCCCAGTTTTATGGTTTTCATATTACTACCGAAGGGGACACGTATATTAGTGATGGTACACTAGTAAATCTTGATGAACCTAATAGCTATAAGGAAGCCATGGCAGGCCCGGAGTTTGCGAAATGGAAAGAGGCGATGGATAGCGAGATCCAATCCATGTACGATAACCAAGTTTGGAATTTGGTTGATTACGTGCCCGAACGTAAGACCGTAGGGTGCAAGTGGATCTTCAAGAAGAAGACCGATGTGGATGGGAACGTACACACATACAAAGCGCGATTGGTTGCGAAGGGCTTTACTCAAACTCCCGGAGTTGACTATGATGAGACCTTCTCACCAGTTGCGAAGATTAAATCTATTAGAGTGATGCTAGCAATTGCCGCATTTCATGATTATGAGATTTGGCAAATGGATGTCAAGACCGCTTTCCTTAACGGAAAGTTGGCTGAGGATGTTTACATGGCTTAGCCAGAGGGGTTTGTGGATCCAAAGCATCCGAATAGAGTGTGTAAGCTTGAGAAGTCCATTTATGGACTTAAGCAAGCGTCTCGCAGGTGGAATCTTTGCTTCGATGAGAAAGTCAAAGAGTTTGGATTTGTACGAAGCGAAGACGAATCTTGTGTATATGTCAAAGCCAGTGGGAGTGTAGTAAGCTTCCTCGTTCTATATGTCGATGACATATTACTCATAGGAAACGACATCCCGACTCTGCAGGAGGTTAAGTCCTGGCTCGGGAAGTGCTTCGCTATGAAGGACCTCGGAGAGGCTTCTTACATTTTGGGAATAAGGATAGTAAGAGAAAGAAGTAAGAGACTAATTGGACTTAGTCAGAATACTTACTTAGAGAAGGTACTAAAACGTTTTACTATGGAAAACTCAAAGAAGGGAGAACTACCGATACAAGGAAATGCCAAGTTGAGTAAGACTCAAAGTCCGAGTACCGAAGCTGAGATAGCAGAAATGAGCCGAGTACCATACGCTTCCGCAGTTGGCTCAATCATGTACGCTATGACTTGTACTCGCCTTGATGTAGCCTTCGCTTTGAGCATGGTTAGCAGATATCAAGGGAACCCTGGCAAAGAACATTGGATTGCGGTGAAGAACATCCTTAAGTACCTTCGGAGGACGAAAGAATGGTTCTTAGTCCTTGGAGGGAGTGATGACTTGAAGGTGCGAGGGTATAGTGACGCCAGCTTTCAAACCGACAGGGACAACTACCGTTCGCAGTCGGGCTGGGTCTTTACCCTAAATGGAGGAGCAGTGACATGGAAAAGTTCCAAGCAGGAAACCGTAGCTGATTCAACGTGCGAATCAGAGTACATCGCAGCGAGCGAAGCGTCGAAGGAGGCAATATGGCTGAAGAACTTCATCGGTGATCTTGGAGTTGTGTCGGCCATAAAGGAGCCCATGGAAATTTTCTGTGATAACGAAGGTGCGGTTGCCTTGACCAAGGAACCGAGGGATCATGGTAGATCTCGGCATATCGACAGAAAATATCACTTCATTAGACATCGTGTAGAATAAGGACAACTCGTAGTGAAGAGGATATCATCAGAAGATAACCCAGCAGATCCGCTTACGAAGGGACTGAGTAGGGTTAAGCACTTGCAGCATGCTAGGAGCATTGGGCTGAAGGATGATATTAGCATAGATTAGATAGTATTAGAAACGTATAATAGATAAATGTAATTAACATTTGATGATTAAATAAAGGAGTTTTATTTATGAGTAAAGTTACTATCACATGTTAGTTCTTTAACTATTGTTTCACTTTGCATGTTTTGACTTCCAGAATAATTGAGTTTATTAGGAATAATCGAATTATTCAAATGGTCCACAATCGTTCATATGTTGGGAGTAGATATGAATGAAGATTGTCATGAATTGGTGTGTAGAATGTCTAAATGGTGTTAGACATAGCAAGGGTTGCTGCAACGTTCATGAGTGCTTATGAACTGGTTTTGAGCATTGGAATAAACCCGCGCTTGCTGGAATCACCTTATGGAATACGATATAAAAGGTGATCGCGAGACGATAATATCATATGGTCTTAAAACCTAGATATATGGTTTATTATTTGTTAATTGATTGTGCATTGATAATGCGAAAACGCATCAGTAACTTGATGTTATAAAACGCATTGTTGTGTATAGTTGGTTAATGAATAAGTAAATGCATATAAGTTGAAGTTTATCTGTAAAATTTATCCTAAGAGGATAGAAGAGATATCTTGGCCACTCGATGATTTGATTTGACTTATGTGCCGGGCCTGGTCAGAACTGAATTGATGTGTTCGATTAAGTTCTATGTCAAATAAATCGAAGATCGAGAAATCTAAATGCTAGACTAACCATTCCATAGGATTGTCAGCATGATATCTAACAGAGGACTGTACGATCCCTTATCTAAAGGACAAGATTTATTAGATCAGAGTTGACAGCGTCTTTGAGAGCTACGATTGCAAACCGTATTGTACTTGTATAGTTACTAGACTTATCCAAGTGGGAGACTGTTGGAATAGTGTCTAAGGCTATAACTATATTCGGTGGTGCATGGTCCTTTTGGGTTGCCTTCACCATAGCAACTTGAAGGATGATTTGTATAAGAGAGAGTAAATATTATAAGGAATAATATTTAGCTATTTGATTAATATAAGTCATAAATTAATTGGTATTAATTTGGTGACTTAAAGAGATTAATTAAATAAGAGGGTATAAACTGTCAATTGTTTGATAGTTAGACTTTAGACTATAAATCCATTAGGATACACCTTGGACGGATTCTAAGAGCTTTAGATAAGCTAAAATCGTCCATAGGGATATCTATGGAATGGATTTGGATAGCCTTAAGAGAAGATTATCCAATTAGGGTTTAGGGTGAAACCCTTAAGGAGTCTAAAGGTATAAATAGGCCCTTGGGATGGGGAATTCGAGTACAACCTTGTAAAACCTTAAGCAAGGATACTCTGGCCGAATTCCTCCCCTCTCCTCTCTCCTAAATCATCTTGCTTGCTATTGGTGTTTGTAAGCCATTAGAGGAGTGACAATTGTGACTCTAGAAGCTCCAAGACAACAAGATCAACAAGGAACTCAAAGGTATGATTCTAGATCTGTTTCATCATTGTTATTTAACCTAATTAGCTATTAGAAGTCTTGGATTCAAAGCATGTTTATTAGAAAGCCTAGATCCAAGCAATAGGGTTTTTGCATGCGCACATAGGAAAGTTCTTATGGCTAAAACCCAACACATTCGACCTAGTTCATCGCCCTGGGGAGCCCCTGTGTTGTTTGTAAAGAAGAAAGACGGGAGCATGAGAATGTGCATCGATTACAGAGAGCTGAATAAAGAAAAAATAAAGAACAAGTACCCGTTGCTGAGGATCGATGACCTGTTTGACTAGTTACAAGGTTCGAGCTATTTCTCGAAGATCGATCTTAGGTCGGGATACCATCAACTAAAGGTGAGAGAGCAGGATATCGAAAAGACTGCGTTTAGAACAAGATATGGACACTATGAATTTTTGGTTATGTCGTTCGGATTAACCAATACCCCAGTAGCTTACATGGATTTGATGAAATGGGTTTGTAAACCATTCCTAGATAAATCCGTGATAGTATTCATAGATGACATCTTGATTTATTCGAAAAGCAAGCAGGAGCATGAAAAGCATATGCGTGAAGTGCTAGAAGTCCTGAAAAGGAGAAGCTATACGCAAAGTACTCAAAATGTGAATTTTGGATTCAAGAAGTCCAATTTTTAGGTCATGTGGTTAATCAAGAGGGAATAATGGTTGACCCAGTAAAGATTGAAGTTGTGATGAAGTGGGAACAACCAAAAAGCCCTATGGAGAATCGAATCCTTTTAGGATTAGTTGGATATTACCGAAGGTTTATCCAAGGCTTTTCTTCGATTGCTACTCCACTAACAGCTTTGACCCACAAAGGATCTACTTATACTTGGAATGAGAAGCATAAGGAAGCCTTTGAGAAATTGAAGAAGAGATTATGTGAAGCACCGATTATTTCGTTGCCGGAAGGAGTTGATGACTTTGCAGTTTATAGCGATGCATCCGGAGTTGGGTTAGGTTGTGTTCTGACCCAAAGGGATAAAGTGATCGCGTATGCATCGAGGCAACTGAAGGAGCATGAAAAGAACTACCCTACTCACGATTTGGAGTTGGCAGTGGTAGTATCCGCCCTAAAGATATGGATGCATTATCTTTATGGCACAAAGTGTAAACTTTTCACTGATCATAAGAGTCTCCAATATCTCTTTAATCAGAAGGAATTGAACATGAGGCAACGACGATGGCTAGAGGTACTCAAGGACTATGACTGTGAGATACTTTACCACCCTGGTAAAGCAAATATTGTTGCTGGTGCTCTCAGTCGGAAGATAAACCTTGAAAAGAAAAGTCCAAGGGAATTGAGAATTGAAGTTGTCTCGACAATTATGGAAAGCATAAAGAAAGCTCAAGAGGAAGCTTTAGAGAAAAATGATCGAAAAGGAAGAATGTTTGGGCAAAACGTTAGTATTCGGTACAAACAACCAAGGGTTGAAGGTATTCCAAGATAGGATTTGGGTACCTAAGACGGGCGGAGTGAGAGATCTTCTGATGGAAGAAGCTCAGAAGACCATGTACTCGATTCATCCTGGCACTACAAAAATGTATAGGGATCTAAAACCCTATTATTGGTGGCCGACGATGAAGCTCAATGTTGCTAAAAGTATGTGGCCGAGTGTGTGACTTGTGCTAGGGTTAAGGCACAACATCAGAAACCGTATGAGATTTTAGAACCTTTACCCGTACCCATGGGTAAATAGGAAGACATCACCATGGATTTCGTGACTAAAATGCCCAGAACAAGGAACGGTCACGATATGATTTGGGTGTTCGTTGATCGCTTCATTAAGAGTGCGCATTTCATAGCAACCAAAGAGAAATGGTCTATGGATAAACTTGTGAATTCTTATGTGAAGGAAATTGTGAGGCTTCACGGTGTTCAGTTAACGATTGTATCTGATCATAACAATCATTTTACCTTAAGGTTTTAGAGGAGTCTACAAGAGGAATTAGGTACCAAGTTGTGTTTGAGTACAACTTACCATCCGCAAACCGACGGTCAGAGTGAACGAACGATTCAAACATTGGAGGATATGCTAAGAGCATGTACCTTAGAATTTCAAGGTAACTGGGATGAACACTTACCTCTAGTAGAATTCTCCTATAATAATAGTTTCCACTCAAGCATTAAGATGACACCTTATCACGCTTTGTATGGGGAAAAGTGTCGAACGCCATCATGTTGGCTGGAAGCTGGGGAAAAGCAGTTTATGGGACCTGAAATAGTCCATCAGACTGCTGAAAAGTTGAAAGTGATAAGGGAAAGAATGTTTGCTGCTCAATATTGACAAAAGAGTTATACTTAAAAGAAAAGACAACCGATAACCTTTGAAGTTGGAGATTCGGTTTTACTTAAAGTCTCGCCGTGGAAGGGACTTATAAGATTTGGTAAAAGAGGAAAGTTGAGTCCAAAGTTTATTGGACCATTTAAAGTTCTTCAGAAGATCGGGAATCAAGCTTACAAGTTAGAATTACCGGAAGAACTAGAGGGTATTCATAACACCTTTCATGTGTGTTATTTGAGAAAGTTCACGGGAGATGTGCCTGACATAATTCCGATTTCTGAATTAAGGTTGGATGAAAACAAGAGGTTGATCGAAGAACGTGAGGCAATCGTTGACCGTAAGACTATGACGCTGAGACGCAAGATTGTCAATTTAGTGCTTGTGTGTTGGAAACATACAAATAGGTCAAATCTCACTTGGGAAACGGAGAGTGACATGATGAGTCGCTACCCGCAGTTGTTTGGTGATATGTGATTTCGGGGATGGAATCATCCTAAGGGGGAGAGAATTTTAACACTCGTGTTTCTAGCCTAGGAATTTATATTGAGGTGATAGTCGAGGTTAACCTTTGTAACTCATTTTAAAGAAATGAAAAAGGAATTATGTGAATTCTATGTGTTTTATGCTTAATTACTAGGACTTAATTAACTAAGAATAAAAATGAGCGTCAAAAATAAATATTAGATAAAGCCGATATCTTTACATAAAGTTGTAGTGGTCGAAACAAGGATTTCGGCGATATAAAGAATACCAAAATCTGAGTTATAAGGAAGAAGTTATGACATGTCGAAGTTTTGCGACAAAACCGGTACGATGTTGAATGTAGTAAAAAGTGATTTTTTGATAAACTAATCTTTAGACTTAGTGATCTAAACGAAAGTCATAGTATTTGTTAAACCGAGAAGTTCGATAAAAAGAACGCACAAATCTGACTTCGTATGAGGAAGTTATGATTTTTCGAAGTTTTCAGCTTAGCAATAGACAGCTAAAAACTCGAATTTTAGATCGAGCAATCTTTAGCCGACACAACCTAAATGAGAATCGAAGGTCTCGTCATTAGTAGCACAACGGTAAAAAGTCTGACGAAAACGGACATCGGATGAAGAAGTTATGAATTTTTAACGGATTTCCTGTCCCGGTCAGTTAAAAATAATAATATAAAAATTAAAGTCAAAATTAGCCGACGAAGTCTAAAGAACATCAAAAATGGAGCTCGTATGCAAAAGTTATGGATTTTAGAAGTTTTTGCACAAAAACCGAGAAAATTCGCATGGATGGACTTTGGCCACGTCACCCTCGCCCAAAATATGCCACGTGTCCGAAATAGTGAGTCATGCGAGCCACGTGTCTGAAATCTGCTGAGTCATATGAAGCCGTGGCACATCCGAGGAGCGACGCGTGTGCAGCCTAGTCCGAGCCTCGCAATGTCTGCCGCGTGTTTGACCTTCGCTCCAGCTGTCTCCCTTCCCTCCTGCTTCGGGTCCGAACCTTGGACCTAGATTACGGTCCAATCACATACCGCCAGCAGCTCCTTCGCATGCGCACCCCACCTGCGAGCCACCCCCTGCGAGCCTCGGATCTTCGCCACCTGGAAGCCTCTTAGCCGTCCGATCAGAAGCTCGCCCCTATAAATAGGAGGGTGCGAGACCTCCCGGGTATTGTTTGGAATCTTATCATTTTTAGCCCCTAAACCCATATTTCTTTCATCTTAACATCCCTCAAACCCCCGATATCGATTATAAGCCTCGGAATACTCCACGAAGTGCCCGAGAAGCCCATAAAATTTATCTTTTCGGTTTCGAAGCCCGACCTTTGCAAAGCCTGGTTTCTCAATAAAACTCTCGGTTTTATTAGAAACGATTGTATTAAGCAACAAATTTCTTCCCGATTATTATTAAATCATGTGAGTGTATAGTCACTTTCTTTTTACACATAGATATGAAGTATTTTATATAAATAGTGTTATGTGTGTGTGTGTATATATATATATATATATATATATATATATATATATATATATATATATATATATATATATATATTGATTGTTTATTTGAGACAATTGTTTAGATGATGTTTTATACAACTTTTAAACTGTATATACTTTTTATCTACAAAATATGTTGGGTAGAACATGGGTAGATGAAATAGTGGATGTGTGTTAAAATGGTGAGAGGCCTCGATATTGTCGTTGTTGTTGTTGTTGTTGTTATTGTAGTCATCTAACGGAGTATAGATGACGACCACAGACCCTTTTAGACAGTCCAGTGGAACAGTAGCAGGTTCGCAACTTGTAGGTGTTGATGAACTAAATGTTCATTGGTGTACTCCATCCCCCTCATGGTTGCCTTTAGGACATGTATGACTGAGGAAACCCCGTAGCAGTAGTGTCAATCTCAATGATATTCTTTAGATTAGGTCCCTTTTGATAGGTGTTTAGGGACGTAAAGTGAGGACAATGTGAATGGGTAATCAGGGTTATTGTTGATTGGTGAACTTAACAAGTATATTATTAATGTGGGTTGAAAACCCTATATGCTCACCAGGCTCCCAAGCCTGACCCACTCAGTTTTTATGATTTCAGGTAGTGGACCCCGATCATAGTCGGAGGACGAGGAGAGATTTTTGATTATAGGCCAGTAGTTGTAAATAATTGTTGAAAGGCTTATAATGTCTTGTTTATGCTTTTGATCTGTATCGGAACATGACATCCTGAGGTTTTGATATGAAATGAAATTATACATTTCTTAAAAAGAGATTTTGATAAACTTTTATCATGTTTTGTTTTGGGGACTAATTCCGCAACATCTTTTAAAAAGATTTCTCTGATTTTATTTTAAAAAACATAAATTAAATCGGTATTTTCTAGCCGAGAAATTAGTGAATGTCACATATGCATATTCAATAGAGTGATTAAAGGCAAGCAACAAGCAAACAGATAACAATTAACAATTAATAAAAGAAGAGTTTTTGTACCTACTGTTGACTGTCAGTTATGTTGAATTGTTGTTTGTTGATGCTGTGAGCCTGTGAATAACCTCTAAGCAATTGCCAATTGAAAAAGCCCTACAGTTACAACAAAAACTTCTGAATTTAAAAGTAAAAGAGAAATCATATTAAAAAGATTAGCATTAAACAACTGAAAATTAAGCAAATGAATTAACAAAATATCTCTAAAAAAACCAAGAGGCTACTTACACAGTTAAAGGGATTCACAATCACACAATCAAATTATCAGAAGGTCGTATTCATATTACTGGATTCTCAACTTCTACAACAGACTACATAGCATAAAATTGTGATGATCAAATTCACAAAAAAATAGAAAAATAAGAACGTCTAATGCTAAAAAGTAAAACTTACAGAAAAAAGAAGGAAGAACCGAAGAAGATTCACAATCGGAGATTATGGTGGGATGAAACTTGGAAATCAGTAGGAATCGTGAAGGAGAATCCCTAAATCAGTCGAATACACTAACTCAGTTGAATGTTGAATGTCAATTTTAGAATCAAAATCAAATGCCCTAAACCCGAAATTAGAAAAGATGAAATGGAGAAGAAATAAGAGATCGATACAATTGAAATTGAAGAAGAAATAGAAGAAATCTGACTATTTGAGACCCTTGCTTACCATAGAATCCAGAGAAAACGTTTTGATTCTCCATAGAAATTGATTGTTTCATTGAATGAAGATTAATTGCGTATCTGCGCCTTGCCGCCTTAGAAGTCGGACATCCCTCGACTCTCGCTATCTCGCACGCCAACTCCAGTCGCTACATCTTTCTTCCTTCCGCTTTCTTTTTGGGTTGGCCTTTCATAAGAGACTAGAGTAGTGGGCTTGAGCAATCAGTCCAATAAACTTAAAACTAATGGGCTAATTCTATATAATTAATACAATAAATATAAAATGGGGGCTCTATGGCATTTGGGGCCCCGTAGCGGTCACCCAGGTTGCCCAGGCCCATGGCCCGGGCCTGTAAATGTGTACAAAAAAAATAGCTACCCAAATATGAACAAAACGAAAAGTAAAGTAAAGTAAATTACACGAATAGTCCCTATGGTTTAGGGGAATTTGTGTTTTTGGTCCCTAACTTATTTTTTTTAACTATGATGGTCCCTACTATTTATTTTTGTTGGGCGTTTGGTCCATGTCTTACCTAAAAAGACTATTGTGTCTTTATTAATTTATTTTTTAATTAATTTTCGTATTTATGTATTTATTTTTTTACATATCTAAAAAAATTAGTAGACCTCACATATTTGTATCTCCTTAAATGATATCTACTGTTTATTTTTAATTAATTTATTTTTTTAACTCAGATGATCCCTACTGTTTAATTTTTTTACGAGCTTGGTTTCTGTCTTACCTAAAAAGACTATTGTGCCCTTATTAATTTAATTATTTTAATTAAATTTCTTATTTATGTATTTATTCTTTATATATTTAAGAAAAATTATTAGACCCTACATATATGTATCTCCTCACTATCCCATCTCTTATCCTCCTCAACTTCTATTTATTTTCCATCTTTAATGATATCGACATCTTCATCATCCCTTTTTTTTCGGTCCTTTAACTCTTTCGAATCAACACCACAACCCATTAAATATGAAGAGATAGTAGGTTATGGTGTTGGTTCCCCATCATTGAAGTACCAAAAAAAAAGGATGGTGAAGACGTCGATGTTACTAAAGATGGAAAAGAAATATAAGTTGGGGAGGATGGGAGATGTAATGATGACTGGTAAGACCCAAATTAAATTTCTCAAATGTGGTTTCAGGTTTACGATGAGGAGATACATATATGTGGAGTCTATTAATTTTTTTCAATATATAAAAAATAAATACATAAATAAGAAAATTAATTAAAAATAAATTAATAAGGACACAATAGTCTTTTTAGATAAAACAGAGACCAAACACGCAACAAAAATAAACAGTATGGACCATCTGAATTAAATTTCTAAAATGTGGTTTGAGGTTTATGGTGATGAGATACAAATAAGCAGGGTCTATTAATTTTTTTTAAATATATAAAACATAAATACATAAATTAGAAAATTAATAAGGGCACAATAGTATTTTTAGATAAGACAGAGACCAAACACGTAACAAAAATAAACAGTGAGATCATCCGAGTTAAAAAAATAAGTTAGGGACCAAAAACACAAATTCTCCCAAACCATAAGGACCATTTGTGTAATTTATTTTTACTTTTCGTTTTATTCATATTTGGTAACTACTTTTTGTATACATCTAAGTAACAAACTTGTTGAAAATGTTCACATTTAGGATTTAACCTGCTATAACAAGTCATAACGGTCATATGTGAGCATTTCTAATAAGTTTGTTACCTAGATGTGTATAAAAAACGATAACTACCTAGATTTGAACATACCAAAAGATTAATTAACTTAATAAGTCATTTTCCCTTTGAATATCTATATTTGATCATTTTTTTCGCCAAATAATCACCATATCAGAATAGATATTTCATACATATAAATTAGATTCTAAACTGCTTAGTATTTTGAATTTTGGAGAATCGTAATTCTATTTTATTTTTCTGTTTTAAACTTTAAATACGTTATTTTATTTTCGATATACAAATCAAGTTCTTAACTTCCATGGTGAGCTATAATAATTTAGAAAAAAGAAATAGGATATTTAAACATAGATTAAAGTTAACGCAAACATAAAATTTAGGATATTTAAACATTGTTATAAAATATGATCAAATAACAAGATAAATTATAAAGTAAAGAAAGACATGAGAGTGGAGAGAACTTTTATTCCAATACTTGTGATGAAATCATCAAGTTTCTAATACATATGGCTCACTATTTATACTATCCAAATAAGAAGAAAGATGATCTATAATATGAATGCACATTATGATGGTGTATTATTACATTCATAAAACACATTGAAATAGTTGTTACTAATGCTAAATAATGATGGAGAGTTATGAGAGAAATGGAGAATCCAATGGTCATTCACAAACTAATATTTCATAACACTCCCCCTTGAATGACGATTGTATCATGCCTTGTTAAAACCTTAATAGGTAAAACCTCATGGGAAAAACCATTTGTTAAGGAAAAAGAGTACATGATTAATAATAGATATTTGGAACAATTACCTCGTTAAAAATCTTGCTAAGAAAACCTAGTGGGAAAAACATAGCTAAGGAAAAGAGTACAATGTGTTTCCAACTCCCCCTGATCATCACATCACTTGATTTCCTTAAAGCGTCGCATTCCTATATTTTGTACCATGTTTTCAAATTTGGATGTAGGGAGCACTTTAGTGAACAAATCTGCCAAGTTGTTACTTGATTGAATTTTCTGGATGTTGATGCCACACTCTTTTTGAAGATCATGAGTAAAAAAAAACTTTGGTGATATATGTTTGGTTCTGTCTCCTTTGATAAACCCTTCCTTGAATTGGGCTATACAAGCCGCATTATCTTCATATAGTATGGTTGGAATGTCCCTGTTAGAAGTTAGACCACAACTCTCACGAATGTGATGAGTTAAATTTCTTAACCAAATACATTCACAGCTTGCCTCGTGAATTGCTATAATCTCTGCATGGTTAGAAGAAGAAGCAACTAAAGTTTGTTTAACAGAACGCCAAGAAATTACGGTACCTCCACAAGTGAATAAATAACCTGTTTGGGATTGAGCTTTGTGTGGATCATAAAAATATCCAGCATCTGCATAACCAATTAACTCCGCATTTGATGAATTTGAATAATATAAGCCCATATCCATTGTACCTCGAAGATATCGAAGAAAGTGTTTAACTTCATTCCAATGTCTTCTTGTTGGGCAAGAACTATATCTTGCTAATAAGTTTACAACAAAATATATATTAGGTCTCGTATTATTAGCAAGATACATTAGTGCACCAATAGCACTAAGATATGGTACTTTGGGACCAAGAAGTTTTTAATGTTTTTCACAAGACCGAAACTGGTCCTTTTTGGCATCTAAATGCCTTACTACCATCGGGGTACTCAATGGATGTGAGTTATCCATATAAAATAAAACCTTTTAAGCACTTTTTCTAGATAACTAGATTGATGTACAAAAACTTCATTTTTGGTGTGCTCAATTTGAAGACGCAAACAAAATTTCATTTTACCAAGATCTTTCATTTCAAAATTTTCTTTCAAACAAAAAGTGGCATTTTCCAATTCTCCAGGAGTTCTAATTATGTTCAAATCATCTACGTAAACAACAATTATCACAAATTCTGATCCGGATCTTTTTATAAATACATATGGGCTTAATGGATCATTTTTATAGCCCTCTTTTAAAAGAAATGTACTTAAACAATTGAACCACATACGGGCAGATTGTTTCAATCCATACAAAGATTTATTTAATTTACCAAATATACTTCACGTGAATTAGGAGTTTGTGCTTCTGGCACCTTAAACCCTTCTAGGATTTTCATATAAATATCATTCTCAAGTGAACCATATAAATAGGTGGTAACTACATCCATCATACGCATCTCCAATTTTTCATGTGTTGCCAGACTTATTAGATAACGGAATGTAATTCCATCAATCACAGGAGAGTATGTCTTTTCATAATCAATTCTGGGCATTTGGGTAAAACCTTGTGCCACAAGTCTTGCTTTATATCTCACAACTTCATTCTTCTCGTTTCTTTTGCGCACAAATACTCATTTGTGTCCCACTAGTCTTACTCCGTTTGGTGTACGGACTACAGGTCCGAAAACTTTTCGTTGAGTAAGAGAATTAAGCTCTTTGTTGATTGCATCTTTCCATTTTGGCCAATATTTTCTATTCATACATTACTCAATAGATTTAGGTTCAAGATCCTCATTTTCTTTATAATCGCGCGCGGAACATGATATGAAAAATTATCGTCGACATCTATCTTATTTCAGTTCCATCTTATTCTTTTCATGACATAATTTATTGAGATCTCGTCATTTTCATTTTTTTTCAGGTACCTTATTTTCTTTTGTTATGTCATTAGGCTCTTCTAGAGCTTCATTAATCTTTTCAAGAGATTCTGTTTTCTCTTTTGGACCATCAATTGTATTTGCTTCATTTCATTTTCGAGGATTTTTATCTTTGGAACCGGTTGATCTTCCACGCTTCAGGCGTGCCTAAGATTCATTTGCAGTTTTTTTTCTTCCTTCTGGGACATCAATTCTAACTTGAGTAAGTATAGCTGGTACATGAGACTTTATTACCCACTTAGGGTCAGTAAATGCTTTTGGCAATTGATTTGCTACATTTTGTAAAGGAATTATCTTTTTTTATTTCAAGTTCACATTGACTTGAATGAGGATGTAACACTAAAAGTGATAATTCATTCAAAGAGATTTTATTCTCCAGCTTCTTTATTTCTCCCCCTAATGTTGGAAAAACTGATTATTCAAAATGACAATCGTCAAATCTAGCTGTAAATAAATCTCTAGTTGATGGTTCTAAATATTTTACTATAGATGGAGATTCGTATCCAACATAAACTCCCATTCTTCTTTGAGGACCCATTTTTGTGCTGTGAGGTGGAGAAATGGGTACATAAATTGCACATCCGAACGTCCTTAGATGGGAAATATTTGGTACATGGCCGCAAACCAGTTGAATAGGGGAGAACATATGATAACTAGTTGGCCTGATGCGTATAAGTGATGCCGCATGTAAAATTGCATGTCCCCATGTCGATGTAGGAAGTTTAGAATGCATTAGTAATGGTCTTGCAATTAATTGAAGGCGTTTGATTAACGACTCAGCTAAACCATTTTGTGTATGAACATATGCAACAGGATGTTCAATAGTTATCCCAATCGACATGCAATAGTCATTAAAAGCTTGTGATGTAAATTCTCCAGCATTGTCAAGTCGAATTTTCTTAATTGGGTAATCGGGAAAATGTGCCCTTAGGCGGATTATTTGTGCTAGTAATCTTGCAAAAGCGAGATTACGGCTAGATAATAAGCACACATGTGACCATCTAGTTGACGCGTCAATTAAGACCATAAAATATCTAAATGGTCCACATGGTGGATGAATTGGTCCACATATATCCCCTTGAATTCTTTCTAAAAAACTAGGACTTTCATACCCAACTTTATTCAATGATGGACGGGAAATTAATTTTCCTTGAGAACATGCAACACAAGACAATTCATTAGCTTGAAAAATCTTCTGGTTTTTTCAAGGAATGTCCACTTGAACTTTCAATTATTTTGCGCATCATAACTGATCCGGGATGGCCCAACCGGTCATGCCAAACTTTGTAGATGTTATCATACCTTTTATTTTCAATAGCATGAGATTCAATCATTCTAATATTTGTATAATACAATCCGGAGGACAATACGGGTAATTTTTCCAAAAGACTTTTCTTACCCGATATCATTTTTGTAATATTGAGATACTCTTTATCACCATCATTGGTTGTTTCAACATGATATCCGTTGGACCGAATATCCTTAAAACTTAATAAATTTGTTGGTGATTTTGATGAAAATAATGCATCTCCAATTGTAATTATTGTCCCTTGTGGTAATATGATATTCGCTCTTCCGGAGCCTTCGATCATTTTTGCACTACCCGTTATTGTATTAACATTTGCTTCTCCAATTGATAAGTAAGCTAAATATTTTTCATTATTAAAAATGCTATGTGTTGTTGCACTGTCTGCAAGACATATATCTTCCTCATTTCTTTTGTGAATATCCATATTTCTCTTCAATAAATAAATAAAACACAAGAAACATTCGACTTAGAGGAATAAAGTCATATTTTATTATTTTGGGAAGATTGTGACGACATCATTTCTCATGAAACGAATATGACATAAAAACATAATAAATATCATGAAACAAAACTACACATTATTCTCCAATCACCATTCATATCACCACTTGTCCCTTCTGGGTAGACAAGAAAATCGGCAATATTCAAATCTGTCATTTCTGGTTGATCTTCATGGATATCATTTTGAATAATATTTGTTTTGATATTTTATTTTTCTTTAGATTTAAGATAAGTTTGATAAAGATCAACAAAATGCTTTGGCAAGCGGCATGTACAAGACAAATGATCGGTCATTCAACATTAATGACAAACATTTTCAACCTTTTTTTTTTTTTTTTTTTTTGCCTTGACCACTTTATCATTAAGATGTGGATTTTTTTCTATTTTCCAACTTCTGGTGGTTACTTCTAATCTTGTTATTTTTATGATAATTTTAATAACCTCCACAACGTCGGTTAGACCCATGACTATTATGATTATATGATGTTGCATTCACTTCATGGAATGCACTAGAACCAGTCGGGATTGATTGGTGATTTTTCATCAATAACTCTTGTTTTGTTTAGCCACAAGAAGACATGAGATTAATTCATATTTATTTTAAACCTTTCTCATGATATTGCTACTGCAGGAGCATGTTAGTAGTATGAAAACTAGAGAAAGTTTTCTATAACATGGTTTTCCATAATAAAAATAGAAATCAAAATAAAGACTTGTATGTTAAGGAATTGTTAGTTAAGAAATTCCATAAAATAAGTTGCAAGCATTGGCATGTAAAATTATAAAAAATACATACCTGAAAATGACAAGAACAATAAGGAGTTAGCTATATGGTAGAGTCGTGCTGATAACGTGTTATAAAATATGATCAAATAACAAGATAAATTATAAAGTAAAGAAAGACATGAGAGTGGAGAGAACTTTTATTCCAATACTTGTGATGAAATCATCAAGTTTATAATACATATGGCTCACTATTTATACTATCCAAATAAGAAGAAAGATGATCTATAATATGAATGCACATTATGATGGTGTATTATTACATTCATAAAACACATTGAAATGGTTGTTACTAATGCTAAATAATGATGGAGAGTTATGGGAGAAATGGAGAATCCAATGGTCATTCACAAACTAATATTTCATAACAACGCAAACATAAATTTTAATATATAATAAAAAATAATTTCAAAGAAAACAAGATATATTAAAAAAGTCTTAAGTCATTATATTCTCTCTGCCCGCCATTACAATTTAACGGATCCAAAAACTCTATACCCACATAACTTTCTTTTTTAGTTCTCCGACTAGTTGAAATTCGCCCTTAAATCTAATTATATTTGTTGCTTCTCCAATGAGCTCAAGCCTTAGCCTCATTTTACTACTATATATGGTTAATAGACACAATTAGCTCATAGACTCGGTCAACTAATATTTACTTAAAACATCAGTAAATTTAACCATCAATCTTACACCCTATGAAACAACTGAAGTAACGCTCCCTTCTTTCATACTTGCAACTGGTTTTCCATAAAAAAAAATCTATAAAAGTATATTAAGATAGATGCTTATTTTACATTAGACCTCTCACCATGCTCCCTGATCCTTCATTTACTATATTCTGTACACACCCTTTAGCCAAGATTCTGATTTGTATCATGAATCAGACAAAGTGTAAGATTCAATTCCCAAATTATGTACTTGTAGCAAGTGTAAACATATATCCTCCCTCATATGTATATCATATAGTACTCAATCATAAATATCTATTAACTTAAATTTCTTCAGCTAAACAAGAACAATTTAGATTATGTGATAACCATAGTTTTGCCATTATGCCACGATCCATCTCGTGTAGGGGTGAGCATCGGAACTGGGTACCCGTTTAGGGAACCGTAACCGCTTATTGACCGTCGGTTCCAGAACCGGAACTGCCATTAGCGGTTCCGGTTCCGGTTTCTAAAGTATTGGAACCGCCATAAGCGGTTCCGGTTCCGGTTCTTATTTTTTCGGAACCGATACCTGCTGGGTAACCGTTGTAACCGATTATATATATATATATATATATATATATATATATATATATATATATATATATATATATATATATATATGAGAAAAGTGAATATATCTTTAAGGGTATATAAACTTAGGTACCCAAACACATCATAATACGTCGTTTTGTTTGATATATTCATTATAATGTTCTTAAACTTCAACTCCTAACTTGATTTATTTTCAAGATTTTCAAAATTTCACTATTACCTTTCTCTTACATCACATCTTTTTGCCGACATCTACTAGGTTATATATATAGCAGTTGAAAATGAAAATTATGTAAGAGAAAGATAAATGTGTAATTTATAAAAATCATGGAAATAAATCAAGTTAGAAGTTAAATTATAAGAATAGTGGACAATTATAATGTATTATATGACACAAAACAACGTGGTATGATGAATATGGATACCTAAGTTTATATACCCTTAAGGGTATATTCAAATATATATATATATATATATATATATATATATATATATATATATATATAATGGAACTTATATTAAAATGAATATTAAATAATTTAATTACACAAATGCAACTTTTTTTTTAATCAACCAATAACATACATATATAAAACATCGAATGCGTTGCAACTTGTATTTGTTTATATCAAATACAGTGGATGTTAAAAACGAATTAATTTAAAGCTAGTAATCAATGACTATATATGTAAACAGAATGTAAGTATGTGATTGTGAAAAAAACTCAAAAAGAAAACATAGTTTCAATATTCCAATCCCACATCGATGTTGGTAAGGAAAAAAACGGCAGACCACTCTTTATAAATCGGGAAGTCTTGTAATACGTCAAGAGGAAAGGGAATGAGAGCTTTCCTAGTAAGCTGCCGACGGTCATTATACGACTTAAAAAGCTCGAGTTAAACCATTTTTGAATTATGTGACATTACTTTTTATTGAGAATATTTTAAAAGTTTTTTGAAACCGGGTACTTGGTTTTGGAACCGGTTTCTACCGGTTCTAGGACTGGTTCCAAAGTTTAATGAACTGATGTGAGTGGTTCTGGTTGTACTGGTTGTAATATTTTAAGAACCGGTGGTTTTGGTTCTGGTTCCGTTCAGTTTGGCCGTTTTGCTCACCTTTAATCTCGTGGTCTTTCTTGCCAGGCCAGCGTCCAAAACATCGGGTCTTACAAACAAGTGTCAAGAGCCACCTCTTGGTCTTCAATTCAAGCATCACAAAGACAACCAGCATACAAACTGCCAAGGGTTATCCCCAGGGTCTTTCTATAATACATAAACCAAATGGGTCGACATTGGTGCCTTCGACCCATAAAACAGTAAGGAGACTCACCTCGAATGTAGAAGCTCACTGATAGAAATCCTTACCTGTTGCCCTAACGACTTCCTGAGCTATCAATATCAAAATAACACCCAATTAGCAATTGGGTTCCAAACTATGTTCCATAATCCATACTTGGGGTAAAATGACCATCTTACCAATCACCCATCATGAACCAAAACTGAGGCCCAAGCCCAAAACCAAAAAGGTCCAACTATAAGATCCATAAATCCCACTAATGGCCCAATTTTCCGAATTAGGTCCAAAACCTATCATGGGCCTTTCCTTGAAGCCCATTAACATTTCCTAAATCAAAACACACATTCATAGCTAGCCCAACAAAACCTCAAACAATACAAACCCAAATAATAGCCCAAACTTGAAATGACACTACAAGGTCTAATAAGGCCCAAATATCCCAATTAGGCCCAAATCCATCATAGACATATCCCGAGAAGGCCCAATATCTAAAAAGGCCCAAAATATCCAATGGTCAACCCAAATCAACTTTTGGTCAATGGTTAAATGCCCAAAAGGTCAATAATCAAAGAAACTCACCCTGACCGAGTACGCCCAATGTACTCACCTGGCACACCCAACGTACGCCCTTTAGGGCTAGTACATGCAGCGTACCAGATGGGTACGCCAACGTACTCCCCTGAATATCCCTTCTTCTTATTAAGCACTTAATTACCTCAGCCTTTGCTCCAAACTCTCCAGTCTGATTCCTATGGATGACTTTTCATGTAAAGTTGGAAACTTTACTAGCATGGATGGCTTAATGGGGCTCTAGAGCTCAAAAGATCTTAATGGATGGTCTTAACACATGCATGAACTCAAAAAATCCACAAAGCTTGCACCTTTATGAATGATGGACCCTTAAAATGTCCAGATCTACTAGATTGAGCTCCTAAAACAACCCTAGCTCACAAAGACCAAGCAAAATGGAATAAAATGGCCATAAACCAACCCAAAAGTAGATATATTCAATGAGTAGCCAAGATAGAGACTTTATACCTCTAAAGTCTCGAAATGAAGATGCTAACACTGGATCTCTAGGCTCTTCTCCAGAGGTTGAGTCTTCCACCTTCTGATTCTCTTGCACAAACCACCAAGAACCTTCTTTCAAGCTCCAAGCCTCACCCAAGGCACTCTAGGGTTTTATGTATGTCAAAAGAGGTGTTGGCTGACTTAAAATGACCAAAGGGGTGGTATAATGTTGTTTATAAAGGGTAGGAACCCCGAAATTAGGTTTTTTCTCTTAAGGGAGTACGCCCTGCGTACCCCTTAGTACGCCCGGCGTACTCACAAACCACTCGCGACCATTTAACCTTCTACGCCCCGCGTTCTCAATGAGTACGCCTCATGTACCTATTGAACCCCTAACTTAACTTACCTCTAACTTCTTCGTCTTTGGTCCGTTTCCAATGAACCTTATATCTACGGAAAAGTGGCGAGAAGCCCTACGCTCCTAACAACACACCCAAGCTTTAAAACCTCCTGAACAAAACCCGAAATCCATAAAAGACCTGAAATACCAAATTATGATTATACCCTTGACCTTCGAAGACACAATCAAACACTTGGATCACTTAGATCATAACACCCACACCCGAGAAGGGCCAAATTCTTCCTTTCCCAAGGCCCTAGGCCTCATGAGCTTTGGGCCGCAACCCCTAATAAAGAAGCAAATCCGAAACCGAGTGTTACACATATGTTATTAATTTATATGTTTTTTTATAAATATTGTAAAATAAATAAAAAACAAAATGGAAAAATAGAAATTAAAAAAAATCAAAAAAAAAAAAGAAATAGAAAATAAGGGGTGTTATAACATGTTATTTGATGTTGCGCATTTTCACACTTGGTGTTATAACATCATTTATGATTATGATGGTGATGTGATAACTTTTGGGTGTAATAATATGTTGCTCAAACCTATCAGCCTAACCTTCACATATTGAATTTAGAGGGCACACATGAAGTTCTTGGTTTTATTCTTGATCCAGTGATTGGTCCCTATGAAAGTTTAGTTTTAATGTAATAAAAATTTATATTGGCGAGACTTTATCATAATATTAACCGGAAGTATCCTCATAGGCGGATCTAGGTGGTTTCTAAAGTAGTCTGGGATGTCCCTCAAAAAATTTCTAGCAGTGTAATTTTTTTAGTTGTGTAATTTTTTTTAAGGAATTTTTTAAAGATACCTCTTTACTTCTCTTTACTTTGATTCTGGATCCGCCACTGTATCCTCACAATCAAAATCTGGATCCGCCACTGAACCTACATATAACATATCATTTTAATACGTTTTGAAAATTCAGTAATTTTTATTTATAAACGATGTAAAACAAGATGTGTCGTCGATATTAATGAATGTAATAAGCATAATGCCAAGAGAAGTCATTGTTGGGCCAACTTGCCGTGTGTCATCCGTTCCAAATTGACTTATTGGAGCATTCATGACGTTAACCACAAAGCTTATCAACGATATATTCCACACTCAGGTTGTCAATGGACTGTATTTGAAATTAGTTATACTATTAGTCGCATTAGATAACGACCTATTAACCAGTTAACATCGTGAGATGATTAACAATCCATTTAAATCAGATCGTAAACCGACCGTACCCGACCCAACTCTTGATATTGACAACCTCCATACAGACAATAATTCAATTAGTGTAATATATATATTCTATTTAATTCTATATATAGTCATTCAAAAGATGAATTTAATCATTACAACTCAAAGATGGCCTTGGAGAACAGTCATGAGCTCGAAAATGGCGATGGAACAACGAAAAGCGACCAGAATTTTCTGGAGAAGGAAGCAGAAGAAGCGGACGATGAAGCTAATAAGGGAAAAGAAATAGAGTCGGTAGAGATGATATTTAGGGACACGGTGGTGCCATCATGGAAGGGGCAGTTGACAGTGAGGGCTTTCGTGGTGAGCGCGATATTGGGTGTCGTATTTAGTTTCATAGTAATGAAGTTGAATCTAACGACAGGTATCATCCCGTCTCTAAATGTGGCTGCGGGTTTATTAGGGTTTTTCTTCGTGAAGACATGGACGAAGGTACTTGAGCAGTGCGGGTTGTTGAAGCATCCATTTACCAGGCAGGAGAATACTGTTATCCAAACTTGTGTCGTTGCCACTTCAGGGATTGCGTTTAGTGGTATGTATGTATGTTATTAGTCTGTGGTACTTTTTCAGAAATTTTTAGCTTCTTGTTTAATCATGAACTAAAATTAACATCTATAAAACCACATCAACATGTATAGCTAGGCCGGCTGAAACAAAAAAGGAAATATATTTCTAAGTTGGATCTTTAATGGATTGTTTTTTAATGATTGACGACGTTGTCGGAATCTGGCAGGTGGTTTTGGGAGTTATCTATTTGGAATGAGTGATACAATCGCGGCACAATCATCCGATGCAAACTCACCAACACGAGATATGAACATCAAGAACCCAAGCTTGAGCTGGATGATCGGTTTTCTCTTCATTGTTAGTTTCATCGGCCTTTGCTCCGTAGTTCCTCTCCGAAAGGTAGCAAATTAAATCAAAATATTATATTTTGCGTGAGTAAATTGATCAAATCGAGGTTTTATAACATATTTGATGATGGGTTTTAATAACAGATCATGATTATCGACTTCAAGCTCACATACCCAAGTGGGACTGCAACTGCTCACCTCATTAACAGCTTTCACACTCCCCAGGGTGCCAAACTTGCAAAGTACGTATAGAGAATCACCTCTTTCATTTTTCATGCATGCTGAATGTACAATTAGTCCGGGTGGGGGATGAATTGTAATTTGGTTTTGTTATCCCAATGAAAAGCCACGTCCCAATTAATTAACCATCGTTTTACTGATTATGATTGATGCGTTTGATTTGATAACAGGAAACAAGTGACGGCACTAGGGAAGTTCTTCTCATTCAGCTTCTTATGGAGTTTCTTTCAGTGGTTCTTCGTTTCCGAGGATGATTGTGGCTTTGAAAACTTCCCTACTTTTGGCCTCAAAGCTTACCAGAACATGTAGATACTCTTTTACCTTCTTGTTTATACTTATCATTAAATCTAATGATTTTTCGTTTTGTAAAACTTCAGGTTTTACTTTGATTTTTCAACTATGTACGTTGGGGTAGGGATGATATGTCCACACCTTATAAACATCTCCTTGTTACTTGGAACAATCCTTTCATGGGGGATAATGTGGCCCCTCATCGAGAAGAAAGAAGGCGACTGGTATGAAGCAGGTCTTACATCCAGTAACTTCCATGGCATCCAAGGTTACAGGGTAATTATCATAAATCCTTATTCTTCTTCAAAACATGATGTCTGTCCGTATTTATTCATCGCTGAATCTTGTAGGTGTTCACTGCCATCGCCCTGATCCTAGGAGATGGACTCTATAACTTCCTTAAAGTACTTGGAAACACTTCGATTGCGTTGTATAAACAACTCAAGAACAAAGAGTCGTCACGCACCATTCTTCCTGTGGGTCCAGATGGCAAGGCAACCTCAGAAGACTTAGCGACCTCATTCGATGACAAATGTAGAAAGCAAGTGTTTTTGAAGGATCGGATCCCGACATGGTTAGCTGTAGGAGGATATGTCGCCATAGCTGCAATTGCCACGACTACCCTCCCTCAAATCTTCGAACAACTAGAATGGTATTATGTGCTTGTGATTTATGTCTTCGCGCCTGCATTAGCATTTTGTAATGCGTACGGGTGTGGGCTCACAGACTGGTCATTGGCTTCAACGTACGGGAAGTTAGCCATTTTTGTTATTGGGGCGTGGGCTGGGAAGTCGCAAGGTGGTGTCTTGGCTGGACTAGCTGCATGTGGTGTGATGATGAATATTGTTTCAACAGCTTCTGACCTAATGCAGGATTTCAAGACTGGTTACATGACCCTGGCTTCACCCCGGTCCATGTTTGTGAGCCAAGTGATTGGAACCGCAATGGGTTGTGTCATTGCACCATGTGTGTTCTGGATCTTCTACCAAGCTTTCCCGGATATGGGAGTTCAAGGGTCGGAATACCCTGCACCATATGCTCTCGTTTATAGAAACCTTGCCATCTTAGGTGTAGAAGGATTTGGCTCACTCCCCAAACATTGCTTGTCGCTTTGCTACGGGTTTTTTGCGGCGGCGATACTCATAAATGGGGCTCGAGACACTGTTCCCAAGAAGTGGGCACGATTCATTCCAATTCCAATGGCAATAGCAATTCCATTTTACATTCAAAAGCCATTTGCCATTGATATGTGTCTTGGGAGCTTAATACTTTTCATATGGGAGAAGAGGAATGAAAAAGAAGCAAAAGCTTTCGGACCAGCGGTGGCTTCTGGTTTGATATGTGGTGAAGGACTTTGGTCTGTGCCTAAGTCCATATTGGCTTTGGTCAAGGTGAACCCCCCTATTTGCATGAAGTTCTTGTCCAAGGGCATGAACGTTAAAGTTGATGATTTTATATCGACGCTAAGTCGTTAGCTTCTTATGGCACATTATCTTTTTATTGGTCATGTTTGGTAACGGTTCATATGTTTTGAAAATCATTTTTTGGTTGTTTTGAATATGTTTCATTTCAAAAAAAGGTATTTGAACCGATGTATGAATATATCAAGTATGTAGTTTATATAGGTAAAATTGTACCAAAATATAATGTACTTTTGTGAACTTGTATTTCAAAAATTGTATCTAATTAAGAAATTAATGTTTATTGGTTTGTGTCGCAATGGCTCATTAAACATTACTACTAGCTAGTTGCCAACACTACTTCAAAACAAGTCTTTAATGACATACAAACTCTGATATGATTTAATTATTGACAAAAAGCAATGTATGTCATAAATAAATGTCAGTTTTACGACACAGTGTTGAATGTCATAAATCAGTGTAATTTTTTAATAATATTAATGACAAGCAAATATGTATGTAATGTTTTAATGTCATAATTAGGAAAAAAACACGGAACATTTCATCATATTTGTATGTCATCCTCGAGTGTAGTCTCTTACTCCATTATCCTTCTTTTTAATTTCCCTTGCTCGCTTCAACAAGAATGAAATCTCACCTTGCAGACTGAGTTTTTCTAGCTCACAAAGTAGGGTTTTCCCCTTTCTCGTTTCATAATTCCTCTCTAAGTCCCTTTCTTTCCCTTTTATGTACAAAACAATTGCTCATAGTAGCCTCATATAAACAAAATATAAGGTAATATGGGGTTACTCCACCACTCCATCGGTTCTGTAAATGGCCCAAAACATGTGTTAGATTTTAAGGGTACACGAATAACAATATACACTTGAATAATTTATAGGATTGTGGTTACACTTTTTGAAATTTGTAATTCGTCCTTATTACCTGGCGTATAATAATCCAAAAACAAAGCCAATTCGAATTACAGGCCGAATTTGAATCAAGACACATAATAACTTTCCTTTTATGAGTTTTTAGAGAGACATAAATGCGAATAATCAATTTTTAAGTATGTATGGATTGTATCCTTTACATGAAACATCCATCTTGGTTTTATACAAGGAAGATGGTTGTTAGAAGTTAATTACTTCCTTTATGGCGCCAAAAATTTAGTTAGGATGGTGGTTATACACCAAAATGGGGTTGGTTGAGGATGGTTATAAGACATTACTATGATATCATAAGCATGTCATAATTGATTTTCTCGGGAAATGCATGGTTGGAATATTTCCTATTATAGAAATATGTTTAGGTTTCGGGTCCCTAGACCCCACCAAATTGCCCCTTGGAACCTCGTATCCAGGGGGCTACCCTTGAATCCCCATATTCCTGAATTCACATTTTGCACTCCAAGTGTGCATCTCACACCTCCAGTCTCAGATAGTAACCCGAACTCAATTTTTCTTGATAGTAATTATAATGACACTAAAATATGTTCATAACACTAAATCACTAACAATATTACATTTAAAATTAAGAGTTAGGAATGCACTCACATTTGGACACCAAAATGAAATCAGAATAGTTGAAAGAAAATCGAAAATGTAATGCCGTTCGTAATGAAGGCACATTTGATTATAGTATGTTCATTCTCACCCTCAATTCATACCCTTAATCAGTTTGTTTCCAACACTTCAAGATGTTATGCTTGTGTTCAATACTTCAAGAAGGCTTATTTGAGAAAAGGATTAACATGCTTAGTAAACTTATTAATTGCATCACTCTTGTTCGATTCAAGTATATGCGATAAGTTTGAGAAAAGGACTAACATGATTATACATTTTGGTCTTAACACCCTTTGTGTAACTTATGAATAACTACAAAGAACTAGTTTTGATATTATAGTATTACTTAGTGATTGGATGGAAAGACATATTAGTTATGATGTGTTAAAATTTCCTAAGACTTAGCATTATGATAGGAATCGAAGCTTAACATTATATAAAATTCTATGTTTCAATCTATAATAAAGTATTATGTTTGAAATACTAATACCTTTGATTCTCATGATGATTTTGAGGGTATAATCATTCCTAAGGGGTGGATAATTGTAATATCCACATTTTGGGTCTAATAGGTTTTGATCATTTTTAGTAAAAAAAATAAAATCTTGAAAATAATTTAATAAATAAATAAACTAACTAATAAAAATAGTATATAATTATTACATTGATAATTAAAATAAAATCAAAGTAACAATGTATGCTTAAAATAACGTTTGAGGAAAAAGGGGTTAAACTTGGCAACTTGATAAACGATAAGTTGAGCACGTTAACTGAAGAGGACTTAAATGCCATAGATTGTGGTGGATTAGAACCATAAGTTAATCATGTTAAAAAAAATGTTGGTTGTTAATTCATTGTTAGGGCATTATGTCAAAATTTAAGGAGTTGATGGTTTAATATGTAAATTTAGAAAGAGCATAACTACTTAAACTCTCTTCTTCTTCCCCAAACTCATCAAAGCGTATATTGGAGAGAAAGAATAGAGAAATGTTGATGTATAGGGTTAGAGAAGAAAATTAGAGCCACGACTAAAGATTATTGGAAGTGGCGAAACTAGGAAGTACACTAGGAAGCTTGTAAATGTACAATCTCCTTGTCTCCATCATCATTTTGATCTAGGGTTTGGGTGAAAACTCTAAATCCAAAAATCATCATAATATGGATGTTTACTTTTTAATTCTAGTGAGTTTCAACTTATAGATCATAAGTGTAATCTTTTATTACTCATTCATGGCTCAACTTTTGACTTATAATAAATTTTGAAAAGCTCTAAACTTATCAATGGTGGATTTTGGATTCTAGCTTTAATTTATGAATTAAATGACAAGCTGAAACATAAATGATGTTTTAAAACTAAAATGGAAGCTAAGGAATCCATCAATTAATTGGAAATTTAATCTAAGAAGTTATATGTGAAGTTTCACTTTCATTTGGTGTTTCTAAGTTGAGGTGAACTTCATAAGTGTTGATCTATCTTTTTTAAAAATGTAAACAAAATTTTGAAAATATATGGGGTGGATTCATCATGTCGTAGTGAACTCAAATGGTGATGATTTTTTTATTAATGTAATGATAGGAAATGAAAACTCAAATGGTCTGTACTTGAAACTAGATGGATTTTGGTCATGCAAATGTTGAATTGCCACCTATGAACCACAAATTCTCATGTAACAATATTTTGCAAATGATTTGAAGCTTATTTGGGTCATTATTTAAAAAAAATTAAAGGCAACAATATTTTTAGAAAACAAAATCAATATATTATCATCACTTAAGATCCACAAATGCCCATGTAACAGTCTTTTGTAAATATTTGAAACTCATAAGGGTCACAGTTTGAATAATTAAAGGTAATTGAAGTCTATTTTTGGAAAACAAATCAATCCAATAAGAAGATGACACTTAACTTGGAAGTTTGATGCATTATGAGTGGTTAATCAAGCTTCCAAGGGTTAAGTAACCTAAAGCAAGAAGTAAGGTGATATTGAGTGAAGTGAGACTTCAATGAAGTATGTAAATGTATTTTAAGTTTTAGTAATTATTGGGTTATTATTCAAAAATAGTTCAATTATAGTCTAAAATTTGATGTAATTAGCAACGGAAGTATTTTTGTTTGAATAAACTAAAACCATTTTATACCCAATAGTGATCATTTTTCAATTACTTATAAAGATTAAACATAACCAAGGAAGAAGAAAGTATAACAACCTTTGAAGACTTCGGTTCCTTTTGGAAATTAGGAAGTTGATGAAGATGGCTTTAAAACTCCAAGTATAAGTTCTCTAGAGATATCCACCAACAATAAATCAACTTGATATGTATGCTAGTCCTTCTTGTAGTAATAAATCTCTTAAGAATTTAAGAAAAAAACAAAGATTTTGTTCTAAATGAGAGCTAAAGTAAGCATCACCTTCTTTCATGTGGTTTACTCCTTAATAAAACTAGAGAGAAAGTATGGAGAAAGAGAGCAAGTCACGAAAATGATCAAAGAAGAAAGGAAGCTACTTTCCAAGTCTTTATCTCCTTTTTGACTAGTCCTTAACCCATGGGTTTTAACACTTTAAGACCCATGCTTATGACATAAAGTACTAATACTTCTAAAGCATGGTATATGGAATAAACTAATCAAAAGCTTCAAATTTCTGTCCACATTAGATGCATACGATTTTGTTACAAAAAGAAAGAGGAAAGAAAGTAGCCATCATGCATGGAAGTGTAAGCCTCATATTATTCATTCATTACTCTTCTTTTGTTTTATGCTTTAATTATTATAAGAACACATGCTTCTAAAAAATGTTCCTTTCATTAACATAAGCATAAAGACCACTAACTAGTTCTCATAACTAGTCTTTACAATTTGTCTTTTAAAATGGAAGACAATTGACTTTTGAGTAAATTACACAAATCGTCCCTCATGCAGGTGCCAAAAGGCACGTTCAGTCCCTAATTTCAAAAATTAATTCGGACCGTCCCTCGTTAGTATAAAACATGAACCCTTAACCCCACGTTAGTTAATATTTACACGTTGCATCCTTTATCAGACTTTAAATGACTATATTACGCTCCCTATACTATTTTTAATTTAATTATAATTTATGTTGTATTTTTAAAAAATAAAAAAATAAATTTCAATTAAATCCAACCCAACCTTCCATTAATCCTCGTTTTCATTATTCAATTCACAAAAAATCACTAACACCATCACTACCTTTCCACCACCACCGAAGCACTAGCGACCATCAAGCTTCATCTGCTAAGGTTTCGAGATCAACGAAGAAGCCATTGATATATGTGCTTCAAATCTGAAACGTCTTCATACAGGTGATGATGACAATGAAAATGTACGATTTTTGGTTGTGTTCCCAGTTTTGGGAATGGATCTAGTGAAACCCTTCTCACCGGAAAATGGATCTGGGAACAATATTTTGCCATAAAAGTGTCGCAGACCTCCATCTCCATCTCTGTTTCTTTCTTCTCTCGTTGTTCTTCTTTTATGCCCTCTTTTTTGGAACAACATCATCATCACTTTTTGAGTTTGATTTGCTGATACACGAATTGGTTTGTTTATTTAATTTCTGGGTTTGAATTGGTTTTGATACCTCAACTAAATGGAATTTTGGGCTATGTTTTTTTCTCTGATTTTGAACATCGATTGATGCTTTTCCAATGATAGAGATGGTGGTGGCGGATTATTTATTTCCGATGGCAGAAGTGGTGATAGTTTATTCTGGTGGAGGAGATAGTGGTTAAGAGGTTATTGATGATGGTGGATGTCGGTGGTGGTGGTGGTACTGGTCAATGGTAATAGTGAACGAACCATATATTTAATTAAACAATTTCTTTTAATAGATTAATAATTAAAAATTGATAAATAAGTCAAAAAAGAAATAAATAAGGGCAAAATAGTCTTTTTGTGTCTTGAGATATGAAGCGTGTAAGTTTTAAACTAACGAGGGACGGTCCGAGTTAATTTTTGAAAATAAAGATTGAACGTGCCTTTTGGCACCTGCACGAGGAACGTTTTGTGTAAGTTTTTCTTTATTTATAAATCATATATATCTAGTTTATATATGATATAGCCCTTATATATTGTAATATCTCAAAAATCACAACCAATTTAAACTTTTCAAATCAACCCGTTTACTAATAAAAGTGTTTACAAAGCCATTATTTCCAAAACATAGTTTTAAATAGAGTTTCACAAGATCAACAACATAAAATCAACATGTATACGGTCACGCCTTCGCCTTTCCATGATCCTCGGAAGTATCTAAAACCATAACTAAAAACTATAAGCTAACTTAATGAGTTTCTCCCAACGTACCACCATACAAAATACATAACATAATCGAACAAACATGTTGGGTCCAATCAGTCATCGGACTGGAATACCCCCGGGTCCACAGCCATCGGTCTGGATTACCCCTGGCCCAATCAGTCATCGGACTAGAATGCTAATATACATCGGGTTCACTCATTCATCGGACTGGAATACCCTTGGGCCCTTAGTACGATTCTGGCATACCAACAGGTCCTCAGCTCATATCTAGAATGCTCCCGAGCCCTTAGTATGAGTCTGGCATTCCAATCGGCCCTCAACTCATATTTGGAATGCTCCTAGGTTTTTTGGCTACCACACAAAGCAGTACAACCTCAACCCAACACAATATGTCGACATATACATAACATATAGACATACAATCAGTCAACATGCAAACAAGCAGATCTCAGGAGAGTTGACTCAGGCTTCGTACGTGGGGAGTACAAGCGTTCGAGGCATCGAGGCCGTATTTGCGTACGCACAGCGTACCGTGTGGTACACCCAACATACGCAGTTTCTCTCTTCTTTGTTGGATTAGGTGTCTAAGCCCATAACTATAATTGTTATGTACTTGAATTGATAGTGACATGGTCCTTTTGGGATGCCTTCACACGTGCAACTAGACAGGATGATTAATTGAGGAAGAGAAACAATTTATTGATTTGATTAATAAATTGGAATTAATGATTTATTAATATGTTATGGAAATAATATATCAATTAGTAATCATGTTATTAGTTAACATTTAATCATAAAGTTGGTGTCACTATATCCAGTCACTCTCAATGTATCGCTGCCACCAAGGACTAGAAACATTTCATTGGTCCTTCGCAAATAATTAAAAATGTTCTTCACTGCATTCCAATGAGATTTTCTAGGATTTCCTTGAAATCAACTAGCCATGCTCAAAGAATAAGACACATCAAGGAGAGTACATGTCACAATATACGTGATCGAGCCTACATCCAATGCATATGGGACTTGACTCGTGTCAGCTATCTCTTCATCGGTACTGGGGCTTTGAGTCTTACTCAACTTAACAATACTATGAATGGTTGGTTCCCTTTTCTTGGAATTTTCCATACTAAGCTATTTTAGTACTTTGTCTATGTATGTGCTCTGACTAAGACCAATAACTCTTTTCTTTCTATCCATCAGAATCCTTATCCTAAAAATATAAGTTGCTTTCCCTAGATCCTTCATGACGAAACTCTTTCCAAGCCAAGATTTCACTTCTTCCAAGGTCATAATGTCATTTTCATAAGGAGTATGTCATCAACATACAATAACAAGAAAGTCACAATACTCCCGCTACCTTTGACATACATACATGACTCATCCTCACTCCTAGATAAACCAAACTCTTTGACTTTCTCATGAAATATTCCGGCTGCGAGATGCTTGTTTCAACCCATAAATTGATTTCTTAAGCCTACACACTTTATTAGGAAACTTTGAATGTACAAAACCCTCTAGCTGGCTCATGTAAACATCCTTGGCCAACTTCCCATTTAGCAAGAAGTTTTTATATCCATTTTCCATGTTTCATAATCATGAAAGACATCTATGGAAAGAATTATCCTGATAGACTTTATCTTGGCGACTGGTGAGAATGTCTAATCATAGTCAATCCCTTGGGTTTGAGTAAAGCCCTTTGCAATGAGTCATGCCTTGAAAATGTGTACCTTTCCATCCATGTTGGTCTTCTTATTGAAGATCCATTTGCACCCAACTGTCTTTCGACCTGGTACATGATCAACCATATTCCAAACTTGGTTACCATACATGGACTTAATTTCATTGTGTGTTGCCTCTTTCTACTTAGCATCCTCAAGGCTCGCCATTGTTTCCTTAGAGTTAGTTGGCTCATCCAAATTTACCAGTACATCATCATTGATAAACATCTCACCATCTAACGTTATATGGAAACCATAAAACGAAGGTGGCATTCTAACCCTACTGGATCAACGAATAGGTAATGAATTTTCAATGGGTTTAACAGGAATCTCATCCTCTGGTTGAGAGCTAGTGTCTTCTAAGGTTCCTTCACTGGTTGACTCCTAAATTTCTTTTAGTTTGATTTCACTCCCACTGTCCTCTTTGAATATGAGCTCTTTCTCGCGAAAGTATCCTCTTCGATCTACAAAGACCACGTTCTCACTAGGTTTGTAGAACAAGTATCCAAAAGACTTTTATGGGTAACCAATGAGAATAAACCTCTCACTTCTAGGTTCTAGTGTGTCATGAATCTCTCGTCTAACAAAAGTTACACAACCCCGAACCTTGATATGGGCAAGCGAGGGAAATTTCCATATCCACATCTTGTGAGGTGTTTTAGCTACCTTCTTGGTAGGGACAAGATTAGGATATGTGCGGTTGTCTTTAAGGTATATCCCCAATAAGAAATAGGATTAGAAGCTCAAATCATTATGGAAAGAACCATGTCTAACAAGGTACACTGAAGCCACTCTGCCACACCATTAAGTTGTGGTGTCCTAGGAGGACTCAGTTGTGAATCTATTCCACATTCCTTTAGACAGTCGTGGAACTCGAAACTAAGATATTATCTGCCTATGTGTGATTGGAACATCTTTATCTTCCTTCCCAACTGATTCTCAACCTCGTGTTTAAACTCTTTGAACTTTTCAAAGGTTTCTAATTTATGTTTGATTAAGTAGATATATCCATATCTGCTATAATCATTCATAAATATCACCTAGAATCGATTAGCATCCCTTGCGGTAGATCTGAAGGGTCCACACACATATGTATGTATGATATCCAACAAACCTTCACCTCTTTCACAAGACCCAATGAAATGTGATTTTATCATCTTGCCCAAAAGACAAGACTCACACTCATCATATAACCTTAGGTCAAACGATTCTAATACTCCATCATTTTGGAGTTGGGAGATGTGTTTCTTATTAATGTTCCCAAGACGACAATGTCAAAAGCATGCTTTGTCTACACCATTAGATGAATCAATGTGAAATACACTATTGCCTAAGTTATCAACACAACTCACTGTTTCACTCAAATCATCACATGGTAAATCTTTAAACATAAAAACACCATTTTTATAAGCTAAAATTGATCTATTTAAATCATTAAAATAATATTGAAAACCTTGTATGAACAATGCATGAAAAGAAATAATGTTTCATGTCATTTATGACGAATAACAACAATTCAACAAATCAATCCTAACATCACTACTAAGCACTAGACTATAAGTTCTAATATTGGTAATAGGCGAAGATCACTTATTCTCCATGACCAGATTTATTCTTCCATGCTCCACCTCCTCACTTTCTTTTAGTCCCTGCAAATCAGAATAAATGTGAAAACCACATCTTGTACCAAGAGGTCTAGATCTCAAGCCCTATATCCAAAAAGGCTAATAAATGGATGGGACTTAATTAAGAAGCACTTAATCCCTTAAGTCACAAGCTCATTTGCTCCACAAGAGCTTATAACACTAAAACCATTCTAAAGATTGATGCTTTATAGACTTGCATGTCCAATGCAATTCTTGGACTCAACTAAGGTTAAAAATGGGATTTTATAACCAAAATCTTTTTCATGGGACAAACCAACTATCAAACTTCAGATCCAAACCATGAACTACTCCAAAGGAGCAATGCATTCATAAAGTTGCAACCTTTATGAAATCTCTCCATCTCTTCTAACAAGATCAAGAAGAAAATGGGACAAAATACAAGATCTAGCACTTTATAATCAAAAAGCTTAGAACTTGGGGACATACAAGAGTCTAGAAGGTGCACAATAATATGGTGAGAAGAGTTGTTTGTTGAATCCAAGTCCATAAGTCACCTCCTTCTTCTTCAAATCCCAAAAAAAATCAACACAAAAAGCTTAGAGGGCAATAATGGAGGTTAGGGTTTTCTTGGAGGCTAAGAGAGTGTGATGGAGGTTGAGGGTGAGAAACCCTAGCCATCACATTCCTTTAAATAAGGCGCAAACTCCGGATATTAAGGTTTCTTATTAAACAGAGTCGTGGCTATAGGCTATCACGCCATGGCGGCCATTTAAAATCCATGGCACAATGCCCATCACAACGTTGTGGGATGCCTTCACCATGACGCGGTACTATCCAAAAACCAAAATACATTAATTTAAATACCTCCAAAATTTTGGATGCTATAGTTTGGTACATTGGCAAAAACCTTAACTTTTTTTAGGTAAAAACCATAAACTTTTAGAAAACCTTTCATTTAAAAAAAAAGTGAAACATCCCAAAAATACAACCCAAAAAATTTTGTTTTTAAAACATCATTAAAACCATCATTTCATTACCAAAGTATAAAATCATAAACTATGTGTTTCAAAATCTCACAATTTCTATCACATATCAAATCTTATGTCAAATGTCATATCAAAATATCAGAGTAAAACTCCCAGGCTGAAGACTGTGGTGTGTGTCATGCGATCATCCCGAGCCCTTCCCTTTGCTAGTGAAAGTACTTGAAACCAAAACTGAAAACTATAAGCACGAAGCTTAGTAAGCTCCCCCAAACTACCACACATCATACACTAATATAAAAAGCAAATATTAGGCCTTCCCCACTGCATCGGACCGAAGTCCGGACTAACTAGGGCCTCGCACACTGCATCAGACCAAAGTCCGGAATAACTAGGGCCTTGCCCGCTGCATCGGACCGAAGTCCGGACTAACTAGGGCCTCGCCCACTGCATCGGGCCAAAGTCCGGAATAACTAGGGCCTTACCCGCTGCATCGGACCGAAGTCCGGAATAAACTGAACATAGCATAAACATGATCGTAACATATAACATAATCACATATACATGCATGAATCACAAATACATCAAGCATACAAACTACTTCTCGGGACTACCCCGACATTGGACCCAAGTCTGGAACTACTATCATCTAAATGGGCTGGAATTGTGGTCGTAGACCCGCTCCTACTAGAAGGAAACTCACCTCGCGTAGCTGACTGCTGAAATACTAAGCGGGAAATGTTTGACTGCTTCTCTGGTGACTCCCCGGCTATAATTTCCACCATGACACTTAGTCAAAACACTGATAACTATTGTCAGGGCAAAATTACCATTTTACCCCTGGCTAGAGTCAACATCCTAGTTAAAGTCAACTTCCAGTTGACCTGACTTGCCGAGTTAGCCTGCCAACTCATCAAGTCCCCTAGTCCTTCATTTGTCCTCAACCCGATTCTGCCCGCCGAGTTTAGCAAGAACTTGATGTGTTCTCCTTTATTCATGATATCGGGACAACCTTTAACTGACTCGCAGAGTTGTATGAACAACTCGTCGAGTCTATCTTCATCATATGAACATGTCCAGTCTGTGACTTGCCGAGTTGTATGAACAACTTGTTGAGTCTATCTTCATGGGTTGGGAGATTGCCTTGGACTCGCTGAGTGTGTTCTTCTACTCGCCGAGTCCCATGGTTTCCAGACCATGGCTATGTCCTAATACGTTGAGTCACTCCTCTGGACTCATCTAATGTCTTTTAAACTTAATTGGGTTCCTTTGAACCCCGAACTGATTTGGGGAGTCAACCCATGACTCGCCGAGTCCCAAAACTGACTCGTCGAGTCTACGAATGAACAAGCCCATAAGTTAATTTATGATGTGAAAAACTAAACCAGAAGGTAGATATGGGCTCCTAAGACCGATATATCACGTAAAGTCATAAACTTTACGTGCTTGCATGAAACATTTGAGCTTAAAGGGTCAAAATGGGGGTTAACAACATGCATGGGGGTTCTCATGGCCATAAAGATGGCACCTTTATGCCATGAGGACCCTTCAAGGTCCAGATCTGAAGGTGTATCAGCATGTGACATCCAAATCCCAAGAATCAAGTTTCAAAGCCCAAAATAACCATAAGAAGATCTAGGAAATCGTAAGTCAAGTGTGAAGCTTTTTTACCAGAAAATAACGAGAAGATGGTGATGATTCTGGATCTGAAATCTCCTCTTGAATCCTCCCTCTTCCTTTTCTTCACCCAACTTCAATCACACAACATAACTTAAGAAATGGCACTCAAATACTCACAAAGCTCAAGGGTGGCGGTTTAGGGCTTTCTGTACGTTAAGGGAGTGATAAGGGAGGCCACAGGGGCGCTATGTTCTTTAAATAGTGAGGCAAACCCTTGCAATTAGGGTTTCCATCAAACAACGCCTACTCGCCGAGTTAGTTTTCCGACTCGTTGAGTAGGCTACTTAGTCCCCGACCCGGATTCGTTCTTACTCGACGAGTTAGGCCTTCAACTCGTTGAGTCCAAGGGTAAAAATAATAAAATTAACTTAACTTAGATGCATACCTTGAACCGGGTGTTACAAAAATAATGACCCACTGATTACTGGATAAAAAAGTTAAAAATGAAAGATTTTTCAAAAACTTATGATACATGCATGCAAACAATGCACCCATACCCAAATCTACATCCACACCCACGTCAATAAAAATATGTATTTTGGTAATATGACATTATTTACCTTTAAATTCCTTTAACAAATCTGTAAACTAAACATAAAATAGATTTCACTCAGTGTTTAAAACACATAACCGATTCCAATTCATCCATATCTGAATTCCTTTGACAATATAATACACTGCTTCCATAATCATTTTGAGAACCAAACTTGGTATTTTCAGTTGTAATTTAGGCTATATAAAGCGCTCTCCTAGCCCAATAAAGAACTTACTCTAAGTTAATACTTTTTTTGGAACCGGCAAATAGATATCAAAGGCAGACCTCTTGTAACAACCATAAATTTTACGCCAAATTTAAACTTTTTCAATCATAAACAAAAACCACATAGCATTGTTTACAAATTTTTTCAAATCATTTTCCATCAGAGTGTCCCAAAAATCATAACATAAGGATGAGGAGCGATACGGTCACGTCTTCGCCTTTCCACGATCTCCTGAAGTACCTGAAACAATAAACTGAAAACTGTAAGCCCGAGGGCTTAGTGAGCTACCTCCAAAATACCAATACCACACTGACAATACCACAACAGTAATAATCAATTCAATCAACATGCATACTGGGCCATTGGCTTGACTGAACCGCCCTACCGGGCCTATAGTATGTCTGAATCCATCCCGAGCCTTCGGTATGACTGGTCCTCCACGTGGGCCTACAGTCTCCCCAGACCGCTCATAGGGTATATTGGCCTACAACACAAAGCAGTACCACCTCAACCCAGCCACAAGCAAATAACCATGTGCGCATACTATCATATACAGACATATATATATATATATATATATATATATATATATATATATATATATATATATATATATATATAAACATCAAACATATCTGTCACACTGATCATCAATCATAGAATTCTCCTATAACTAGAGTACCGACCTAGCAGGTCGCTAACACACCAATCCCTACGGACCATAAGAGCATAACATACTGTCTACCTCGATTCCGAACTAACAGATCATAACCACATGCAACATACCATAACAATAACAACTAAAGGGCCGGCCTTGGTGCCATAGACCCTATCGATATAGTGAGGATAACTCACCTTTCAAATGTCGACTCGGAAGACACACTCCAACCCTCGGATCACCCGACACTGGCTCCACCACCTAAGATCATAGTACAACATGCTCATAAGTCCTTAACCTTATAAGGTACCCCATAACCCACTAGTCAACCCCTGGTCAAAGTCAAAGTTCTTAGTCAAGGTCAACAGTCCATGTTGACCATAACTTGCCGAGTACCCTTGGGTACTCGCCGAGTTCTCTGAAGTACATTCCAACTCGCCGAGTCATCGGAGTGACTTGTTGAATTCCTTCGATTCTCGATCAAACTTAAGGTCACCCGTCGAGTTCCCTCCTTGCAACTCGACGGATACACACTCATACATATCCAAGAGAAAACTCACCCAACTCGCCGAGTTTTCAACTCGTTGAGTCTTATGGCGATCTTCATCGGACTCGCCGAGTTGTTCATCAACTCGTTGAGTTCACGACCATCTTCATGTGACTCGTCGAGTCAACTTTGCGACTCGCCAAGTCCATTCAGTCCTCTTTCCATACAGACTAGCCATGCATCGACTCCAAATCACAGATCCAAGCTTCTAGGGCATGCTTATCACGTAAAGTTGCACACTTTACGTGTATGCATGGCCTTAAAGGCTCCAAATGCCAAATCTAAGTTCTTAATGGGGCTTCATGCCCAAGAGGGACCTCAATTATAACCAAAACTGTGACTTTATGCTTCTCAAATCCAAGGAGGGTCCAGATCTGAAGTTACAACTTCAGATCTAGACCATAGCTCATCATACCAACTTGAAAATCCATAAAAATCCTTAGAACTCAACAAAAGGGAAAAAGGGAAGTAAGGATGGCACTTTGATACCTCTAAAGGATGCTAGCTGAGGTAAATCCTGCTTCCTAATCCTTCCTTGCTTCAATTTCCTTTGCACTCTTAGCTTTCTTCCTCCAAGATCCTCTTTTCCAAGCTTCAAGACCACACCAAGGCACATACACATGAATTAGGGTTTAAGGGGGCTCTCAAAGACTGTAAAGAGGCCAAAGGAGGCTAATGCTCCTTTAAATAGAGGTGAAAACCCTAGGATTTAGGGTTTCCACTGCCAGCTCCTACTCGTTGAGTCCCAACATGGACTTGTCGAGTAGGTCACTTAAAACGTGATCCCACCCCGCTGCTACTTGATGAGTAGGTCAACTAACTGGTCGAGTAGAGCTGAACCCAAAAAAAATCTTATATAAGCAATACCTGAGAATCGGGGCGTTACACCTCTAGCAAGTGACTAGAGGTTGCAAAGAGAGTTACAAAGGAAAAAAAACAAAACAAAAACGAAAAAGAAAAAAGTTACAAGACGCCAATTAACAAAATTACAGGCAAAGTAATGAACTAATACACCAGTTTTTCCAATCCAGACATGGTTGTTTCCTCCTATTTGTAATCCAAAGAAACGTAGTGGACTGTATAATATCAACGTATTTAGGGGGGGGGGGGCAACCTCTATTTTTTTTTAACTCTGTTGTTTCGTGGTTTTCAGATATGCCAAAGGGATCCATAACAGATCCCAAGTAGTAATTTCCTCCTTAGTGGGCAATCGAACCAATTAGTTGCAAATTCTATCACGTCACACACCGATAGGAAAGTGGACGTTGGAACCCCGCACCATTTGAATATCCATTCACATACTGTTCTGGCATATTGACAGTGAACCAGAGCATGATTCGCGCATTCCTGTACGTCTCCATATAGACTACAGAAACCGTTTTCCAGATTTTCCCCTCTCTTGGAGAGAGCCATAGCAGTAGGAATATTGCCCATACGTGCCCTCCATACAAAACACACTACCTTAATAGGGATGTCAGAAGTCCATTCAAACTGCCCAATTGAGATAGGGGAGCAATGATCCCATACTTTTCGAAGAACTTTGACAGTAAAGCTCCCATCGGAGGCAAGACTACATATCCACGAGTCTCCTGGTCCACTTGATTGTTTCTTTAATATCCGGTCAATTGCAATTCCTTTTTTCATTAGTTCCTTACTTACCCCTGCTATGTTCTTCCATACTCCAGGTAGTTTATTATTAGCATAGTAACAATTTGGTTTCAAGTTAAGATCATGGAGACCTGTGATTACATTTGCCCAAGTTGTTGGAAGACCCGCTCTTAGCCTCCACCACCACTTCGCTATAAGGGACACATTTAAGGATTTGATCGTGCCTATTCCAAGCCCACCAGCTTCTTTGGATGCAGTGACCTTATCCCAAGAGGCCCAGTGAATCTTTCTGGCTCCCTCCAAACTCCCCCATAGAAACTATTTTCGGATACATTCTAGTCTGTTAATCACTCCTTGAGATGCCACGAATAGTGAAAGGAAATAGGTTGGCATGTTCCCAAGCACTGATTGTACCAGGGTTAATCGACCTCCAAATGAGGGTGTTTTTGACTTCCATTTCGAAAGCTTATTTTGAAATTTATCGATTACCGGCTTCTAGTTTTTAATACGCTTCATGTTCTCTCCAACCGAGACCCCCAGATAATTGAATGGTAGTTTGGCCAGTTCGCATCCTAAAGGCCTGGCATATCTTGTAACTTCCTGCGTACTTACCCCCACCCCGAATACCCTAGACTTATTGAAGTTGACTCTAAGGCCTGAGGATACATGGAAACAATGGAGAATCCTAGCAAGATTTTTTATATTGTGTTCAGACCACTCACCGAGGAATAGCGCATCATCTGCATATAGAAGATGCAAGATTACCGGTCCCCCATTAGGGATTTGCAATCCCTGGAAGACCCCTCTTTCACAGGCAGCTCTCATCACCACACTCAACCCCTCCGTTGCTATTATAAAAAGAAATTGTGATAATGGATCACCTTGTCTTACCCCCTTGGAGATGAGGAATTCCTTAGTGGGATTTCCGTTGATGAGAACTGAAGATTTGGCTAATACCAAATAATTGTTGATCCATTTCCGCTACTTGATTCCAAATCCTATTAAATGCATGTTTGAGTCTAAGAATTCTCAGTTTATGGAGTCAAATGCTTTGTTGAAGTCGACCTTGAATAATAGTACCTTTTTTACAGTTTTTTCCCATGAACAAATTGTTGGATTAGTGTCTAAGTCCATAACTATTTTGGTATGTACTTGACCCGATGGTGCATGGTCCTTTTGGGTTGCCTTCACCAAAGCAACTTGATTGGAGAAATGAATAAAGAAAGAGAGGATAATATGATTTATTAATATGTTATAAGAATAATATATTAAAGGAGAAATCATATTTGTTTAATTAATATTGGTCAATAATTAATTAAGAATTAGTTTTGTGATCAAATGTAATTAATTAAACTAGAGGGGCTGATTTGTAATTATGTGATAGTTACAAAATAAGGTAAGAATTATCTTATATATATGGTGAACGAATTTGAGGTGTAAATCCCTTAGAATTCGAGTATGATAAGGATTCAAGGATTATCTTATTGGTTGCTTAATGGATAATCAACTAGATAAGGATAATGACTGAAACCCTATCTCTACACCTATATAAACACCCCTAGGGCCATGAATTCGTGTATCCCTTCCCAAGAGGTCCTAGATACGAATTCTAACCTCTTACCTCTTTCTTTATACCTTCTCCATTTGCTTATGGTGTTTGTGAGCCATTAGAGGAGTGACACTTGTGACTCTAAGCATTCCAAAGTCAATTCAAGGAGATTTGTGATTGTTATTGCTACATAACAATCAAGGTAACACTATAAACTTATTCTCATGTTAATATGATTATATGTATGCTAGAATTAGGGTTTATAGTCTTGGATTCAAAGCATGTACAATAGAGAAACCTAAATCCAAGCATTAGGGTTTGTATGAGCACATAGGATGTCTTATGACCAAAACCCATCAGTGGTATCAGAGCCTTGGTTGGTTTCAATTGTATTGATGCATATTTAATCGTAATAAGCACTGAAAATCGATTTTTTTGAGTTTTGAAGGTTTGACTCGCCGAGTCACTTGGTGAACTCGCCGAGTCAGCTGGACTCAACGAGTCCAAGCCCAGACTCGACGAGTCAAAGTGTCTGACAGCTCGTTTTTGCGATTTTCTTCCTGTTTTGGCTTTGGATAATTACCATAAACTCGTTTTTGTGATAAAATCCGAATTTTTTCATTATTATGTGATTATCCTTACCTAAATAGAAGATAATTGTCAAAATTTAGATAATCACTTGTTTTATTAGATAAAGTTTGATTATTTGTAATTTAGATTTGAATTATCTTGTGAAATAGTTTCAATTTTCCCTTTAGGTTTTATAGTTTAAATTTGAACCCAAAGGTTTTGAAGTTTTGAAATTTAAATAGTTAAAACCCTAATGTTTTGAAAAAGGTTTCAAAACTTGCCCTCAAGTTTTGGAATTTAAAAGTTGATTAAAAGTTTAATTAGAAATGTTAAATTCTAAAACCCTAGTAATGTTTTGAAAAGTTCAAATCACACCCTTATGATTTTATTAATTAATTAAGGAGTATAATTAAAAGAGGTTTAATAAATCCATAAAAGTTTAGGTTAACCTTTTAATTGAATTAAAAGTGTAATTGTTAAAGTTAACCACATAGTATTTTAAAAGTATAAAATACACCATATACTATATATAACATTAAAAGTCTAACATTATATATATATATATATATATATATATATATATGAGTAAAAGTCAGTCTTACCGTTAGTAGGCCTCATTCACGAAGCTGGTCTATAAGGGGTGTTTAAGGAAATTGCCTATAAAATGGCGATTGAATGGGTATCCACTCTTACCTACCGCACTCTTGACTAGTGGAGGGTCGTTAGCCGAACGGGTAGGATAGGACGAAACCTTCCATTATAAGTATAATGAAATACAAAGTAACTAAATGTTTTTCAAATTCCCAATCTTAGTTACTTAGGCAAAAGTGAATTGATGCAATTCCATGAAATTACACTTTGTGCCCTTGCGAAGAAATTAGTGGAGCGTGTGTGGTTTACCGGCACACTAAATGGTTCTAAGCAAAGGTAGCAAAGGGTGACTCAATGTTTGTCATAGTTCGGTGGAGCGTGTGTGGTTTACCGGCACATCAAATAGGTGATTGTAACATGTGAGGGCACCATGTAGTTTGCATGGTTATTCACACCCGCTTTGTGATCCTCGGCATCCCAGTCGCAAACTAGAGGGGCATATCGAGATTTAAACATGCCATTGAAATGTTCAATGAATCTCAAAGGATCTAGGAGTTTTCATAGATTTAAAACTTAAATTTCTTTTTCGTTTTTACATGGTGGAAACTAGTGAATCGTCATTCACTTACCTTCAAATGTTCTGCAATTTGGGTTACGGCATCCCTCTCCCGAGTTGTAGGATATTGTGTTGGGTCCTAGCCTTGGAATTTCATTTGGTTGATTTACCAAGGACTCAATCAATCAACTAACTTGAATTCGTTTTTCTCCCGATGTCAAAGTTCGACAACTATGGTCTTCTCAAATCCCGTGGAACAAGCATTCCACATGAAGATGATATTCCACGATTCGATCGAGGAACAAGAAATCATGCTTCACTTCCTCCTCCTTCTCCAATTATTCTCCCTAACCCACAAGTTCAAAGGCTTGAAAAGTTCAAGATCACTCAAGCCCTTTTGGCAAGTGAACATAAAGAAGGAAAGTCGGTGTGTGCACACGTCCTAGGGATGAAGTCACACTGTTGGGATCCGTTGTCTATGAGGAAATGGCTGTTGATTGGGTTCTTCAGTCACTTCCCAACTCATATAGTAAGTTCGCAAGAGAGTACTATATGATGAGCTACGACGTGACCCTTATAGATCTCACCTATATGCTTGTTGCTGCTGAACCAACAATGGTTTGGCGCAATAGAAAAGCAATTTGATTGGTGAATCTGCCTTCAAGACCTCTATGGATATAGACAATGGCAATGAAAGACATGGAATGATCGAAAAGTTTGATCATAAGAGAAAGGCGATGTCTGAAGTAGTTCCATGTGTTGTTCCAAAAGAGTCAATTTGCTTTTATTGCCAAGAGAAGGGGCATTGGAGATGAAGTTGCCCTATTTACCTAAGAGATCTAAGAGATGGGAGAGTCAAAAGTATGACTACGCTTTAGGTAAGAATCCACTATCTAACTCCATTAAGTTCCTATTCATTGATTCTTAATACATGATGTGATAAGATTGCATTTGAATGTTTTGAAGGATCGGTGAAAAAGAAGGGAAGCTTGATAAGAGAGCAAGATGAATCTAATCACAAGTGATGGATCTCGATCGCATGAACTTGAAGATTGGATTTTGAGCTTAGATAGTTATGATAGAGTTGTTAGAAATTTTCTTTTACATAGTTTTCAATGGATTTTGCATTGTAAGGACAAATTTTTCCGCTGCTTTTATAAATAAAATAAATTTTGACTTATTTATTTATTTATTTACTTCCTTGCAATGAAATCGTTATGAAAAATTGATGTTCGAATATTTCTACAACGAATGGATATGATTCTTAGTAATGTTATTATGGAAGTGTCAAGAATTTACCAAATAGGGAGAGTTTCTCATCGCCCAAAGTTTCAATTGGATAGAAATTTGGAATCACGCAACTTGGTTGCATGATGAATGAGAAATTTCATATTTGGAAATTAGACAAATTCGTTGACAATGTGTCAAGTGAAGGACTAGGAGATCGAGTACACAAAGTTGTGTGTTGATCAAGTTCACCATAAGAATAACAAAGATATTCGTCATGATTTACTAAAAGGCTTAGTAAATATGATTATACTTACTAGATTAAGTGTAATTCTAAATTGATTAAAGGGTTTAGATCAATAGTAGAACGAATAAGAAGAATCATGTAGGCAGAAAGATAAAAGTTTCTCCATTCCAAGAAGAAGGGAGAGTAGCTTTTATGCTTTATGATAGGTCTTAATGATTAAGAACCATATCTCAAATGATCCTCTAAGTGAGTCTTAGTACAATTGTATGTTTAAGAAGAGGAGTCAAGGATTGAAGAAATGGTTAAATCAAGAAGTCTATCATACTTCGTTCCATAACAAGTCTTAAAGTTAAGATTGTGACAATGAGTGAAAAGTATTAAAGGTTTATAACATTCATCAAATGTGGGAAGTTGTGATGTCTTGAATAAGACAAAGGCCAACTAGTACCAATTTATGAAGTGTTTTAATAAAAGCTACACTAACTCTTGAATATTTGGTTGTCAACAAATGTTTATTGACAAGAGAATCTTATATGTCAAGGAGTCAGTGGGAGTCTTAATGGTCTTGAAAGGTTTCATGAACAAATCAAATAAACCTTATTGATCATCACTAGCACACGAGCTGAGGTTTACAACCTATCGTGAAGACATTATTTTGTTTCTGTGCCAATCCAATCGAGTTAATTATGCATGTGAGTTCTATGAGTTCTAATTTGAATGCATAAAAGGCAAGGACCTTGATCAATGGAAAGTACATTGATAGGAAAAGGTGAGCTGCTTAACTACTTGGAAGACGTGGTGGGCAGCTGTGCTACCATAAGGCAAGAAATCAAGATTAAGGAAGTTCGATCCATATGAGTTTGAATTTGTCGTAAACTTTAGTTTTAACAAATTCACATGGATAGGAACACATACACCGTTTAAATCTAAGTGTCATAAGATTTCCTCCTTCATGAAAAATGATTGTGAGGAAATGCTTTCACTAAGAAAAAATTTAAAAGATAGTGATTGTAAAATTGCATTCTCGAATTCAATCATGGTTACGGTATCCCTTTCCATAATTTGAATTGTGAGGTTTGGAAATTAGTCTTAATTGTTTCGACACACATATCAACTATCAAAGGCAAAGGTGTACAAGTTCAAGAAGCCTTGATAAAAGATTATCAAAGCACTAAGTATTAGAAACATGAACTTAAGAAATTCAATAAGTATTGTTTTTCTGAAAGTTAAGATGTTTATAAATACATGTCGAAGCTAGTGGGAGCATAAGTGTTATGTTTTATAATAATCATCATGATAGTGGGAGCATAAATGTTATGATTGTATGATTATTAAGGCACGTATTGCATAGTTGGCAATATTAATTATAGAAAACAAGAGTCATACTTTGCAAAGTTGTAAGAGTTGAAAGGTTGTTTTGCTATAATTAAGGGAGAGAATATTATTCTTCATTTCAAATCTAAAGGATTAGGTTGTGGAATGTTAATAAATTTAGTCAAGGGTACATAGTGTGTTCTTAAAATTTCGATTATGATTACGGCATTCCTCTTCACAATTCGAATTTTGAGAACATAGCAAATAAAACATTATGCATCATGTCCCATACGCTTCGAGTATAGGATCGATTGCAAATGATTTAATGTTTGACCATTCTAAGATTTTCCAAATGTCTAGTGCATTTAGAGGGAAAAGGGACTAGAATCGGTTTTGACTAAAATAATTAAACAACTATCAAAGGACAATCCAAAGTTCGACGAGGATTGGTCACTTGTGAGTAGTTGGAAGTATAGTATTGGAAATAATGGAAATGTTTCCATATTGGATGGACAATATCGACATCATTACGAATAGATAAGATTCTATTAAGAAATTAGTTGTCATATGGAAAATATGGAAGCGTGTCCATATTGGGAAGTAAATATTGAAAATCTATGACTAGATTAGAAACCTTTATGCAAAAGGATGTTCAAAGGAATGTACTTTGAGAGAGAGACATCATATCTAAGGGATTGTCTTGTAACAATCTCCGATAGAGGACTTTGTAATATCATTGGCAATAGTCTTTGTGACTTTGGTGCAGTGACATTACGAAAGGATCGTTGCATAAAGTGTTAGAATCTAGCATATTCTATAAGTAGCAAGAATTTGATATTCTTACACTTAAGAAAATGGATTTGGAGTTGTAAAATGAGAATGATTGGAAATGTGTTCAGTTTGTCTATTTCACAAAAGTAAGAACCATAGGTAAACATTGTGTGCATGCTAGGAGCATGGGACAAGTGTAATAATTCAAGTAAGAAGTTGATTACCCGAAACGACAAATAATGAGTAATCGATATGGTGATAAATAAAACGTGTTTTGTTTATACTCAAAGGTTTGAGGCCATATGGGATTAGTATTATTCTTGTGTTTCACTTTGCATGTTTTGACTTCCAGAATAATTGAGTTTATTAAGAATAATCGAATTATTCGAACGGGCCACAGTCGTTCATATGTTCGAAGTAGATATGAATGAAGACTGTCATGAATTGGTGTGTGGATTGTCTAGAAAAGTATTAGACATAAGCAAATGTTTGCTGCAACGTTCATGAGTGCTTATGAATATGATTTGAGCATTGGATTAAACCCACGCTCACTTGGATCACTCCATGAATTGTATTACGAGTGATTAGTGAGACGATAACATCTTATATTCTTGAAACCGAGATGTGTGAGTTGTATCTTGTGAATTGGTTGCACATTGATAATATGTAAACGCACCAGTAACTTGGTGTTATAAAACATATTGTTGTGTGTAATTCGGTGAGTGAGTGCAAGCGAGCATTATATCAAAGTTTATCCGTTCCTTTTATCCAAAGTAGGATAAAAGCGATATCTTTGGGCCCCTCGATGGTTTAGTGATGACATACGTAAATGCTCGGCCGGGCTGAGGCTAATTTGATTTGTTCAGTTAGTCTGTCGTCATAAATCGGAAATCGAGATATAGTACAAAGAGAATGATTAGAAATCATATCTCATACGATATCTAGAATGGAGGAATATATGATCCCTTATCTAAGGACACGCGTATCTGATATGATCAGAGTTGACAGCGGCTTTGGAAAGCTACGATTGTAGATCAGGATCTGAAGTCATACGCAGAATAGTTGTTAGACTTATCCAAGTGGGAGACTGTTGGATTAGTGTCTAAGTCCATAACTATTTTGGTATGTACTTGACCCGATGGTGCATGGTCCTTTTGGGTTGCCTTCACCAAAGCAACTTGATTGGAGAAATGAATAAAGAAAGAGAGGATAATATGATTTATTAATATGTTATAAGAATAATATATTAAAGGAGAAATCATATTTGTTTAATTAATATTGGTCAATAATTAATTAAGAATTAGTTTTGTGATCAAATGTAATTAATTAAACTAGAGGGGCTGATTTGTAATTATGTGATAGTTACAAAATAAGGTAAGAATTATCTTATATATATGGTGAACGAATTTGAGGTGTAAATCCCTTAGAATTCGAGTATGATAAGGATTCAAGGATTATCTTATTGGTTGCTTAATGGATAATCAACTAGATAAGGATAATGACTGAAACCCTATCTCTACACCTATATAAACACCCCTAGGGCCATGAATTCGTGTATCCCTTCCCAAGAGGTCCTAGATACGAATTCTAACCTCTTACCTCTTTCTTTATACCTTCTCCATTTGCTTATGGTGTTTGTGAGCCATTAGAGGAGTGACACTTGTGACTCTAAGCATTCCAAAGTCAATTCAAGGAGATTTGTGATTGTTATTGCTACATAACAATCAAGGTAACACTATAAACTTATTCTCATGTTAATATGATTATATGTATGCTAGAATTAGGGTTTATAGTCTTGGATTCAAAGCATGTACAATAGAGAAACCTAGATCCAAGCATTAGGGTTTGTATGAGCACATAGGATGTCTTATGACCAAAACCCATCACAAATTTCATTACCCACTAAAGGACCGTCAAGTATATTTTGTCCTTCCACATAGGCAGATTATACCTCATCGATGCAGGACCCAGTACTTTCTTTAGTCGATGTGCAAGTATTTTCGCAATGGTTTTATATATCGAGCCGATGAGGCTGATGGGACGAAAGTCACTTAGCACGATTGGGTCTTTAACTATGGGAATCATGGAAATAAATGACGAGTTGCAGACCTTGTCAATTATCCCATAATTCTCAAAATGTTTCACCACTGTAGCAATGTCACCAAGTAACACATCCCAATATTTTTTAAAGAATTTAAAAGAGAATCCATCAGGACCAGGGGCTTTCTCATTGCCATATGCCCATATTGCTTCTTTGATTTCCTCCAGGGTAAACGGGGCTTCAAGCATTATATTATCAGATGGCAGAATGCGTTTAAAGTGTCTACTTACCAACTTGGGTCTAGAAGGTCATTTCTTCTGAAATTTCTCAGAAAAAAATCTAAAGGATTCTGATTTTATTGCCCCTGGATCAGTGCACCAGTTGCCATTTATCATTAGTCCCTAAATCCTGTTTTTTCGATTGTTGTTATTAACATAGTCATGAAAGAATCGTGTGTTTTCATCACCATCCACCGCCCACTTGATCCTAGATTTTTGTTTAATATCCAGTATCTTATATTTCTCCAACTCGGACTCCATCTTGAAACTATTTCTTTTTTCTTGTTCCACTTTAGTTAGTGATCGTGACTCGGCCTCACGGTCTAATTTTTCCATCATCTCCTTGTGTTTGTTTACATAGTTCTAGTTCCTCTTTGGAATGGTCAGCAGCTCTCCATTCCTTTAGTCCTTTCTTAACATGTTTCAATTTGGCTAGAAGGCATTGATCTGGTGTTCCGAACCCTTTAAAGTTGTTCTAACTCGTGATGAAAGCTTTCTCAAATCCGTCTCGCAACAGCCATGAATTAAACAGTCTGAATAGGGGTGGCCCAAAATCAGGTATAGAAGTAGATAATAGGATCGGACAATGATCTAATAATTCCCGAAGGAGGGAAGTGACAGTGGCTGTGGGGGAAATGTCGAGGAAACAGGGGCTAAGAAGAAACCGATCGAGTTTACTAAGCTTCAAATCATCATCTCGGGAGCATGTGAACCGGAATCCTCCCATTTTTGGATCGATTAACCCAACTTCTCTAATGAAATCATTAAAATCGTGAGCTGTGTGGTGACAGAAATTGGAATTGAATCGTTCTTCCAGCCTTCGAACGGCATTAAAGTCACCCACGAGCACCCAGACACCTTCATTTGCTTCTATGATTTCTTTTAATTCTTTCCAAATTCTGGCCTTCTCTTTCACCGCTTGTGAGCCGTAAATGTTGGCGAAGATTACAGATTAATGAATACCCACCCAATTTCCAATATTTATAAGGTAATTTTGAGAGGAAATTATCGTCGATGAAGTAAATAAATTGCTATCCCATATGTTCATAAGACCTCCGGAACGCCCAGACGAGTTTACGCAACTTACCCCAAAATTGTTTGAGCCCCAACAAGCAGCAGCGTCAATGTGTACTCTTTGTCATCTTCGTCGTCGAACTCCTCTGCCACAATCTCACCTTCTTCGACTTCATTTTCTTTCATGTCTGCGTCAGATTTTGCCCCATCACTGTACTCTTTGTCATCTTCGCCGTCGTAGTCCTCGTCTGAGGAAGAGTTGACATCCGATTGTGATTCATACGGTTCCTCTTCATCATCAAATTTGAATGGAAACCATGGTTCATCTTCATACTCCACCACTCCCACAGTGAATGGTTTACCGTCTACCTCTGCGTTAACTATCTCATTGAGTTTCCTTTTTTCACTGGTAAGAATGCTTAGTTTAGCAACCGATAAATCCATCCTATCTTGGATTTTGTCGCATGGCGCCACTATCTTCCCGTACTTTGCCAATATTGCCTTGAAGTTGGATTCATTCCACAGCTTTAATGGAAGCCCCACAATCCTTACCCAAGCAACACGTTCAAATTTTGTGACCTCTGTATCTCCCCATTTCAGCCATTTAAAGATGTGCTTCCCGTTATTTTCTTGGCTAAGGAAGTTCCCAGCACTAACAGTGGAATTGAAGCTAATTCGTGCCATCAGCCCACCTGCATATTTCACTTTTGGACAATGTTCACTGTGTATTGAAATAAGCGTCGGCATGTGATCCAAGTGGTTCATCGATCTTGCTTCGCCAATTAGGGTGGATTTTTTTATCCACCTTTCCAAATCACTGTCGCCATACAATTTGATTGGTTTGTGTGCTTCATTTGAGTTTCCCGCTACTCTGGATAAGATGTTTGTACCGGTGACCTGGGCATATGAACGGTTATCAACGAATCCGTTGCCAGCGCCATGGCCGTTTCGTTGTTGTGTGGCTTACTAGGGATTTTCCTCACATGCTTGGCAATGTTAATCTCCAGTGTGTTCTTCCTGCACTTCGTCCCATTTAGCTTTGATTCCAGTACTTTAGCATCTTCAACCCCTATGAATCTGATGAATCCAAAAAAATTTCCTGCCTTCGTTTTGTTCCCCCCCAAAATAGATGTTAGATAATCTGCCAAAAGGCATGAAGATTCTTCTGAATTCAGTCTTTATTGGTCTATCTGGAATGTATGAAACGAAAAAGCTTGTTTCCTCTCCTCTCTTCTCCGATGATTTGTGTCTACGCACCTCCGTCCATTGGTCTTCCCTTGGGAGCATTGTTTTCAAAATTGTTATTTTATAAAAATAATTTCTCTTATGATTATTGTAACCTCTAAGTTAATACTTGCTTTTTTGAAACTGATTCAACATGTTTGTATATGTTATCATGGGCTAGTTGTGCAATAGAGGAATGTTGTCGGGCTTAAGTGGTTGTTAAAGCTTTCTTGGACTGCATAGGCGGAGGTAGCTATTAAGCAAAGTGCAAGGATGCACTTTGTAACTTGCGAAACAGGTCTTTATTGAAAAGTGAATTAATTTAATTCACACATTTTTTGTTGAAAAGCTTTAGAGAGGAGAGAGAGAAGGGAACGACGTCAAAGTTTTTCTCATTATTCTTCATCTCACCGCATCATTGTAATGTCTTCGCTTTGTTCGTTGATTTCAATATACATAGCTAACCACTGATCGTGTTATTCAGTACGTTGTTGGATCTATATATATTTGTTCCGCTGTTCGAGAGATTGCGTCCATAAAAGTTGTATTTTTTTCTTCAAATCTGGTGTTTGGGTATGAGAGACATTTCTGACAGGTTTCAATCAGATCATTGACACCCATCCCAAATCTGGATATCAATCGACAATATCGGTATCGACAAAAAAAAAACTAATTAGCACATGCATATAATGTAAATTCTATTACGACACCTAGAAATCATGGTCTGTTCTTATATATACGCATTCAAAAGATGAATCCAATCATATAGAAGAAGTGATATATACATCAATTAAAGTCAAGATGGCGTGCATGAAGAAAAGTGGTGAGCTTGAAATCGGGGACAAAATGGGAAAAAGCAACGAGCAATATTTGCTGGATACTGAAGCGGAAACAGACGATGATGAATCAAATAAGGGAAAGGAAATGGATTCGGTAGAGATGATGTTTAAGGACACAGCGATTCCACCGTGGAAGGAGCAGTTGACGTTAAGGGCATTTGTGGTGAGTGCGATGTTGGGCATCATGTTTAGTTTTATAGTGATGAAGCTGAATCTGACGACAGGGATCATCCCATCGCTAAATGTAGCTGCGGGTTTGTTAGGGTTTTTCATGGTGAAGGCATGGACAAAGGTGTTGGAGCAGTCTGGAATGTTGAAGGATGATACGTTTACAAGGCAGGAGAACACCATTATTCAGACGTGTGTCGTTGCCACTTGTGGGATTGCATTTAGTGGTACGTACGTACGTACTTATACAACAACTAACACGTTATTACTTATTTTTCTATCAAAAGTGCATATTAAATACTACCTAATATGTCACATTAGTTTTAATTGTACGTTGTTGCATGGGTGCAGGTGGATTTGGGAGTTATCTATTTGGAATGAGTGATACTGTTGCAGCACAATCATCTGATGCTAACTCACGTCAACGAGATATGAACGTGAAGAACCCGGGTTTAGGTTGGATGATATGTTTTCTGTTGATCGTTAGTTTCATCGGCCTTTGCTCTGTCGTTCCTCTCAGAAAGGTAAATTAAATTAAATCCAATTAAGCATTACTATTTTAGCAAACACACGTACGTACGTTCTATGTTTTGAATCGATCAGTGCTTATGGGTTTACACTACAATATAGTTTCTACGTAACTTTGATCAATATGAGAGACGATAACAAAAAAGCAAGACTAATTTTAAAAGATATTAATTAATTTGATGCATGGATGGTTTAATTTTACAGATCATGATCATTGACTTCAAGCTCATATACCCCAGTGGAACTGCAACTGCTCACCTCATTAACAGCTTCCACACTCCCCAGGGTGCCAAGCTTGCCAAGTAATCAACCTCTTTCTTTCTTTCTTTCTTTCTTTTTTAATTTTAATATCCGGATCCAATGTTTTTATGACCTTTTCAATTCTCAGTCATCCAAAATATTATCCCTAACATAATAAAAATTTCTTGAAGAAAAAGCAACGGGCATGCATATATTAATAAAAATTTCTTGATGATAGGCAACAAGTGAGGGAATTAGGGAGATTCTTCTCTATCAGCTTCTTATGGAGTTTCTTTCAATGGTTCTTCACCTCTGGGGATCATTGTGGCTTTCAGAGCTTCCCTGTTTTTGGACTCAAAGCTTACGATAACATGTAATTACTCTTTTGTTTTGTGTATGAAAGATATATCGATAACCCAGTCTAACGGTTTTTTTAAACAGTCGTTTATATGAGAAACAAAAAAAAAAAAAAAAAAAAAAAAAAAAAAAAAAAAAAAAAAAAAAAACTAGGAACACTGACTACCAATTTCAACGCTTGTTTAAAATCAAAAAATTATAGTAATTATAATAAGAAGTTTATTCTTTACCATTAAAAAGATCAATATTGATAAAGTAATAATTTTTTATTCTTGTATATCTATATCAGTATTGATATATTTTTAAGACAAAAGAATAATGTTGAATGTGTCCAAACTTCTAGAAATTAATAATGTTTGTGACTGTTTCTTTTTGGTTAAAAAAAATTTCTTCAGGTTTTTCTTTGATTTCTCAACTATGTATATTGGGGTAGGGATGATATGCCCATACCTTATAAATATCTCCTTGTTGCTTGGTACATTCCTTTCATGGGGGATCCTGTGGCCCATCATCGAGACCAAAGAAGGCGACTGGTACGAATCAGGTCTCGAGCCCGGTAACTTCCATGGCATCCAGGGTTACAGGGTACGTAATTAATTCTTCTTCACCATTGATTTCATGACGAAGCAATAATGTTGTTGTTGCAGGTTTTCACTGCCATAGCCCTAATCCTTGGAGATGGACTCTACAACTTTTTGAAAGTACTCGGAAACACTTTCCACAAGTTATATAACCAGATCCAGAACAAAAAATCATGCGCAGTTCTTCCCATGGGCCCCGATGACAAGGAAATCTCGTACGATGATCAACGTAGAAAAGAGGTGTTTATGAAGGATCAGATTCCAACATGGTTAGCTGTGGTAGGGTATCTGGGCATAGCTGCAATTGCCACAGTTACCCTCCCTCGGATATTCAAACCACTGAAATGGTACCACGTGCTTTTGATTTACGCATTTGCCCCTGCATTAGCGTTTTGTAATGCGTATGGGTGCGGGCTGACTGACTGGTCGTTGGCATCTACTTACGGGAAATTGGCGATTTTTGTGATCGGGGAATGGGCTGGGAAGATGCAGGGTGGTGTCTTAGCTGGGCTGGCTGCTTGTGGTGTGATGTTGAATATTGTGTCAACGGCGTCGGACCTGATCCAGGATTTCAAGACGGGTTACATGACCCTGGCTTCACCCCGGTCTATGTTTGTGAGCCAAGTGATTGGAACCGCAATGGGGTGTGTCATTGCTCCATGTGTGTTCTGGATCTACTACCAAGCTTTCCCGGATCTCGGGGTTGCAGGGTCTGAATACCCTGCCCCAACCGCCACCGTGTTTAGAAACCTTGCGATTTTGGGGGTTGAAGGATTCGGGTCGCTCCCAAAACACTGTTTGTCGCTTTGCTGCGGGTTTTTCTCAGTTGCGATACTTATAAATGTGGCCCGAGACATTGCCCCCAAGAAGTGGGCCCGGTTCATTCCGGTTCCAATGGCTATAGCCATTCCTTTCTACATGACTGGATCCTCTGTCGCCATTGATATGTGTCTCGGGAGTCTCATACTTTTTATATGGGAGACCAAGAACAAAGCAGATTCGGAGGCTTTTGGACCGGCGGTGGCTTCTGGTTTGATATGTGGTGAGGGGTTGTGGTCTGTACCAAAGTCTATATTGGCTTTGGCCAAGGTCAGCCCCCCGATTTGCATGAAGTTCTTATCTAAGGATATGAATGATAATGTTGACTTATTTATAGAGACCATAACTCGTTAGCACGCCTTCTCTTTTCGTTCATTAAACTGTTCGTATGTATTCTTTTTTTGTTTTTAAAACCATCTTTTGGTCGTTTTGATTATGCTTGCATGCTGATTTTCATTTCAACTGAATGTATGATCACATCAAGTTAATGTAGTTTGTATATGGTAAAGTGTACCGATTAGTTTCTTAGTTTTCTGTAATTAACCTCCTAAACAATCGTGGAACAATAGAAATCCACAATGTCACTAAAATGGAATAAATCAAAATTTGGAAATGAGTTGTCTAAACCGTCAAATTTGGCAATGATGTGTTGCAACCGGCCTTGGGCTATTTGTCAGAAGCTTTTGGCCCATTGAGAGCTTTTGTTTTGTCGGATAGATCAAAACTAACGGATGTTTGAAGGTGGATTTCTTTTGGTCCTGTTTATCATTTTTGCACTCACACATGAATCAATGTTTCATCTAGGTCATCGATATGTTCAACATCAATAAGAATCATATAAATTATATCATTTTTATCTAAATCTAACTCAATTAGTTAGCACAGATAGTTGATTTCATAATGAAAGGATACGAGAAAACCCAATGCCCACTTTATTCCGGGATAATATCAACCTATTCTTCCTTCCATTTGCTATATCCATGTCATAGATAAAATGAAGAAAACAAGGCCCATAAGGATTATCAAAATTGTTAAGTAAAATCTGTATAAAATGTTAGGGAAAATGAAAATGAGTGCCTCTTCTCGCCTTCATAATGCCACTAGATCTCTATCTCTCTCTATACCATACAACTATACTACACCATACATTCTGTGACCATCTTCAAAACTCTCCTCAACCTTAAGGCCTTAATATACATAAACCAATATAATTTGTAAATAACAAAAAATAATAATAGCCCTAATTTGCTGCTGCAGATAGAAGGGCATTTTGTGGGCCATTCCCATCTTCAAGCAAGCTCCCAAACACAGGCTGCCATACAAATTTAAACCAAATTAACTCTAACCAACTATAATAATATTAAATATATTAGAGAGCATTGTATTCGCACCTCTTCATTATGAAACTTCTCAAGGTAAAATGGCTCTTTTTCTCGAATCCCACCATTTACTGAAATGATCCTTTCAAGATCCTAACATGACATGAACATAAACATAACAATCAATCATAGGCTCATAGCCTTTTACATAACTTTTGATAGATTTTGAAACCAAACCACATTCATTACCTTCCCTGTCAAGATCTCAAACTCCAGCAATTCATCAACAATCTTCTCTAGAACATTCCGGTTACTCCAAAGAATCGTTTTTGCTTTCTCATAAGCCATATCATACATCTGCACAAAACACCACCATATCCCATCTATGATGTCAACCATACATATCTAATCTAACTTTTTAACAATCATTCATCACATAGATGAAAGATTTTACTTACCTTTTCAACTTTAGCTGCCATTTCATACTCATGATTGTCCCCCATGTTTAAACCAGTCACTGCATTCCCATGGTGATAAACTGTTGGACTGTCATCAGGACCCGGGCCCCACCCATACTGAATCACCATTCTTGTAGCTATCTGTTTTTAAGTAGAGTAGAATGTCATATATTATCAAACTATTTAGTTAACAGATAAATATCATGTAGTAAAAGACCAAAAAAAGGGGGCATAAAACGTTACCTCCTGTGCCTGCTTCAATTCAGATAAAGAAAGAATATTTTCTTCTCCAAATGGAAGCAACATCTGGGATGCAACATACGACCCAAAGCAAAACACAAGCTTCTTTTCAAGATATGATCTGGACTCAACATTTCCAAACCTGGAACCTTCCGTTTTAGCCTTTGTAATCTTCGTGCACCCAATTCCCTGAATCAAAACCACAACTCTTTACTCTTTACTAACAAACAAATACAAAAAAAGTAAATGCGTACAAGAATTAAAAATAAATAAAATCCATATACCTCCCAAGACAAAGGCTCTAACCATAAGTTATCAACCACATCATAGTTTGGTAAAAGAGCAGCTATAAGTCCACGGCCTGCAACCCAAACAGCATGTGGAAACTTTGTCTCTCTTGTCCACTAAAACAGAAAAATCCATATAAATAAATAACACTCAAACTGATTAATAGACCTAGCAGATAGGAATATACTTACATCAATGGAAGGGGTTAGATACTCGATCCCATTGCTTATCTGACCATATGGCTCCATTAAGTCAACCACATTTTGCAAATCCTCCTTGGTCAATGTTAACCCGAGATGATTAACCACCATTTTGCCCAATGTCTTTGCGAGTTTTGTCTTCCTTAACCATGTGGGAATACTACCACTGAAAGTCTGTGAGAGATAGTCAGCACAAAGAGAAAAAGTATGCACATAAAAAAATTAAAGCTGGAATATTTTCTTACTGCAATCAAGCTAGTATAGCCCATGAGTTCATCTGTGTCAAGGACTTTAGTCCTAAAGGCAGCGCCTTCCAAGGACATGGGAACAATTTTGAGTTCAACAGGACGTAGGAAAGCCGTTTTTTCAGCCACCTGAACACAAAAGGTAGTGAGGTATTAGAAGAAAAAAAAAATCGATGTCACTGAACGTGAGTTTATTATACCTTCTGCCAGTCAACAAAGTCAATGAGTTGGGGGTCCATGGTTTCTTTTGCAGCAATTTGAAGTATTTTTTCTCTTTCAGTTTGTGTTGGTCTTTGAAGATGGAATATTCTGTCCATTCGACCAGGACGCTGTAAAGCTTCATCAATTTGTTTCAGGTTTCGTGTTGTGGCCATCAAAACAACCCCATCTTGTTTCTCAAACCTGCATGATCAGAAGGGGATTCTTGAATGGAATCAGAAATTAATTAAGTTCCACAAGAAGTTAGAGAGTTACCCATCAAGTTCCACAAGTAGCTGATTGATAAAAGCCTCATGATCCTGTTTCATAGTGTGTATAAACTTGCCACGCACACCAGCAAACCGGTCAAAATCCTCCACAAATATGATCACAGGTGCCTACAGATACATTCATATTGGTCCAAATATTCATAAAAGGCATAAAAGAAACAATGAACACAAAATGCATTACCAGATCTCGGGCAGTTTGGAAGAGTTCTCTAACATTGGATGCACTCTGCCCGACCCATAAACCAGCCTCCAATTGTTGGGCCTTCACTTCAACAACTGGAACCTTAGCCTCTGCAGCTATAGCCAAAGCCAATGCAGTCTTACCTGTTCCCCTCTCACCTACAATCAAAACTCCCTGCAATTCAACCACATAACACCATTTTCTATAATAAATTAGTATGTATATAACAATTTTCAGAAACAGAAAATAACATACATTGCTACATATTACATATTACATACCCTAGGGGCACGAGCACCCATTTCTTGAAAGGCACGAGGGTTTTGTAAAAACGCCACGACTTCATTTATTTCTTCCTTCATGAACTCGACACTTGCAAAGTCTTTTAAACGTATAGGAGGGTTTTTCACTCTCTAAATAACAACAAAGAAAGTGTCATGTGATGTGAATAAAGAAGAGAAAAGAAAGTATCATCATCATCATCATGATGTGTTTTGGGTTCAAGTATCAACCTTCATCTGGTCAAAAGCATGGGTGATAGGGTCAACACCTTCCTTCTTTTTAGCTTTTGCTCTCTGCAATCTAGCCCGGAAAAAGTATTTCTGCATAGCAACATAAAGATCATGAGTATGTGATCTTGAATAAGAAATTTTAAAAAGTATGTGGTTAGATGTAGAGAAACTTCTAGAAGGAAGAATCATACCAGCCTTCGTAGCTTCTGCATGTTCACACTTTTGCGTTTTGGCCAAAACCCAATCTTGGGTGTTTTTCTTTTTATAAATCGGAATATTTGGTATAAAATATATCCATATATAAAAGTCCTAACTGCAAACAAAAAATACCAATTGAACTCCCCTTCTTCGTTTAGGGATTCAACTTCCCGCTCTGCCTTTATCTTCCAATTCAGAAACTTTTTTATGGCTGTATACCTACTTAAATCCAACCATGTCTGTTCCAATTGTATGAAAAAACAGAGCATTAAATAAACTTAACTAACAGTAACACCATATTATAACTTATAAGGATTACCTGGTAAGGAATTACAAAATCCAGAATAGGAAACACGATTACAGCCATAATCTCTTTGTTCATGTTATGGACCCAGTCAATGACCATGTTAACAGCAGAAAAATCTCTAAGATTAAGTTTTCCTAACCAAATTAACAGCTGGCGAGAGAGACGTATTGGCAAGAGGAATTGTTGGTGGATATCCAACTCTGAAAAAGGGATCCACATCAACTGAATATGAGTTGGAACATTTGAGGCAAGCATCTTTAGATACAACCCATCAACTCCTCCAAAATCTTCAAACATCATGTCAAATTCCTGACATAAAAATTTTGAATCAGAATCTTGAAATGTCAGATTCTACAATGATGTATGATCAAGATATATAGAGAAGGCAGAATAACCTTCAAATTGACATAAAACTCCTTGTCATCTCCTTTTAGTGTTAAATACATTGCAGCCCAGTCATGTCTGATTCTTGCATTTTCTACTAGTTTTCTGGACACAGCATATGGGATAGCTATAGATTGAATTTCCCACCTTTTTCTTTCTTCATTATACCAAGTTCTTGATGACACTCTATCACGATCCAAAAGGATTCTTTCCTACAATTTTTGATGGTAAAGATCTATAAATCAAAATACAAAGTGCAAATATGAATATTCTTTTTAGGAAATCTTACCTGTTTCTGAGCAACATATTCTTTACCAAATTCAACATCTTCCAACAGTTTTGTTTTAAGATCTGTCTTAGCTTCATCCCGCCATTTTTTCCATCCATGGAACAAATGAGCACGAGCAGCTTTTGGAGCCACAACCTCTTTAGCTCCAAACATCCATTTCATTTCAACTTCTGGATAACCCTTCACAATCTCATCAACTGGGGTGTTTAAAATAACACGCTTTTCATCACCGAATTTCTTCATTTTTTTTCTTATATTAGCCTCTAGATTCTTCTGCATTTCTCTTGACTCTGCAAGTGATTGCTTGATGCGTTGACTGAAGTCAATGGAATTTTGATCGAATGGATATTCAAAATCCTCGTTTCCCACAACATTTGGGAGAACCATTTGCTCCCATAATTGTTTTTGTGCAGTTTGCAGCTCTTTCTTGATTTCAGGTCTAGAAAGGTTGGTATTAGAGCTTCTAGGCACCCTGCAAGCACATAATCAGTAATCTTAAGCACCAAAAACATGCATATATGCATATACTGATATACATACATACATAAAAACATTATAAAATATGTACCTGTCAATGTCTTTCTGTTTCATTTGCCGAATAAAATTCTCAACCAGAGTGATGCTTTCCCTCTCTATAAAACAAAGTTCCCTAACACCAATGCTCAAGGTCATGGTCTCTCTCCTCAATATTTGATCCTCAATCTCATCTGTTTCCTCTGAAGTCTCCATAAACTCCTTCTCTTTGTAGCTAATAGTCTCATCCAACTCCGCCAGCACCTGCTCCTTGGTCGTCTTTTTCCCACCTCTTTCCAGAACCCTATCTTTCTCTCTCCTAGACTTCATCATGGAATCAAGAATGTCCGCTGACTTTCTATCCAATTCCATTTTCTTTCCCCTCAAAACACTTAACTCTGCATAAAGTCGAGTCATAATCTCATCTTGCAATTCCTTTTTCTTCAATTTCACATCCTTTAATGCCGCTTCCACATTCTTCAAGTCCCCATTGCCTGACCTAACTTCCTCTATAATCCTAACTAGCTTTGAAACAGTCTCAAGTAACCTCCTTGTATAATCAGAAAACTCATGATCTTTCCAGTTGCTCACTCCTTGCTTACTTTTGCTTTTTCTCGTCTTCAACGCCTCACTAGTCTCTGGGGCGGCAATTGCAGGTGCTTGGTGAAACCCTCGACTTGGACATAACCCAATTACGATCCAGAAAACCGTAAAAACAATCGGCTTTGAAATTCGCGTAATTACATTAGATAACAATACTTTATCCTGACGTTTCTCTGTTGATTGAATGCCGGCACTGGTGCGTAGTTGTAAGTGAACATCGGCTTTATTATTATGTAAGGAGATAACAGTTAAAGGTGTATGAGACCGCCATCGCCGACGGCGGTGATTATGATGTTGTGTTTGTGGAAATGAACAGAAATTGAAGGAGGGTGTCTTGAGGAAAGGTGTGAAGGGGTTTGGGGAGGTGATTTGGGAAGTGAATGTAGAATTCATGGAAGAAGAGAAGGTAGGACTCTCACCTCATTCACCAAGAACCATTGGTTTCATGAGTGAGAAGGTAAAATAGGGGAGAGGGTTTTAGTTAGCAGTGCAGAGTCATCCAGGAATGCAACACACGAAGAGGAGAGTGACTGTTCAAAAAGGTGCACAAACAGTAGAAGATAAGGGGGAAAAGCGTTTAGGGGTTACAGTGTTGCACCAATATTCGGAAACCCACCCGCACACAGATCTAAAATTCACCATCCAACACGCTCAAGGTCCAGCCCGGACCTGTGGTTCCTTCTTGAGAATGTGGTAGGTCAAAGTAAAGACGGACCAAAGGGTTTGTAGCCCAGCCGTATCTCTGGTGGTGCCCTCCTTCTTTGAGGTTAAGGGTTCAAATCTCATCGTGGACATAGGTGAAATAAGTGTTGTTAGTTTAGGAGTAGATTAGATTTGTCGATTCAAAAAAAAAAAGTAAAGATGGAATTTTCTTGTATAAAGTATATATTCATAAAATAACTCTCTTTGATGGTAAAACTCTTGCTAACAAATACATAAAAGGTGTATGGCTAAAGATTTTTGACATTGATACGGAGGATAAAGGTATTTATGTAAGGGGGTCGTTGGAAATGATGACACTTTTTCTTAAAATATATTTAGTGGACAAAACTCTAACATTGTTCCAATGATATTTAAAAAAACTTTGAATAAGATCCAAAAAGTTTTCAACCTCCATGGAAGGTCCAAAATCCAAACATGTTTATAATTTTGGTCAAAAAAACTTGAAAAGATGATTATACCCTTTTATTTGCTTTTTTGTATTTTTTTTATAATTATTGTAATACTATTTTAATTAAATAATAAAGAAAAAAGGAAAAAAAATCCCCACCCCACTCACTGTTCTCTCTCTCTCTCTCTCTCTCTCTCTCTATCTCTATCTCTTTCTCTCTCTCTCTCTCACTCATACATACACACAACCTTTTCTATTCAGATCTTCTCCCTACCCTTCATCTTCAACCCATCTTGTTGTATCTTCCACAAATCAGAGACACGACATCGCAAATACTTCACTTCATGAACAAATTTCAATATGATCACCTCATGCTTCTTCCCTTATTGTTTCTTCGCCTCGAGTTTCTTCTCTGAGATCGACTAAGATCAAATCGGTGATTCCAGTTCCAATGGTGTGCATCAGGGACAACTCTGATTACGGTCGATGAGGGTTCCCATGTTCACGTTGCTTTTTGTATCTTTGAACACCCTCTAACCTAAATCGAGCACAAATCTGATCAAATAGGTGATTTCACAAGGTTATAATCGAGGTTCCTCAAATTACAGAAGCTATTGGAGGATTAAATCTGGTCACAACAGGTATGGCTTCATTTTGGTGTTTTTGATCTCCTGGTGCAATTTCAGATGTGACTTAGAGTCGATTTTTGTGATATTGTTAAAACCCTCCCCCCCCCCCCCCCCCAAAAAAAAAAAAAAAAAACAACAACAACAAAAACAACCAACGAAGAGATGATGAAACCTACAAATCAGACATACAAATCAATTTTCGGTAAGATAATGAGAGAACTAGATAATACAGCAGACATGGAGTTGAGAGCAAAATGTTGAAGTACAGATGGGGGTTAGCGGCTACCACAGAAGGATTTGCAAGAGGGGTGTAACATCCCAAAATTTTAGGGTAAAAATTTCATTTTAATTTAACTAAAACGCTAGTGTAACTTTGTTCACATATTGAAAAGCATTTTAAATAAAACATTTATCAGAGTTTATTCCCATAAATCACATATTGCGGAAAACATCTGTGTATGCACCGCGATCATCCCGAACTCCTTTATTTGAAAATTGGAGGTACCTGAAACCAAAACTGAAAACCATAAGTACAAAGCTCAGTGAGTTCCCTAAATACCACATATCATACATCTCAACTGATCCCTACATGCCACGCATAACCATGAGACATACATATATCATAATCAATAAAGGTGTTATGTGTCGCACATAGTCTTGTCATTATGCCACAGGTCACCTCGTGGTCTTTCTTGCCAAGTCGGGGGTCACCTCCTCGGTCTAACAGAAAAGTGCCAAAAGTCACCTCCTGGTCTTCCATGTAAGCATCACAAAGACAACTAGCATACATATTACTCTACTTAGCTAATTAGCATACAGTGTGCCAGGAGCCACCTCCTAGTATTTTGTACATAATGCCTAGCGCTAACCTCCGGGTCCTCCTAAAATACATAATAGCATACAACGTGTCATAAGCCGCCTCCTGGTCTCTCATACATAATGTCTATGGCTAACCCTTGGGTCTTCCTACAATACATAAACCAAATGGGCCGGCACGGGTGCCTTCGACTCATACAAATAGTAAGAAGACTCACCTCACATTGCTGAAGTCCCGTGGATAAAATCTAGTCGCTGACCGACTGATCCTCGAACTGTCAACATCAAAACAACACCCAATTAATAATTAGGTGTCACACCCCCAAACCAAGGATGGCGGAAACGTTCGGGGGTGGAGGACTTCATGTACAGTATCACAACAACGAATATAATAGTGCTCAAAGTAAATACAACCAACATAAATAAAATTGAAAAAGTTATACCAAAGTATATGTTTACATGATTCAAAATCAATTACATTATGATGACAAAAATAAATTGTTGACGGTTTAACGTCTCATCCTCAAAGCGATGAAGTTTTCCTGTTTCACTGATTTCCTGAGAATACAAGTAGTTTTGAAAAGTGTCAACAATTAAGTTTGTGCGTTCATAAGAGTTTTGTTTGAAGTAGAAACCGTTTTCCTTGTAAAATCGATATAGTTTGATTTGCAGAAAATCCAATATTTTCTTAGTTAAGTGTGAATAGAAATATTCCTTTATGATGCATTAATGAACCCTAGAATGACCCGTAGAGTTCCTCTATAATCGTCCAGCGTATATAAGTTATATAAGGTTTAAATTAGATAAAACGTTGAATATAGTGGGCCTACCCTAGGTCCACAACCAAACAAGGAACAGGAGATGAGGCAGGCACCACTAATTCTAAGCCAATCGAGACAAAATTCTTATAAGACTCAAACATGTACGCTCAGTGATTATAGTTGAAGTCTAACAATTCTAGATGCAATATAGTTTTAATATCATAATTGTTGGATTAATGTCTAAGTCCATAACTATAATTGGTAAGACTTGACCCGACCCGGCATGGTCCATTTGGGTTGCATGGCATCATGCACTTGGATAGACTATAATGAGAGAAATAAGACACTTATGGTTATTAATATATTATAAGTTCTAGTATATTAATAATAAGAATAATAAGATTATTTAATTAGTATTGATCAAGAATTAATCTAGGATTAATTAAGTGATCAAAAGAAGACTAATTAAATATATGGGTTGATTGTGTAAATCATCCATACTTGTATAGTGGGCTAATGCTCCATGGATTATCTAGTTGGGCCAAAACCCATATGATGCTCCTTGGATGCTCCATGGTGTATTTGAACCCATGGATCCAAGGAAATGGAAAGTCATGACAATTAGAGTTTACCCTAATTGTAACACTATATATAGATATTATTCTTGACCAAAATCGGCCACTAGATTATTCTAGAGAGGGCTAGCCGATTTTATGAAGTGTAGAATTATCTCAAGTTATTCCAAGTGTATTTGGTGTTGTGTGAACCATTTGAGGTGTCACACTTGGGGCACTAGGCACTCAAGCTTCATGAAGACAAGCACTATCAAAGAGGTATGTATTCTATCTTGTTATATTAATAGTTTTGTATGCTAGATTAGGATAATACCTTGGATGTTCATATTTGCATGTATAATAGAGAAAACATAGATCCAAGGTATTTAGGGTTGCATGTACACTTAGGAGTGTTAGAATGCTCATAACCCAACAGTGGTATCAGAGCCTAGGCTTGTTTTCTTATTATACCTGCAATAGAAGCTGAAAAATCGAGTTTTGATGCTGTCAGCCCAGCTGACTCGCCGAGTCCATGAAGGGACTCGACGAGTCCAAGGCAAAATGCATCCAACTCGCCGAGTTGTGTTCATGCACTCGACGAGTTGGACCCCAGACAGCATATCTTCGAGGTTTTTGGCTAGAAATAGACTAGGAACATTACCCTAAGTTGTTTTGAACTTATAAACTTGTTTTTTTTAATGTGGTAATGTTCATGCTAATCCATTTTCAAAGATAATTGTCAATAGATTCATGTTTTATATTAGTTTAAAGGTTAGACTAATTACATGAAAAAGTTTGATTTGAATTATCTTGTTCTTATGAGTTGCTTAGATTAATAGAAAAGTTGAATGAAAAGTTGTTTTCAATCCAAATTAATCTAAGAGTTGATTCTAAAATGTGTTTTTGTAACTTGTCCTCAAGTTATATGAAAAGTCACATTTAAGTTTCATAAAAACTCATAAAAGTTGGCAATGGTTACAAAAGATGAAGAGTCTTGTCCTTAAGTTATGGAGGTTCAAGAGTCACTTCATTAATAAATAAATAAATAAAATATGTAACCTTAATTAATTCCATAAGTTATAAAATAAAGAAAAGATTAATTCTTTATTAGTTTAAAGTCTTCCATAATTTGTCCACAAGTTATGGAACTTGAAGAGTTTTTGGATTAAAACTACTTTAAATACATAAGTTATGGAATTAATTAGTTTTGAATAGTTTCAAAACTTGCCCTCAAGTTTTGGAATTTGTAAAGTTTTCTCTTATGAATACTTTAATTCCAAGTTAGCCCTTAGAATTTTAAAAGTTAAAATTCAACCCTTATACGTTATAATATTATAAGTCAATAATATATATATATATATATGTATAAGAGTAAAGTCGGTCTTACCGCTAGTACGCCTCATTCACAAAGCCGGTCTATAAGGTGGGTATAAGGTTGTTGCCTATAAAATGGCAACTTAATGGGTGTCTACTCTCACCCACCGCTTGCTTGACTGGTGGAGGGTCGTTAGCCGAACGGGTTTGACATGACTATAATTCTCCCTTCATTAAAAGTATTAATGATAAATACTAAGTAACTAAACTCTAAATAATACCCAATCTTAGTTACTTAGGAAAATGTGAATAAGGTGCTAATCCATGAAATTACACTTTGCACTTTGTTTAAGTCGGTTAGTGGAGCGTGTGTGGTTAACCGGCACACTAACTCGTATTTAACAAGGTAGGCAAAGGGTAACTTAATGTTTATCATAGTATCGATGGAGCGTGTGTGGTTAACCGGCACATCGATTGAGGGATAAACACTTAAGGGTACCAAGTAATTTGCATGGTTACTTCACACCTTGTTTTGTGATCCTCGGCATCCCAATCACAAAACCTGAAGGGCACACTCGAGATTGAAACATGCCATTGAACAGTTCAATGAATCTCAAAAGATCTAGGAATTTCAAAGCCAATTAAAACCTAATAATACATTTCGTTTATCTTGGTGGAAATTGGTGAATCGTCATTCACCTACCTTCAAATTGTTTTATAGCTTGGATTACGGCATACCTCTTCTAAGTTATAAAATAGTTTGTTGGGTCCTAGCCTTAATATTTCATATTGGGTGTCATATTAAGGACTTTAAGATCAACTATCTTGAATATCTCCCAAAACATGTCTGGTTTAGACATTTATGATCTTCCCAAATCTCTTGAAACAAGCTTTCCTAAATGAAGATGATGTCCCATGGAAATCATACTTCTTTCTCCTCCTCCAAATTATTCTCCCTACCCCACAAGTTCTTTAAAAGTTTAAAGTCACTCGAGCCCTATTGGCAAGTAAAGGTCTTGGTGTGGTCACATCTTGGAGATGTAGTCACATATTGACAAGCCGGGAGAGTTGGGTGTCAAAGTCTTGAGAAAGTTGGTGGTTCAATCACTTTCTAAGTCACATAGTGAGTTCCTTTGGGACACCTATGAAATAGACTATGACAAGACCCTTAATGATCTTATCTATTGTCAAGATCAACTTCCTGAAACTTTATGGACATTGACAATGGTGACACTGGAAATACAGAAAAAAGCATTCTCTTCCCAATGGAAAGGGATCGGCCATAGTCAACTCGGTTGAACAAATGGTAAAGAGAAAAGCTAAGTCTGTGATAGTCCCATGTACCATTATCAAAGGGTCCATATGTTTAATTTGCCAAAGAAATAGTCATTAGTTGCGAAGCTGCCTAATTTACCTAAGGATGTTAAAGTCAATAAGATTGACTCTACTTCAGGTAAAAGTCCACTACTCTAACTCTGTTAAGTTTCTATTCTGAGATTCCTTATACATGATGTGACTGGGTCACATGGTGATGTTTTAAGAATCAAAGAAAAGTAAAGGAACTTAAAGAAAGAATATGCTGAATCTGATCCCATAGATGGATTTCTATCGCGTAGTTTGAAGATCGGATTCTTGAGCTACTTCTTAGGAGTTATGAGGTATTGCTTAGGAATAGATAGCAACAAGTTTTCATATGGATTGTAAGGATAAGTTTTCCGCATAGTTTTAAAATAAAAGAAAATTTTTGATTTTATTTATTTTAAAATATCCTTACAATGGCATTTGAGGAAAAATTGTTGCTTATATGATTCCATTAATAGCAAGAGTGGAAGTATGAAATTGATTCTTTCATTTGTGGTAATGTCTAAATTTATCAAATAAAGGAAACATTCTCATCACCCAAGTCTCAATTGTACCGGGACTTGGAATCATGCAAGTTGTATAGCATGATGAATGAGAACTTTCAAGTATTGGAAAAATTAAGACTAATTACTTGTTCACATGGATGTGTGAGTCAAGTAATGGACTAAGGGATCGAGTACATAGTCATGTGCACTGATTAAGTCCACCACAAAAGATGTAAGACTATTCGTCATAGTTTACTAAAGCTCAGTAAATATGATTATACTTACAAGCTTAAGTGTAACTCTAAGACATTGGAAAAGGTTCCAATGCATGGCAGAGCGGATAAGAAGAATCAAGATAGGCAGAAGGATAAAAGTTTCTCAAATCTGAAAAGATGGGAGAGTACTTTAGTATCAGTTTTGTGATCATCTTAATGATTAAGAAACCATATCAAAATTAGTTCTCTAAGGAAGTCTTAGTACATTCTTATGACTAAGAAGAAGGGATCTTGAATTGTTGAAATGGTTAAATCAAGAAGATGAGTCATACTTCGTTTCAATACAAGTCTTAGAGTCATACTCCAAGATTGTAATTTGAGTGACATGTCTTAAAGAAGGTTTAAAACACTTGACAAATGTAAGAGTAAAAGTTTTCTACTCTTGTACATTTGAAATTGGTAAGTTGTGATGTTTTGGATAAAACAAAGACCAACTTCGGCCAATTGTGTGAAGTGTTTGTCTTGATTAGAATCCACACTATCTCTTGGATGTTTGACAAGGGAGTCTTATAGGTCAAGAGGACAGTGGGAGTCTTAAAGGTCTTGAAATTCTCAAGAACTAATCAAGAATGAAACCTAAAGTTCTTCACTAGCACACGACTTAAGGTTTATAACCTATCGTGTTGACATATTCTGTGCCCATTCCAGTTAAAGTTGGCTTTGCATATGAGTTCTTAGAGTTCTCAATGTGTTGCACAACAACTTGGAAGCAATGGTAGGCCCTTGAGCTACCAGGTGGCAAGAAATTAAGATTGAGTTCAGTCCATATGAGTTTGGATTTGTCATCATCCTTGTCTTGTGACTATGGTTTTGACAATTCACATGGATAAGAACACATACACCATTAAATGTAAGTGTCATAAAGTTTCTCTCCGATTCATGAAAATGATGGTGAGGAAACACTTTCACTAAGTAGATTTTAGTTAGATAGCAATTGTGATATTTGCATTCTCAAAGTCGTTAGTGGAGCGTGTGTGGTTTACCGGCACACTAACTTGGACTTGTGAGAAGTGGCAAAAAGGTCTAACCATTATGATTACGGCATCCCTCTTCATAATTGTTTAGACACACAAATGTGCTATCTAAGGGAAGGTGTATGTTTTTTGATAAAGTCTTATCAAAACAATCTAGTATCAGAAATCTGAACTTTGGTAAGAAAGTCAATAAAGTATTGATTTCTAGAAGTCCAGTGATTTCTAAGTACATGTCAAAGCTAGTGGGAGCATAAGTGTTATGCTAATAATCATCATGTTAGTGGGAGCATGATAATTACGATAAGTATTGCAAGCTAGCAATGTTAATTATAGAAAACAAAAAGGTTTCAATTAAGAAAAAGTTGTTTTGCTATAATTAAGGGAGAGGAAATTATACTTCATCTCAAATCTATAAGCTTAGATCTTGAGGTTTTAATCATTTAGTCAAGAATATATATGAATTTCATGTTGGAATGGCTCAACATAAGGAAATTCTGTATATGGGTCCATTATTTGCGTTCTTAAATTCGATTATGATTACGGCATCCCTTTTCATAATCTGAATTATGAGAACTTGGCAAATAGAAATGGAAATGTTATAGCAAAAGACTGGTTTAGTCTTTATGTAAGACATCATGAATCGTGTCCCATATGCTTCGGATATAGGATCGATTACATGTGCTATATTCATCATTTCTAAAATTTTCCAAATGCCTAGGGCATTAAGAAGGGAAAAAGGTTTAGAACTGGATATGACTAAAGGATTAAACAATTGTCGAGGACAATCTAAGTTTTACCAAAGATTGGTTGCTCAAGGACAGTTAGAAGTATAGTGATAATTCTGGAAGGACCATATTGACATAATCTGTAAGGAGGCAACTCTTGTTCATAAGTGATAGTCGAAATGGAATCTGGAAATGTTTCAAAGTTAGAATTTTCAATCTGTGTAAGATTAAGGAAACTTAATGCAAGAAGGATGATTCCAAGGACTTGATCTCCTTTGGAATGCTCTGTAATGATTGTTGTTAAGTCTTTCTGACTTTGTGCATAATCATTACAAGAGGATCGATGCATATAAGTTTAGAATCTAACAGATTTCAGTAAATGACATGAATTTGGAATTCTTGCATTTGCAGTAAGGATTTGGGAGTGTGAAAAGAGAATCATTGAAGTTATGTTCATTTGATCTAGTTCACTAAATAAAGATCATAGACAAACATATTATGCATACTTGGTGTATGGCATGACTAGTGTTTAGAAAGCATAGTGTGCATGCTTGGAGCATGGGATAACTATTGTTTTAAATTCAAGAATAATGTTGATAGCTGAAACAATATACAATAAATAATGTGTAATCATCTGGTGATAAATAAAAAGTGTTTTATTTATATTCATAAGTTCCGAGACCATATTGGATTCAATTATTATTGTGTTTCACTTTGCATGTTTTGACTTCCCGAATAAACTAGGTTATTCTTCTGGAATGACTACGTTATTCAAACCATCCACAGTCGGTCATATGTTGGAAGTAGATATGAATTAAGACTGTCATGGGTTGGCTTGTAGAGGTCTAAGTTGTTGGACAAAGGGCTACAACACTCATGAGTGCTCATAAGTTCTGAGTATTGGATTCAACCCGTGCTCATTGGAATCACTTCATGGGTTTTATCACGAGTGATCATGAGACGATAATATCTTATATTCTTCAAACCTAGAGATATGAGTTGTTACTATGAGTTGATAGTACATTGATTACACGAAACGCATTGGTAACTCGATGTTATAAAACGTGTCTTTGTGTATGATTCAATAAGTAGTAGAACAAGCCATATGAGTCGAAGTTTATCCATTCCTTTTACCTTTGGGATAAAAGCGATATCTGTGGGCCCCTCGATGACTTGATGATGACAAATGGAAGTGCTCGGCCGGGCCAGGACTGATTTGATTTGTTCAATTAGTCAGTCGTCATAAATCGGAAATCGGGAAACAACTAATGGACAGAGAGAATGATTATAATCCATGTCTCAGTCCATATGATATCTAGAATGGAGGAATATATGATCCCTTATCTAATGGACAAGTCATTGACAAGATCAGAGTTCATCTACAAGGTCAGAGTTCGACAGAAGCTTTTGAGAGCTACGATTGCCAGTTGGTTCCTGAAGTCATACGCAATAATAGTTTTAGACTTATCCAAGTGGGAGACTGTTGGATTAATGTCTAAGTCCATAACTATAATTGGTAAGACTTGACCCGACCCGGCATGGTCCATTTGGGTTGCATGGCATCATGCACTTGGATAGACTATAATGAGAGAAATAAGACACTTATGGTTATTAATATATTATAAGTTCTAGTATATTAATAATAAGAATAATAAGATTATTTAATTAGTATTGATCAAGAATTAATCTAGGATTAATTAAGTGATCAAAAGAAGACTAATTAAATATATGGGTTGATTGTGTAAATCATCCATACTTGTATAGTGGGCTAATGCTCCATGGATTATCTAGTTGGGCCAAAACCCATATGATGCTCCTTGGATGCTCCATGGTGTATTTGAACCCATGGATCCAAGGAAATGGAAAGTCATGACAATTAGAGTTTACCCTAATTGTAACACTATATATAGATATTATTCTTGACCAAAATCGGCCACTAGATTATTCTAGAGAGGGCTAGCTGATTTTATGAAGTGTAGAATTCTCTCAAGTTATTCCAAGTGTATTTGGTGTTGTGTGAACCATTTGAGGTGTCACACTTGGGGCACTAGGCACTCAAGCTTCATGAAGACAAGCACTATCAAAGAGGTATGTATTCTATCTTGTTATATTAATAGTTTTGTATGCTAGATTAGGATAATACCTTGGATGTTCATATTTGCATGTATAATAGAGAAAACATAGATCCAAGGTATTTAGGGTTGCATGTACACTTAGGAGTGTTAGAATGCTCATAACCCAACAATAATAACTATTTTAAGTGAACCTGGTACTTTGTATCGGTACCCCCTTTTTGTATAAAGACCCGACACTTTGTATTTGTACCCCTTTTTATATAAAAACCGACACTTTGTATGTGTACCCATTTTTGTATATAAATCCGGCACTTTGTATTTGTACCCCTTTTTGTATAAAAACCGGCACTTTGTATTTGTACCCCTTTTTGTATATAAACCCGGCACTTTATATTTGTACCCCCCTTTTGTATAAAAACCCGGTACCTTGTATTTGTACCCCCCCTTTTTGTACGAGTATGTTATGTAAATGATCATAAACTATACCTATTATAGTTTATTAAAATGTTTGAAATGTATATGTACCCTAACTATACCTATTATAGTTTAGTATATTTCTTTGTGGTGCTTAAGAATCCCACTCTGTGTAAGTCAAATGTATAGTACAATATAACTATGTTTAACTTGCTTTGTTTTGTACTAATGATTATGATGGAGGATTCTTATAAATTCAGTAAGTAATTTCCTATTATACAAATATATCATAACAAGAAATACATGAAATATATGAAGTCATCAAGGACTTAACACTTTGCTCAACATGTTACAAAGTGTTTTGATAGTTAGAAGCTGTTAACAAATTCTTAATCTTTCTGCACTGTTTTAGAAAAATCATAGAAAAATAATACGAAGTCGAAAACTAGATCCATAAATTCTGAGAGTTCCTAAAATGAGTCTAGTTTACTCACAATTTTTATCTTGATTTTTGGAAGCTTTTAACTTGTGTTAAAAGGCTCATATTCACAGACTGGTCCGGGTTTGTGTTTGAAAAGACAGGCTGTTTTGTAAAAATCACCATAAATTGTAGAAAAATCGTATGGAGATGTGCAAGTAGTCATTTTAAAGCTAAGAAGTGGAACTACTTGCACCTAAAACATTTTTGAAAAATAAAATGTTTAAGTTGTCCAAAACAGTCCATGAATGGAGTGGAACTTTTCTGATGAAGGCTGTTAGAAAAATTTAGTTATGTTCTTGGTGTTTTAACTTGTATTCCCCCCTTAAAAACTTGAGAAAACATTAAAATATAGGGTTATGAACTCACCTTGAGTGATTTTAGTGGATGGATGATGGAGAGAAGGGGTGTTCAACTCAAGAACACTTGGGAAGATTGCTTGAAGATTTGAAGATCTAACACAAATATGATGGAGTTTGTGTAAGATATCATTGATTTGTGTGGAAATAAGTGAGATAATCACAAGGAGAATGTATTATGCTTACCAAATGTGGAAGAACACTTGATAATCAGCCTTGAATCTCGAGTTTGGTGGAAAAAAGGTTTGAGAGAAAAGTGGTGTTTGATACTTAGTGAAATGAGGCAAATGAGAGAAAATGAGGAGAGAGGATGTTTGTTCCAGCTCTAAAAACGTGGGAATAGGTGGAAAATGAGCGCAAGGGGCATTGATGTGACTTAGGTAAGGTGGGGAGGTGTGGTTAGTCAAAGAGTGGGTGTGGGGTGGTTGCTTGTGACATTGGATAAGGCAAAGTCAACACTCCACCTTTAATAATTCACTCATTTGATTTTTATTATTTAGATAATGATTTTCATCAAAATATGTTTAAATTATGAATATTTAGAGTTTATTATGTTAAAATATAATTTCTGGAGAAAATCCCGCTTTAAAATCACGAAAAACGGGCTTAAAATGTTAAAAATATCAAAAATGGGCTAAAAGTGACAAAATCCCGAAATTTGGCCGAGGTTCGGTCTTCTGATGCTGAACCGAGAGAGAGGAAGGCAGAAACCGAGAGGGGAGAAGAGGGAGGGCAGGAACCGAGAGGGTAGAATAGAGACCGAGAGAAGAGAAGAGAAGAGACGGAGAGGAGAGAAGACAGAACAGAGACCAAGAGGAGGGAAGAGAACAGAGACCGAGAGTCCGTGTAACAGCCCGGATCCCCAGGTACCTTCATTCTCATATTTATGATATTCTGTGAGGGGACTCGGCGAGTTGGGGGTCGAACTCGCCGAGTCAGGACGCAGTTTTGGGCGGGGGTTCGCGCCCGGACTCGACGAGTCCAAGGGATGGACTCGGCGAGTCCGCGCTGTTTAATGAAACCCTAATTTCCCGGTCCCAAGCCCTATTTAAAGGACCTTATGGCCCTCATTTGCTGCCACCTTGAACCCTAAGAGCCCCCATACGTCTGTGAGCCCTTGTGAGTGTGTTTGGAGGCCATTTGTTCATCATTTTGTGTGATATTGCAAGGAAAGGATGGAGAGGATCAAGCTTGAAGAGTTGGGGAGTTTAGATCTGTTGCTATTTCATCAAGGGAGTCTTCTTGAGGTAATTTTCAGAGCCAAACTTCGTGTTTTGTGTTGATGTGCCAAATCTAGGGTTTGTTCTTGCATTTCTTGGCTTGAATCGGAAGTATGAGAGGTCCCATGGAGATATGGAACCTAGATATGGACCTTAGCAGGTCCAGGAGACCCCATATGACAAGCTTTATGTCCATTATTTTGAGTTAGAAGCTAAGCTTGCCATATTAGTGGTTGTTTCTTCAAAATAAGCCTTGTATGCATTGCATGGCAACTAAGACTGAGACTTTACGTGACAAATAAGCTTGGGAAGGCCAGATCTATGTATGTATGGAACGGATCTGACCGCAAAAGCCAGTTTTAGCTGGTGCATGGCATGGACTCGCCGAGTCTGAAGAACAGACTCGACGAGTCGCTTGAAGATTGTCCTTGAGACCACCCTGTGTGTAGTTCCGACCGAGTTATGGGCGACTCAGTGAGTCGCAGAGAGTTGGAAAGGTTTTGACAGGAGGACCGAGTCAGGATGGGACTCGCCGAGTTGACCTTCGACTCGGCGAGTTGAGTCGCAGTGGCCCTGTGATTCAGGCCCAGGAGGAACTCGTCGAGTCGGGGGAGTACTCGACGAGTCAAGGGGGAAAAACCTTGAGGGTTGGTTAAAACGCGTAGACTCGCCGAGTCACTAGTGTACACTCGCCGAGTCCGGTCCAAATTGACTAAAGACTGTTGACCAAGTCAACCTGTGTTGACTTGATATAGATGGTCAACCTTAGTGGTACAAGTAATAATTATAGATTTATAATATCATAGGAGGATTGCAGCTCGAGGGTTCGAGCGCGAGTGATTCCAGGATTCACGATTAGCGACTTAGCGAGGCATACGAGGTGAGTCTTCTCACTATACTGTACCCGGCAGGGTTTTGACTGTGTGACCGGAAGGTCGAATATGATATGAGATATATGCCTTATGTGTGTTAAGTTATTCGTTATATGTGCCATGTATGATATGTTTGATTTGGGCCGGAAGGCAACATGATATGGGCCGGAAGGCGTGGTCATATGGACTGTAAGGTTGACGTGGGTAGGACCGGAAGGTTTACCCAGTTGGGACGGAAGTCCCCTGAGACACAGGGACCGGAAGGTCAAGGCCTGGAAAGGCGTACGTGCGTAGGTTGTATTTTGGGGAACTCACTAAGCTTTATGCTTACAGTTGTTGTGTTATGTGTTTCAGGTACTAGCGAGGACCGTGGGAAGGCGCCAGCGTGACTGTACACACACTCGGGGAAACTATTTTGTTATCTTTTGTTATGTAATCGGTTGTGACTACATTGTTACTTTGGAATCTAAACTTATTACTCATGTTTTGATGGTTGTAAAAATGAAAATTTTTGGTTGGAAATTTTATGACGTTACAAGTTGGTATCAGAGCCTTGGTTTGAGGGATTCGGGTACACCTTCGGGCGTAACTGAACTCAAACCGGGGATTTGAGAAAATTTTAATTAATAAATCAAAAAAAAATTGATAAGTGATTTTGAGACAACCAAAGAAGAAAGAGTGTGTACGGTCAGCCAGCGCCCGAACGGTAAAAATCCCCAAAGTACTCTTACAATATGTGTTATGAGATATGATATGATATGATACGCATGCTAGTAGACTAGGTATACATATTAGGACTAGAGTGGCCTGATTTTGTGATGCCTGAGTCTAGGGAAACCTGCTTCTATGAGGTGCTCGAGAGCGAGTGGGTAACTAGTGTATGACAAGAATAAAGTACTCAGGATTCGGGGTTTGGGGAGGAGGACTTGGGGGTGAATACCGACGCGGTGTAATTGGTAGTATTGGGCCCGTACTACCAAGGACACCGGGTCAGTGGGCAGCCCAAGTAAGAATCCCTGAGTATCAGAGACTGAGTAGGACTGCGTTATCGAGTGCGATTATGCCCGATAGAGTCTCTGATAATTTTATGTTCTATTTCAGAGACATCATGGTTGGACCACGACACAGACTTGGTACGAGTAGAGTGACTGATGAGGAGCTTCGTCAGATGATTCATGAGGAGGTAGCTGCAGCGATCCGGGCCGAGATTCCGGAGATGTTTGGGTCTATTAAGACCACGCTGATGGAGACGTTTGATGAGCGGTACGCCGTGTTGACTGAGGTTGCCGCCGCTGCAGCTACCGCAGCTGTGGCCGCTGCCAGACCACAGGGAGGTGACTCGTTGCTGTTCCGGGAGTTCAGCAACACGAAGCCACCAGAGTTTGACGGGATGCAGGATCCGATTGTTGCGCTGAGATGGATTGCTGATATCGAGGGATTCTTCTATACTTGTTCATGTCCGGAGCATCTGAGGGTTCGGTTCGCCCTGAACCAGCTCCGCCTGGGGGCAAAGGATTGGTGGAAGTTTGTGACAGCGAACTTCACTCTTGCGGAGGTTTCAGCCGTGACTTGGGAGAGATTCACTGCTATGTTCAGAGACGAGTATGTTCCCCCGGTGTAGAGGGAACGGTTGGTTCAGGAGTTCTTGACCCTCAAGCAGGGTAATGATTCGGTTACGGTGATCATGCAGAAGTTTCATGAGAGGGCGATGTTCTGCCCCGAGCAGGTGTCCACGGAGCAGGCTCGGATGAGCCGGTATTTGGGAGTGCTGAGGAGAGATATTCGGGAGTTCGTATCGAACTCGTCATATCAGACTTCTGCGGAGCTTCAGGCAAATGCCAGGAAGCGTGAGATCGAGTTGGAGACCCATGCCAGGGAGGAGGCCGAGTCTCAACGGGTGGATCGGCGGCCGGCTCAGTCTCAGCCGGCAGCCAAGCGGACCAAGTCCGCTGATTTGAGATCCGGAGGTCAGAAGATCCGCACTTATGGGAAGTGCGGCAAGGGTCACGAGGGGGCATGTCGATCGGGTGCTTGCTACAAGTGTGGCAAGGAGGGGAACATTGCGAAGGATTGCCCCAAGGGATTCATGGTTTGCTTCCATTGCAACCAGACTGGCCATCGGAAGGCCAAGTGCCCCCAGCTTCGTCAGGGATCTTCGCCTGCTGCCAGGGTTCCTGAGGTTCGGCCAGTGAAGACTGAGGCTCTGAAGGCTCATGGAAGAGCTTTCCAGTTGACTGCGGAGGAGGTTCGCGCGACGCCTGATGTCGTGGCCGGTATGTATTCTTTCATGTATTTACATTTATGCTGAGATATTATGCTTATATTACTATCTGCGTAGGTACTTTTCTTGTGAATCATGTGCCTGCTTTGGTATTATTCGACTCGGGTGCGAGTCGGTCCTTTGTTTCGTTGGCTTTTAGCCAGCACATCGATATCGATCGAGAGACGATGAGTCGTCCCCTGCGAGTTGCTATAGCGAATGAGAGAGCGGTATACGCCACCGAGGTGATTCGAGGATGCGTGCTCGAGATTTTTGGGGTCGAGTTTCCTATAGACTTGGTCCCTATAGCTATGGGGGATGTTTGCGTTATCATGGGTATGGATTGGTTGAGCAAGTTTGGAGCAGTCATTGACTGCGAGAGACAGCTGGTGATGATTCGAGACCCTAGTGGGGGAGTGCTCACGGTTTATGGCGAGGGAACCCGGTGTGGGTCGGCGTTTTGTTCAGCCGCCAGGGCAAGGCAGAGTGTGCAACAGGGCTGTGATGGATTCATAGCCTATGTGATGGATACTCGTGTGACCGCGGAGAGGCCCAATTCGATTGATGACGTTCCGGTTGTATGCGAGTTTTCGGATGTGTTCCCCGAGGAGTTACCAGGTGTGCCTCCGGAGAGGCAAGTGGAGTTTCCTATCGATTTGGTTCCGGGAGCGGCGCCCATCGCCAAGGCGCCTTATCGTCTCGCTCCGCCGGAAATGCAGGAATTATCCTCGCAGCTTCAGGAGCTGTTGGGAAAGGGATTCATTCGACCGAGTAGCTCGCCTTGGGGAGCGCCGATTTTGTTCGTCAAGAAGAAGGATGGTTCACATCGGATGTGTATCGATTATCGGGAGTTGAACAAGTTGACGGTTAAGAACCGATATCTGTTACCTAGGATCGACTATCTGTTCGATCAGTTGCAGGGGGCATCTTGGTTTTCCAAGATTGACTTGAGGTCGGGATATCATCAGATGAGGGTTCGCGGGGAGGATATCCAAAAGACTGCTTTCAGGACTCGTTATGGACATTATGAGTTTGTGGTGATGCCTTTTGGGCTCACCAATGCCCCGGCCGCATTCATGGATCTCATGAACCGGGTGTGCCGACCGATGCTGGATCGGTCGGTGATCGTATTCATCGATGATATTTTAGTGTATTCGAGGACTAGGGACCAGCATGAGGAATATTTGCGGGAGATTCTTGGGGTTTTGAGATCGGAGAGACTGTATGCCAAGTTCTCTAAGTGTGATTTCTGGTTACGAGAGATCCAGTTCCTCAGGCACCTTGTGAACCAAAAAGGGATATTGGTCGACCCGGCCAAGATTGAGGCGGTGTTGAGGTGGGAGGTGCCGAGATCGCCCACCGAGATCAGGAGTTTTCTGGGTTTGGCTGGATATTACCGCAGATTTATCAAGGATTTTTCCAAGATCGTTGTGCCACTTACTAGGATGACCCGGAAGGGTGTCACGTTTTCATGGGGACCGGAGCAGCAGTCTTCATTTGAGACGCTTCGTCAGAAATTGTGCGAGGCTTCAGTGCTTGCACTCCCGGAAGGGATGGAGGATTTTGTGGTATACTGTGATGCCTCTATATCGGGTTTGGGGGCGGTACTTATGCAAAGGGGTCATGTGATAGCGTACGCTTCAAGGCAGTTGAAGCCTCATGAGTCGAGATATCCCACGCACGACCTGGAATTGGGGGCGGTGGTGTTTGCCCTCAAGATCTGGCGACACTATTTGTACGGGGTTCGGTGTACGATTTACACGGACCATAAGAGCTTGAAATACTTGATGGATCAGCCAAATCTAAATATGCGACAGAGGAGGTGGTTGGATGTGGTGAAGGATTACGATTGTGAGATCATGTACCACCCGGGCAAGGCTAATGTGGTAGCCGACGCATTGAGCCGTAGGGCGGATAGCGCCCCGATCTGAGACATTTGTATGAGATTGACGGTTTTGACCCCGATCCTGGATATTATTCGAGGGGCTCAGATGGAGGCTGCGAAGCCGGAACACCAGAAGAAGGAGCGGGTTGTAGGTCAGGTATCAGGATTTGTTACGGATGGTCGAGGGCTTATGACTTTTCAGGGACGGATTTGGGTGCCGTTTGTGGGCGGTGCGCCAACTATTTTGATGGAGGAAACACATCGATCGAAATTCTCGATTCATCCTGGTGCTACGAAAATGTATTTGGATCTCAAGAAAGAGTATTGGTGGCCATGTATGAAAAGGGATGTCGCTTGGTTTGTCGAGAGGTGCTTGACTTGTCGGCAGGTCAAGGCTGAGCACCAGCGACCGCACGGTAAGCTGCAACCGCTAGAGATTCCCGAATGGAAGTGGGAACAAATCTCTATGGATTTCATCACCAAGTTACCGCGAACGGCGAGAGGAGTCGATGCGATTTGGGTGATCGTGGATCGGCTGACAAAGAGCGCTCATTTTCTAGCCATTAGCGAGAGCTCTTCTGCGGAGAAGTTGGCCGAGTTATATGTGAGGGAAGTAGTATCTCGGCACGGGGTGCCGATCTCGATTATTTCGGACCGTGACGTGCGTTTCACTTCCAGGTTCTGGAAGAAGTTCCATGAGGAGTTGGGTACTAGGTTACATTTCAGTACGACATATCATCCTCAGACAGACGGTTAGAGCGAGCGGACAATTCAGACACTCGAGGACATGCTTTGGGCATGTGTGTTGGATTTCGGAGGGAGATGGGACACCTATCTACCTTTAGCAGAGTTCTCGTATAACAACAGCCATCATTCGAGCATTGGTATGCCGCCCTTTGAGCTGTTGTATGGGCGGAGGTGTTGCACCCCCATCTGTTGGGGTGAGGTGGGAGAACAGATTATGGGTAGCACAGAGATCGTGCTTCAGACGACAGAGCAAATTCAGATGGTCAGGCAAAGGTTGTTGACCGCTCAAAGCCGACAAAAGAGTTATGCAGACAGGCGACGGTCCGAGCTTGAGTTCCAAGTTGGTGATCTCGTACTCCTGAAGGTCTCTCCTTGGAAAGGAGTGATTCGGTTCAGGAAGAGGGGCAAGTTGGGGCCCCGATATATTGGTCCTTTCCGTGTGACCACGAGGGTGGGTCGGGTAGCCTACCGTTTAGACTTGCCAGCAGAGTTGGGACAGATTCACGACACTTTCCATGTGTCGCAACTGAGGAAGTGTATAACCGACGAATCGGCGGTGGTTCCATTAGGGGATATTCAGGTGGATGCAAGCCTGAATTATGCTGAAAGACCTGTAGCCATCAGAGATCGGAAGATCAAGGTTTTGAGAAACAAGGAGGTACCCCTGGTATTGGTTCAGTGGCAGCATCGGAAGGGATCAGAGATGACTTGGGAGCCGGAACGTGAGATGCGGGAGCAGCATCCGGAGCTAGTAATTACCTTTACTAGTATAAAAATGTACGTTTTCCATATTAGTAATTACCTTTACTAGGAAGATATTAGTTGTTAATCTTGCATGAAAACACTGTATAAGTAATGAAAAATGAAGATGAGTAGTTGTATTACACTAAAATACCCTACTAATGGTTCACCGCCTTGTAACCAAGTTGGTTAATTAAGGTAAAATTTTGATAGAAATTATAACCATGCTTGATCGACCTAGTATAAGACACGACGTTCTTCGGACGTCGAAATGGTATGACATTTGTTCACCCGTGGACTTGTAGATCCCACTGTAGCTAACAGTAAGGTGTGGGATGATCAGTCCCGTATAGATCTATACAAAACTCACGCTCTCCCTCCAGGAGACTCTGGTTACAAAACGTGACACATCGATTGTATTGTTGTGCCATGAAGTAGTATTTCACATTTTCGTTATCATGTACATGTATAGTGTGTATGTTCCTTCTGTTTCTTGTATAGGTATAAGTGTCTTCCTTTTGTAAATGTATATGTATAGTGATACTTCTTGTACTTGTATATGTATGATCTCTAAACTATACCTATTATAGTTTACTAGTATGATTAGTGTATAACTGACTTGTTGAAAGGACTCAATTTTTAAGCATAAGCAATCATGTTAAGTAAGACCTTGAGAAAAAGGTTTAATGTTCGTATAATTATTTAGTATGTATAATCATAAGTTAATCGACAGTCGAACTAGCGAATACTACCTTAAGCCCACAATCAAATAAGGAACAAGAGTCAAGGTCATTAATACTAGTCCTAAGTCCATTAAAGTATATTTATACACAAATATTTATATGAACATGATTTTAAAAGTAAAAGAGTTTATAAGTAATTCGAAAAAAAAGGGTTTTGATGTGAAGTTTAACAGTGTTTGGAAACAGTATAAGTTTTGTTTGAAGGTAATCAAATGTATGAACAACACAATTCTAATGTGTTTCAACTTGTTTCCTTCCCCTAAAAAGCATTTAAAACATGTAAAAGGTTGATTGCAGGGGTATGAACTCACCTTGTAGTGAGTGATTCGAATGACAGATCGATATAAGATGCTAAGTATGCCAAGTGAAGTCTCGAGCACAAACGGATCCTATTAAGCATATAGTGACACATATATGTATACAATTGGTGGTTGTCGAGGCCAACACAAATAATAACCCTAATTATTACACACTAAAATAGTGTATAGTGGTGAAGGGATCGAATCCACGGAGACTGGTTCAATTTGATAACTCTATGAAAAATCTCTTTGTAAAATACTTGGAATATGACAATAAATTAAAAATGGGGGTTTTGATGTTTTGAAATACTTGAAACAAACTAGAATTAACTATGATTTAAATAGACAATTGCAACAAAAATAAGAATTTGATGTAAAATCAATAAGGGAAAGATGGTTGACTTAAAGTTTTCTCACTTTGACTTTTGATGAACATATCATTAGAATTCAATGGTGCAATACTTGTTTTAAATCCTCAATTTGGCTATAGTAATCCAAGGAGCTTGAGATTACCTAGACTTTTCTTAATTGTTGAAATGGCTAGAGAAGCTCATAACAATTTCCTTAGTCAAAGTCACTAATTCCAAATAGCATGTAATTAGTGAAAGTCAACTAGCATTAAGAACCAAAAAGTCACCAAATCCAAGAGGGGTCAAATGCTTTCACCACCATGTTAGAGGAAATGTTTTTATTATTGTGTGAAGCAAAAACAACACAAAAATCATTTGTTGCTTGCTAATTTGAGGATCCTTTACTTAATCAAGAAATTAGCCAACTAATCACCACAAACACATTTAAACTCATGAACTAAAACATACAAGTAATGATAAGATGTTAAAACACAAAACATTTCCATAAAGATTCAAGAACATGTTCATGGATTCTTCAACATTCAACAAAAGTTCAAAGGATTAACCAAAAGTCAACAAGATTAGCTTAGCCAAGCATGACTAAACCCAAAGAAACAAAGTTAGAGAAATTTGTACCAAACATTAAGCAAGAATCAAGAGGTAAAAATATGATGTTCTTCAAGGGTTCTTGGCCTTCAAAAGTCTCCAAAACTCCAGAGAGAATGTTCAAAAATCGGGTGTCCAAGAGTATGAAAAAGATGGGCACCAACCTTCCTCAAATAGCTCAAAAGAAGAATTTCCGAAATTGCCCCTGCAGGAGGTTGCGCGACCCGCGTGCTCTTGCGCGGGTGGTCCCTGGATGTAGCATCTTTGAGGTTTTGGGCCTTCGTAGCTTAGCCCACTTGGCCCAGATCGAATCCAATCATCTCCTAGCCCATTTTCTTCAAGTTTTTCTTCATTTTAAGCCCAATTTGACCTCTCCAAATCCTCCAAAGCTCGTGAATTCGCCCGATTAATAATTTACGTACGCTTGAATATTCCCCCGCATCTTGCAAATTTAAAGTTTATTTCTCTCCAAGTCTTCAAATAATCATCAAGATCACTCCATGCATCATCGCCACTACCCATCAAGCCCAACATCATTTTTGTCTACCAAATCTCATCGCCTCCTATATGTCCCGAACACTCCCGCTCCGCTAGACCCGAAAACCTGCAATTATGCTCACAAGATTCGAGAGTACCCGAAATAGTCATAAAATAACAAAAAGGAAAATATGCATGGAAATTATCTAAATTATGAATGAAATATGCTAAAATAAACTATAAAAAGAAGTAATTAAAATGAAGCTATCAAATCACCCCAAGCTTAAACCTTACTTGTCCTCAAGTAAGACAAGACTAAATGAACTTGGGATGAACTACCCTATAAATAAAAAGAATGGATAGAACCATGGAACCTGTTCGACGTTAGTCAACATGGTCAGAATTGATTTCGCTGCTATCTCACAACTTTTTCATCCGATGACAATGGAACCATAAACCACAGCCAGGACAACTCCTTTAGGTGAGTAAGGAGGGATGAGCAGTCGCAGCCTCAATGGAACATGTATACAATGAAGAACATCTGTAGTAGGGAGAAAGCAACTGGATGGGCTCGGGTGGAGCTCTTTTTTAAGTGTACACTCTGATCTCACATTTGCCGGTTTCTCTCATGTGTAACTAGGTTTAATCGCTCGGGCACCGTTGTAGGAATCGATTCACTTGGTGTTGGCCCAAACCTCCCGTAGTATCCGACTCGACAGTCTCCCTAACATCACCAATTTGCGAAAAACAACTCGATCTATATACAATAAAACATACCTAAATAAATGAATATCAAACGCCGGGTGACCAAGATGTTGGGAAATTTGTTCAATAATTGAACCGGCCACCTATCTAAGATAGTTGCAACTGAAATTTTGCATGCTTCATTTTGTTTTTGTTTTTTTTTTTTTTTTTTTGATGATAAAACCCTTTGACTCAAAATTTGGTTCCCAAAGGTGTGTAGGTGGAACCGAAAGGGTAATGATATAATCCGAATGGCCTAAGTGTGAAAATGACCATGTGTGGAGCATAAAGATGTAATGTAAGCTCCTTTTCAAACTTGTGGTTTTTCAAAGATAATGAAAATGTCCAAATGTGGACTAAAAGACTCTCTAAATTCTAAGAAAATCGCAAAAAGATATGGTGATGTAAAGAGACCGGATATGGATTCTACTCGGGGACAAGCACCAATGCTTCATCCTAACAGTTCAAACATGATCAAGTGTGATCCTCTCCGCGGTAGTGACCGCAAGGCTAAGAACACCCATTGCTATAGTATATCCTACAGTTGTTAGTATTGTATGCATAATTCTTCATGAAACTACCTGGCCATGATCACTTACCCCTTTAAGCTACCAGCATCTGATCCCAAGTATGAAATCCCAAACTGCAGCTAGTGGTCCCGATTCGATGGGTGAGATAGCAACAAGATCCTGGACCAATAATGATACAATAACTGTGAACATGTTCCATGGCATCCAAGAGAGGTGAAAATAAACAGACAACAAAAATGCATGAATGCTAATGTCTTAAGCTAAATGTTATGCAAAAATAAAAAGTGGAAAAAGAAGAAAATAAAATCTTTTTGGAATTAAAAAAATGAATAAAAATTAGCTTAAAACTAAAATGTTATGCAACCTAATTAAAAATGCATGAAAAAAATAAAAGGAAAATGAAATGCCCAACCCCAAGCTTAAGAACGAGCATTGTCCTCAATGCTTGAGGAAAGGGCGGAAAGGACCTAAATCGGGGGGTCGGGCGGCGGGAAATGCCCGTGGCGATAGTGGTAGTCCCACATATCCTGGACCTGGCGGGAAGTGTGAGAGGAGGACTGCTCCAATCGATCAACACGGCTTGCCACATCTAGGATGGCTCTCGAATTCTCTTGCGTTTGGGCGTCGATGCGTTGCACCGTGGAGAACATTGTGGCAAATTGGTCAAAGAACATGGGGGGGAAATATGGTGGGACTTCGTGTCCCTCCTGCTGATGCGGCTGGTCAAAATGATGTGGAGGGGCCTGGAATTGATCATGCGGAAACATCGGCTGCTGCATCGAGGGCTGGTCAAAATGATCCTCAGCTTCGGGCATCTCGTCGTTCTCTTCGTTATCTTCTTCCTCTTGTTGCTCTGCGTCGTCACCCTCATCATCACCGAATTCTGGGAATACACCTGCTTGGGTCAATTGATCTGGAGGAAGCCAAGTATCGGGGTCGCCTGTATCGAATGAAGAACCGATCCAACTTGGCAGGATGTAAACCGGGGCTTTGTCAGAGTCTAACCAACTGTACGTGCGGGTTCCCCGATCGAGCAACATCTCCATCCGGATGAGAGTGTCACAATCTAGCAGGAAGTTCGGTGGGGTGTCGACAGGTATGTACTCGGGATCCGGGAAGTCTAGGCCGACGGCTCGACCTATGATCGTGATAAGTCCCCCGATGAAAATTTCCCCTGAGGAACGTTGGCGTATGGAGTCACATTTGTCTAAAAAGAAGCCTGAAAAACCGAGGGAGAGTGCACGCCTCATGCTTCGGAGGAAAAATAACTCACATCTGGTGATTTGACCGGGCTCGAGATGCCCGAAGATACTCGTCGTAAGGACTCGGTAAGCAATTCGCCAACAGGGGTGAACGATGTGCTTGGCTCGCTGTTGGCTTGGGTTGAAGGTTGGGAGACCGGAAATTTACATCCAAAAGTTTGCATCAGGGCAACGCAGAAAATCTTGGTACTCTTGATTTTGGGGGCTGATGCGGAATGGATCGTCTATACCCATGATAGAATCAAGCTCTTCGTATGTGAGTCTATGATGCTCCCCTTTCAACTGGAATGTGAGGACTTCCGTGTCATCATCTCGTGCATATGTACTAAGAAATTCCATTGTGGGTTCCTCGTAAGTTCTATCACAAAGTCGAAGAAAACCACGCCAACCGAGTTTTATGAACAAATGGTATACACCATCATGCACCCCAAGCTTTTTCATGGACTTTTTATGGTAGAATTTTGTCGGCCGGATTGCACGACCCCGAAGATTGGAGCGATAGGTTTTGATCTCAGCATTTGTAAGGGAAGGATCGCTTCCCTCTTCTCCTCTTTTTTTTCGTTTACCGGCTGCTTTGCGTGATGGACCGGCGGTATCCTTTTGCGGGTTAGGATCGATCGATGATCCATGGGTGCGTGTCCGAGCCGTGGTTTTGCCCATTTTCGAAACCTACAATATCAAAAACAACTTCACAAACGTAATCCCTCACCTCACCACTCTCAAATCAATGCAACTATCTTTAGACCGAACACAAAAAAAAAAAAAATCCAAGAAATAATGACACCCAACTTTTGACAATGTAAAATGGTTTCAACAACACCACTCGGTTAATTCGATAATCCCAACAAAAATTCGGCAGCAATATGAGACAAAATGAGAAAATCCCAACCAAAGTTTAAACAATTTTTTGAACAAATTTCCAAGCAAATTAATCAATCTCAACCTTTCTCAAATCAATGTTTCCAAATAAATCGGGCAACAACTAACGATCTTAGGCAATTTCCAAAGCATAATTGGATGCAATTACTGAATTGAAACAATGCAATGTAATAAAAACCAAGGAAAGAGAATACCCGTATTATCCCAAAATTGAACTTGAACCCGGAATCCGCTACCGTGCACCCCAAGCTTTGGTTATTCGTGGGTGCCTAAATGCAAGACTTGTTCATTGAAGGGATATTTTCAACTTGATTTGTATGAAAAATCCGGCGGCGGCTTGTGGTGGCTCAAAAATTATGGGAAAATTTTTGGTGAGATTTTGAGGTTTTGTTTGGTTAGATGTAAAGATCCCCGAAAAAGAAACACTTTGGTGATGTCGGAATTTCGAGAGGTGGTGAGAGTTGGCTGGAAAATGGCCGGAAAGCCGCGAGTTGGGTGGTGGTGGCGCCCCTAGACCCGGTGATGGATCGGAGTAAACTTTAGGTGGGGTTTGTAGAGCACGGAAAATGGTGAAGAATGGTGGTGGTCTCGTCGTATTCCGACCGGTGGAACTCCGGGAAATCAAATTTTTGTGAAAAGTGGGTTTATGTGTTCTTGAGAGTTTGAGAGAGAATGAGGGGTTTTTGAGAGAATGAAATGAAGAAGAAGAGTTGCTGGAGGTTTTTAATCCATATACAAGTGTGGTCAACACCCGGTCAATGTTGGTCAACTCATTAAACCACCTGGTCAACGAAAGTCAAAGCTGGTCAACAAAATAGGGGATAGTCGTCAAAGCAGCACGCGGGTCGCGCAGAGGGGGCGCGCGGGTCGCGCATGTCATGCAGTTTGGTACTTGATTTTTTGTTGCATGTTGAAGACCGGCCGCACACACCAGCCGCGCACCCGTGCGCGGGTCGCGCAGACCTCTGCTCCCGGAAATCGATTTTTCTCTGTTTCCTTCCGTTTCTTCACTAGTTCTTGATCCCAAATGCCCCAAACACCTATAAACTCTTGATTTCTTCAAAAATGACTTCAAAAGACGTATCAAAACATTTTCAAAACTTCTTTATTCGAATGTAGAAACACGAAAGCATAAAGCTTTTCCAAAAATGCCTCTCTTTAACGTCTTAGGCGAGACGTCCTTCTAGCTTGGTTCAACACTCCGGTGCATCCAAGTGGATGACTTCAATAACACTTGCATTAAAACTTTCATAGAATGGCTTTAATCGGTGCCCGTTAACTTTGAAAATATGTCCCGTTTCTTCACTTTGGATTTCCACCGCTCCATGGTCAAAAGTCTTTATTACAACAAATGGGCCAATCCACCTTGATCTTAATTTGCCCGGGAATAACTTCAACCGTGAATGGTAAAGTAAGACCCTATGTCCCGGTTCAAAATTCTTCCGGGTGATGGACTTGTCGTGGAAGAGCTTCGTTTTCTCCTTATAAATCCTTGCGTTTTCATAGGATTCGTTTCTCAATTCTTCTAGCTCTTGGAGTTGAAGTTTCCTATGCCTTCCAGCCTCGTCAATATCGAAGTTGCATTTCTTGACCGCCCAAAATGCTCGGTGCTCTAACTCGACGGGAAGATGACAAGGTTTTCCGAAAACTAATCTGAAGGGCGACATTCCAATCGGGGTCTTATAAGCGGTCCGATATGCCCATAAGGCATCGTCAAGTCTCAAACTCCAATCCTTCTTTGTCGGATTCACCGTTTTCTCTAGAATAGACTTCACTTCACGATTCGAGACCTCCGCTTGACCATTCGTTTGAGGGTGATAGGCAGTGGAGACACGATGAGTCACGTGATACTTCTTCAATAGAGCCTCCATCATTTTGTTGCAAAAGTGCGTCCCTCTATCACTAATCAAAGCCCTAGGCACACCAAATCTCGCAAAAACATTAGACTTTAAAAACTCGATAACCGTTTTGGCATCGTCCGATCTTGTGGCTTTGGCTTCAACCCATTTAGAAACATAGTCAACCGCGAGTAAAATATAAACGTTGCCAAATGATACGGGAAATGGGCCCATAAAATCAATCCCCCATACGTCGAAAATTTCACAAACAAGGATTGGATTTTGGGGCATTTGGTTCTTTTGCGAAATGTTTCCCGTCCTTTGGCACCGCTCACAACTTTTGCAAAACATATAACTATCGCGTGACATGGTTGGCCAAAATAATCCACATTCAAGGACTTTTCTCAAAGTCCGGCTAGGTCCGAAGTGTCCCCCACAAGCAAATTCATGACAAAATTGCAAAATGGATTGGTGCTCTTGTTGGGGCACACATCGCCTAATGATTTGATCGGGACAATGTTTCCACAAATAAGGTTCATCCCACACATAGTATTTTGCATCACTTTTCAACTTGTCTTTTTGAGAACGCGTGAATGTGTCGGGATACCTTTTTGTGACCAAAAAGTTAACGATATCGGCATACCAAGGAATAGATTGGGTAAGGGAAAAGAGATGCTCATCCGGAAACTCGTCCCGCAATGGGAGAGGAGTTTCATTTGAAGTGATCCGACTTAGATGATCGGCAACGAGGTTCTCGCATCCGCTCTTATCCCGGATTTCCAAGTCAAATTCTTGTAACAGTAGGATCCACCGGATGAGTCTCGGCTTTGCATCTTTCTTCGTCATCAAGTACTTAAGAGCTGCGTGATCCGAATACACTATGACCTTGGTACCAAGTAGGTATTGTCTAAATTTCTCCAAGGCGAACACTATGGCCAATAGCTCCTTCTCCATGGTAGAGTAGTTGCTTTGGGCATTGTCTAGTGTCCTTGATGCATAATAGATCACATGGGAGGCCCTCCCATTCTTTTGACCCAAAACGGCGCCAATCGCATAGTTGCTTGCATCACACATGATCTCAAAAGGGAGATCCCAATTTGGTGCTTGCATGATGGGAGCGGATGTAAGCAACTCTTTGAGCTTGTCAAAAGCTTCTTTGCACGCCTCATTGAACTCGAAATCGACCTCCTTTTGCAAGAGTTGGCACATTGGTCTTGTTATCTTTGAAAAATCCTTGATGAATCTTCGGTAGAAACCTGCATGGCCCAGAAAAGAACGAACTTCCCGAACACAAGTCGGGTAAGGTAAGCTTTGAATAACATCAATTTTGGCCTTATCTACCTCAATTCCTTTTTTAGACACAATGTGACCCAAAATGAGACCTTGACTCACCATGAAATGACATTTCTCAAAATTCAAAACCAAGTTTGTTTCAATGCATCTTTTTAAAATTTTTGTGAGATTAGTCAAACATTCTTGAAAAGAGTTGCCATGTACCGTGAAATCATCCATAAAAAGCTCAATTATGTTTTCAACATAATCCGAAAAGATACTAACCATACAACGTTGGAAAGTGGCCGGGGCGTTACACAATCCAAATGGCATTCTCCGGTATGCAAAAGTACCAAATGGGCATGTAAATGTTGTCTTTTCTTGGTCTTCCGGTGCCACCGGGATTTGGTGAAAACCAGAGTACCTGTCTAGACAACAATAATGGGATTTCCCGGCCAACCTTTCTAACATTTGGTCAATGAAAGGCAATGGGAAATGATCTTTTCGTGTGCTCGCATTGAGTTTGCGGTAGTCAATACATACTCTCCACCCGTTTTGCACACGGGTGGGGACCATCATACCTTTGTTGTTCTCGACCACCGTGATTCCCGTCTTCTTTGGAACGACTTGCACTGGACTCACCCACTTGCTATCCGAGATTGGATAGATCATCCCCGCATCAAGAAGCTTTAATATCTCTTTCTTCACGACTTCCATCATTGGTGGATTTAGCCTTCTTTGCGCGTCTCTACTTGGCTTGCATTCATCCTCCATTAAGATCTTGTGCATACAAGTGGAGGGGCTCAAACCCTTGATATCCGCAATCGTCCAACCCATGGCTTCTTTATGCTCCTTCAACACCTTGAGGAGTTGCTCTTCTTCAAATTCGGTTAAATGAGTTGAGATGATAACCGGAAGGGTTTCATTCTTTCCCAAGTAGGCATACTTCAAGTGTTGAGGTAAGACGTTTAATTCCAATTCGGGTGGTTGAACAAGGGATGGAGACAATTTTGTATGAGTTTGGGACAATTCAATTTGCTTGACATCTAATCTTGTGGATTTTTTCATTTCCATTTTATTTACCAACTTCTCAACTTCCGGATCCAAAGAATAAAACTTTAATTGCTCGGCTAGCTTCCCACAATCGAATCCTTTGCTTAAGATCATCTCCAACATATCACCGTTAGATAACTCAAACAATTCTTGAGTAATTGGCTCAACAACATCAACAAAGTACAAAGATGAAACATCACTAGGATATCTCATGGCATCATAAATATTAAAACTTATTGTTTCACCATCAAACTCCATTGTCAAACTTCCCGCATACACATCGATCTTTGTCCTAGCCATCTTAAAAAAACGGTCTCCCAAGCAAGATTAGAGCCGATTTGGAAGACACTTGCTCATCTAGATCAATCACATAGAAATCCGTCGGGAAGACTAATTGGTTCACTTGCACTAGGACATCTTCTAAAACACCTCTAGGAAAGACACTTGATTTATCCGCAAGAGAGATTATGACACCGGTTTCACTTAAGGGTCCGACATTTAATGATTCATACACTGAATAGGGCATGACATTGATAGAAGCACCAAGATCAAGCATAGCACTACTAAAAGTGACATCTCCAATCTTGCAAGGAACCGTGAACATTCCGGGATCTTTGCATTTGGGTGGAAGTTTCCTTTGTAAAACCGCGGATGCGTTTTCATTCATCAAAATTTTCTCATTTCCCTTCAACTTCCTCTTGTTGGTACAAAGTTCTTTCAAGAACTTTGCATATCTCGGGATTTGCTTGATTGCATCAAGTAGAGGGATGTTTACTTCCACCTTTCGGAAGGTGTCCAAAATCTCTTTCTCCTCCATATTCTTCTTTGAAGTTGCAAGTCGAGAGGGGAACGGTGGTTGAGTGGCTATTGGTGTTACTAGAGGGATGGACTTCTTTGGAACTCCGGCTTGTGCATCGTTCTTGACTGTAGGTTCTTCAATGGGAATGATCTCTATTTCTTCCTCTTCTTCCCTTGGCTTCTTCTTTGAACTACTTTCTCCGACTTGCTTGCCACTTCTCAAGGTCACCACATTGACATTTGGGTTCTTTTCGGTTTGAGAAGGGAGTTTACCACGGGATTCCAACTTGCTTATGGACGTAACTATATCTCCCATTTGTGCTTCAAGGTTGGAGATACTAGTCCTTGTCTCTTTTTGGAATTGTTGGGTATTAGTGGCTAGAGATTTGACAATGTCTTCAAGAGACATTCCGGAGCTACTTGGTTGAGATTGAGGAGATTGTTGATGATGATGTGGAGGGTGTGTTTTGGATTGATAGTGTGGTTGTGGATGTTGGTATTGAGGTTGTGGTAGTGGATAGGACGGTCTAACCAATGCATTGTGAGGCAATGGTCTTGGGTTGTAGCTTCCGTTGGGATTTGGTTTCCAACTTGAATTATATGCATTTTGGTACCCGGATGGTTTGTTGTGGTAGTTTTGGAATTCTCCCATGGCATTCACATGCTCCGCATCTTCTTGAAGGATGGGACACATATCCGTAGGATGTCCCATGGTTGCACATATTCCACAAACCATCACTTGTGGAGTTTGTCCCATGGCTAGCTTTTGGACGACGGATGTTAGATCTTTTATTTGAGACTCAAGATTCGATGTTCCCACTTCATTAACTTTGTGTTGTGTGTCTCTCTTCATGTCTTGGCGAGGGCCAAAATGTTGTGAATTTGCGGCTATGGTGTTGAAAAGTTGTCTTGTTTGTTGTGGGGTTTTACTAAAGACATCTCCACCACTTGAGGCATCAACTAGTCTTCTCTCCATTGACAACAATCCCTCATAGAAGTGTTGAATGAGGAGTTGTTCCGGAATTTGGTGTTGTGGGCAACTATAGCACAAGTTGTTGAACCTCTCCCAATAATCATGGAAAGTCTCATTTTGACCTTGGCGGATTCCACAAATCTCATTTCGAAGACTTGAGACTCTTGAGGCGGGATAAAACTTGTCAAGGAAAGCTCTTGCCATGTCGGTCCATGAGTTGATCGACCCCGGTGGAAGATAGAATAACCAATCTTTTGCTCTATCGGCCAATGAAAAGGGGAATGCCCTTAGCTTGATTTGGTCATCGGTTGACCCTTGTGGCTTCATGCTAGTGCAAATAATGTGGAACATCTTCAAATGCTTATGAGGGTCTTCATTCTCCAATCCATGGAAAGTCGGTAGGTGATGGACTAAACTTGACTTCAACTCCGAGCCTCCTTCCAAAACCGGGTAATTGATACCGGTTGGAGTTTGTGTAACATCGGTCTCCATCATTTGCCTCAAAGTTCTTTCGGGAACTTCTCCTCCGTCCGCCATTTCAATTGGTTCAATAATGGGTGGATTTTGTTGTAAGGGTGGTGTTTCGGGAATTTCTTGGCGAAGGTCGGGACTAGAATCATGCTCTATGTCGCTTAATGAAGCGGTTTCGACCTCCGGATCCCCGTGAGGATTAGAAGTTTGACCACGTTCAATTCGCTTTTCCTTCGCCAAACGCCTTGCTTCTTTTTCGATTTCTGGATTGTAAATCAAGTCACCTGTATGCTGAGATCTGGGCATAGAGAAACAAATTGATTAAAAATAAACCAATCCCCGACAACGGCGCCAAAAATTTGGTGGTTGTCGAGGCCAACACAAATAATAACCCTAATTATTACACACTAAAATAGTGTATAGTGGTGAAGGGATCGAATCCACGGAGACTGGTTCAATTTGATAACTCTATGAAAAATCTCTTTGTAAAATACTTGGAATATGACAATAAATTAAAAATGGGGGTTTTGATGTTTTGAAATACTTGAAACAAACTAAAATTAACTATGATTTAAATAGATAATTGCAACAAAAATAAGAATTTGATGTAAAATCAATAAGGGAAAGATGGTTGACTTAAAGTTTTCTCACTTTGACTTTTGATGAACATATCATTAGAATTCAATGGTGCAATACTTGTTTTAAATCCTCAATTTGGCTATAGTAATCCAAGGAGCTTGAGATTACCTAGACTTTTCTTAATTGTTGAAATGGCTAGAGAAGCTCATAACAATTTCCTTAGTCAAAGTCACTAATTCCAAATAGCATGTAATTAGTGAAAGTCAACTAGCATTAAGAACCAAAAAGTCACCAAATCCAAGAGGGGTCAAATGCTTTCACCACCATGTTAGAGGAAATGTTTTTATTATTGTGTGAAGCAAAAACAACACAAAAATCATTTGTTGCTTGCTAATTTGAGGATCCTTTACTTAATCAAGAAATTAGCCAACTAATCACCACAAACACATTTAAACTCATGAACTAAAACATACAAGTAATGATAAGATGTTAAAACACAAAACATTTCCATAAAGATTCAAGAACATGTTCATGGATTCTTCAACATTCAACAAAAGTTCAAAGGATTAACCAAAAGTCAACCAAGATTAGCTTAGCCAAGCATGACTAAACCCAAAGAAACAAAGTTAGAGAAATTTGTACCAAACATTAAGCAAGAATCAAGAGGTAAAAATATGATGTTCTTCAAGGGTTCTTGGCCTTCAAAAGTCTCCAAAACTCCAGAGAGAATGTTCAAAAATCGGGTGTCCAAGAGTATGCAAAAGATGGGCACCAACCTTCCTCAAATAGCTCAAAAGAAGAATTTTCGAAATTGCCCCTGCAGGAGGTTGCGCGACCCGCGTGCTCTTGCGCGGGTGGTCCCTGGATGTAGCATCTTTGAGGTTTTGGGCCTCCGTAGCTTAGCTCACTTGGCCCAGATCGAATCCAATCACCTCCTAGCCCATTTTCTTCAAGTTTTTCTTCATTTTAAGCCCAATTTGACCTCTCCAAATCCTCCAAAGCTCGTGAATTCGCCCGATTAATAATTTACGTACGCTTGAATATTCCCCCGCATCTTGCAAATTTAAAGTTTATTTCTCTCCAAGTCTTCAAATAATCATCAAGATCACTCCATGCATCATCGCCACTACCCATCAAGCCCAACATCATTTTTGTCTACCAAATCTCATCGCCTCCTATATGTCCCGAACACTCCCGCTCCGCTAGACCCGAAAACCTGCAATTATGCTCACAAGATTCGAGAGTACCCGAAATAGTCATAAAATAACAAAAAGGAAAATATGCATGGAAATTATCTAAATTATGAATGAAATATGCTAAAATAAACTATAAAAAGAAGTAATTAAAATGAAGCTATCAACAATTAGTGTATATCTGAGTGTTTTTTGTGAGTTTTTGGAAGAGAAGATGTGACAACCCAAAAATTTACATTCAGTGAAACCAACCACGTCAATAGAAGCCAAGTCTGTTTATGCTAACTTTCAAACTTTTTGGACAAGTTTGAGCAATTCAGGATCTACACTTAAGGAGATATCAGGAGAGAGGTTGCACTTGGGTTTTGTGCAACTCTGTTATTCCAAAACTCTATGATATTAGAGTTCATTCCGGGAATAAAATATTTTATGCCAAAAATCCCAGGACTATATATAGGATTCTAAACCAAATCTATTCATTAGTTACAATTCCAACTAGAGAAAAGTCAAATTCTCTCTCAATGGATCTTCGGGTTTTCATCCCAAATCGTGAGAATCTTTCTCTAGTTGTATTACATAGTCTATTAAGTGCCTAAAAACACAGAAATCATGTCAAAACCCCAAGATTTGGGAGTTTACCGCCCAAGAACATCTTGGAGAGTAAACTCTCTTATAAGGGCCAAAGTGTGCCCAATGTCCCCCCTAAACATTGGAAACCAAACATGGGACAAACCTTGATATGTTTAGGCATCAAATCATTAAAAATCAAGGACCAAAAGTGAGTTCACGGCCAAGGAAGTTCTTGGGGCGTGAACTCCATTTTAGGGTGCCAAAATGCCCTAAATGCCTTCCATAAGCCAAGAGACAAGCATATCCCTTTACCATTATGTGTCTAGGACCCAAAACAATCAAAATATCATCACCCATAAGTGTTTATGGCCGCAAACACATGACCAAATGTTCCATGGGCCGTAAACTCAAGATAGAGGTGTTTTGATGCCACAAACACTTCCAAGGGCTTAGGAATGAATTTAGAATGCTTCTTTATGACCTTTAGGACCCCCACAAGTATATTTGGCCATGATTTTATCGTAGTAAACTCATTTGGTCCGTGAACACCCCAAAAGTGCCAAAAGTAGTGGTCTTTCTCATCCTAGGGTAGAGCTAATGTCCCTAAATCACCCCTAGCCTTCAAACCAGAACTAACCCATGAGTAACCATGAGTTTACAGCCGTAAACTCCCTTGGGCCGTGAAATCATGGTAGTAAACTCATGTGTGTGCCTTATACCTTCCTATGTTGAATCACATGTGATTCCAACACCTAGCCAAGGTGTTTCCTAGTCCCGGAAGGTGTAATCTTTCATATAGTTGTTTATAAACACTATATTCATGTCATTATGTGTCCTTAAATATCATTTAGGACTTACTGTGTCTCGGAACTTCATTCGTGGAACTTCTCATCCGTACACACATACTCGTTTGAATCACCCACATTAGGTGAGTTCATACCCCGTAATGAATCTTTTAACTATTTTAATTGTTTTAAGGGGGGGGGGGGAATACAAGTTGAACACAATGATAATTGTGTAAATGTTTGTTATAAACATCTTTCAAAATGTTACTTATGTTATTAATAAGTTGTTAAAACATTTCAGCACTCTTTTAAAGGTTATGTTACTTTATAGTTATACAAAACTCCATTTTTAAAGTATAAGCATAACTTTGTAGATAAATGAGTCTTTTCAGTAACAGTCCAATTAGAGAATTAGTAAACTATTATAGGTATAGTTTAAGAGAATGATATTCATCACTTCTAGTACAATGAAGCACACACAGAACAGAACAAAACAAACAGTGAAGAGAATCAAACAATACCAGAACAGAACATAACAAACAAGTAAATTTGCTATAGCATGATAACACGCAGACAAGATCTAACTTTAATATGAAATACACGGCTTTCATGGATTTTCTCGGGTCGCGTATGGTTCCCTCAATCTCCATGCATGAGATTGGTTTGTAGGGGTTCCAGCTTTCACATTATGACCGTAATAAAACACAAATATGTTTTTAGGTTGATAGTACCTCCGTATGTCATTATAAACGACATCAAGGTACTCATTTCTCCCATTACTTTCATAAAGTGTCGGTAACACTTGAAGTTTAATCTATTTTCTATTCGAGATAGGTTATAAACTAGGGAGAATGTACGTTACAGTTGACAAAGGAACAATAGAATCTTGGTAGAAGATTGCTTTCAAAACAGTAGGGTCTTGGTAGAAGGCTGCTTTCAAAACAGTCGAGTCTTGGTAAAAGGCTACTTTTAAAAGTTTGGACCATGATGCTAACTTTATGATTTCGTAATGTATACACTATAGGATACATATATGTTAAGTAGATTCCGACAACTAATAGGATGTATGTTCTGCGCTATGCGTCCTGTTCCCGTTGGATGTGGGTTTACACCAAGGTCACCCGATCTATTATCTACCCGAATCTGTATATATTTATGCTTAGTATACATTAAGTCATCATAAGGGTACCAGGTATGGATCAGGTCATAGGACACTAGAGTCAATGCACATTTTTTCTAGTACAAAACTTTCGTTTCAAAGTCAGTACTTTTGGTATACAAAACTAGCGATTTCCCAATTAAGGGCTTAATCCATTTTATTAAGCCATTACAATTTTAAAGACTTTAAGTGAGTTAACTCTATAACACCTTAGTTTATACACCATGTTTATATATAAAACTAATATCCGACAGCTAATAGGATGTGTGTTCTTCGATGTACGTCCTGTTCCCGTTGGATGTGGGTTTACACCGAGGTCACCCAATCTACTATCTACCGAATACCAAATTACATATAGCAGTATAAACAAAGCTATTATAAAAGTAATCACCATAGTCAATATTTTATTATAAGAAATATAGGTTTTCTTAAAAGGAACTATCCATTAGATATAAAGGAACCATTACAAATAACTCCATGAGTAACAAGTGAATACACCAAGGTTATATATGACAACGATCTAACAACCAATAGAATGTGTGTTATCCGCCTTACTTACTGTACCCCGTTGGGTTGTGGGTTGAGGGCAGATGCACACAATCGATTGTTTGTTTACTCCAGGTATATATATAACTTGTACCCACTTATTACGCATAGAAAGGCTTGTAGTGTCATTTTACTCAACTCCCATTTTAAATAGGAAATATATGATTTTCTAGAGGAACAGGCAAACTTTACAAAACAACACCTTACAACTTACAGTACTTTACATATACATTTTCAACCGCGATTTTACAGCTTATTCACATCACTAAAATCTTATGAACTCACCAGCTTAATTGCTGATCAACTCTTTCAGTTAACTTGTATTCTCAGGGGACTATTAGACAGGTGCTCGTGCTGGGACTTCAGAAGATGGAGCATTATAGCTTCAAGTCTTGTGTTGTTATTTGTTTATGACTTATATGTTTTGTGAACACATACAATGTGAACACAAACACTTTCTTTCTAAATGAAATGGTTGTTCATTACTTGCTTACCATATACATATCTTGTGATACTTGACATGACGTCCTCCACCCCCAAACGTTTCCGTCGTTCCGGTTTTGGGGTGTGACAAAAGAGAAGAGAATCAAAGAAAGGTATAAGGAAGGACTGTGGGATCCAGTGTTCATCCACCTTGAGCTTCTATTGGAAGGTAAAAGTCACCACCTTGCTCATCATATTGATTAGATCTTATTCATAGGAACCTTTTAGGGCTTTTTCCATATTTCCTTGATACTTTGAGCGACTTAAGCTTGCTAATCGTTTAAGACATCAGATATGAACCTTGTGAGGTTCCTTAAGCTCAAAGGTCCAAGTTTTGTCCAACTAGTGGAGAGTTTTATTACTTGGACCATAAATAGAACTTGTTTTGGCATTTCAAGCCCTAAGTGCCATACATGGACATAAAGCTTACAAATTTACGTGGTATTTCAACCTTGGGAGGCTAGATATAGAGTTTGGGGTTGTAAATCTGACTTAAAACGTTTGAATGAGAAAAGAGTCTGAAAGGACTAGACAAGTCAACGAGCTGACTCGACGATTCAGTTAGGGTTTTCCCTGACGAGTCTGGACATGAGTAACTCGACGACTTGGTGAGATAACTCGACGAGTTAAGTTGGATTTTTGCGACCTTTCTGAGGAAACGAGGGGACTCGACGAGTTACATAGATGAACTCGGCGAGTCGTGTCAACATGGACTATTGACTTAGTGTTGACTTTAGGGTTGGGTCAAGACAAGGATTGTGGGGACCATGGAGGAGTAAAATGGTCTTTTACCCATCCCAAGAGTTAGAGAGAGAAGAAAACACTTGTTTTATTTAGAGTTGTGATTAGAGTATTAATTAGAGATAATTATTATATGTGTTAGGCGGAGGCTAGATCGGTGATTCGTGTACGAGGTTTATTAGTTTGCTTGCTTTCGAGGTGAGTCTTCTCATTATACTTACCTAGAGTGGTAATCTTTGTGTGACCAAAAAGTCTTATGTGCTTATAATGAGTATTTTGATATCCTGCATTATGTCTTTGTGACTTATGTTGTGTATTATTTGAGCTTACTGAGTTAGGACCGGAGGGTCCACCCGAGTTGTGGGACTGGAGGGTCCCACTGAGACACATTGACCGGAGGGTCTTATTCGAGCATATCCATGAGAGGCTAATGAGATATGTGTGGTGTTTTGGGGAACTCACTAAGCTTCATGCTCACCATGCTATGTGTTATGTGTTTCAGGTACTTCTCAGGATCACGGGAAGTTGTCGACTTGATTGTACACACGAGATGGAGATATGTTTGAGGATCCTGGATTGAGTTTTAAACAATTTATAAACATGTGTTTTTGATAAATTCTCATTTTGGAGATTTTTGAAGCGTGTTTATGAAAATTATGTGATTTTAAAAATGAAAATTTTGTTTGAAAAATTACGGTGTTACACATTTAGAGGTAAAAAGTTGTGTAACGTCCGCAGATCCGGGCTAGTCAATTAATAGGGGGCTGAAAACGACTTTTTGACAAAAGATTATTTTGAATAAATAATCTTAAATAAGTTGTAGAATACGTCTCAAGGCTTCCGTACATATAAAGAATGTTGAAATCCGAGTTATAACGAAGAAGTTATGGTCCGTCAAAGTTTTCGCAAAACCGACACGAGACCGGGAGACGTAAATAGTGAATTTACGATAGAGGAATTTTTAGCCTCGGTAATCTAAAAAAAAGTCGTAGAATAAGTTAAACTGAGAGCGTCCATGAAAATGAAAGTTGTAGATCTTATTTTTACCTACGCGTGGATATAAAGAACGTAAAAAACGGAGGTCGTATGTGAAAGTTACGGATTTTAGAAGTCGGAAGTGTGTTGTGCGAAAATGGGTGATGTGGCACAATCTTGGCTATTGCTTTCTCCCCAAGTCTTGCCACTAGATGGTGACATGTGACACCAAGTTCAACCATTTTCACCCTATAAATAGAACCTCTCTCACCCTCATTTTCTTCACACATTTCCCATTCTTTCTTCTCTTTACTTTCTCTAGAGCCTTTCTTTAGCCCCGAAACCTCCCCCCCCCCCCCCTGAAAAGCCTAGGGAACCTCCCTAGCACGAGGTAGAAGCCCCAGAGTGCTCGACGGCTCCGAGAAGAAGAGCTTTTCGGCTCGGGAACGCTGCTCCAAGCAAAGCCCAGTTTTTTATAAAACTCACTGTAAGTGAGCTACACCTACGCTATTTTTAATATAGCTTTTATTTAATTATAGTAACGTTATTAGAAACTTATAATAAGTATTTAGGCTATTATTATGGGTTATATAACTATTGTTTAACGCCTATATAATAGTAATAATAGTTAGACTATTAATTAGTCTCGGCAAATAATATACTAAACTCTAGTGGTAATAATACTAGGCTTCGTCGAAGGAAATTATTTTAAAGTAAACGAAGCGTTGTCCGAGTACCGAGTCACCACCTTATCAAGTGAGTGCATGGTCCCTTTCATCTTACACATATATATGAAGTATTTAATATAAATTACGTGCTATGTGTGCATATTGTCTGAATACTTGTTGTCTATGCTGGGTGAAATATTTTTATACACGTTTTAAATGATTTAAATTGTATATGTATTTTATATCTACAAAACGTGTTGGGTAAAACATGGGTAGATGTAATAGTTGATGTGTGACCAAATAAAATAATGAGAGGCCTCGATATAGATGTTATTAATGATCCAGTCATCTAGCGGAGTATAGATGACGACCACAGACTATTCTAGACAGTCCAGTGGAACGCTAGCAGACTCACAACCTGTAGATGTTTATTTGAAATGTGTGCTCACCAGCAGTACTCCATCCCCCACATGGTTTCCTTATTTGATATGAATTGCTGAGGAACCCCCGAATCATGTGTTGTCACCCCGATGAAAGTCCCTTAGACTGGGTCCCTTGTGTTAGATGTTTTAGGGACGTAAAGTGAGGATAACGGGAACGGGTAATCAAGTTTGTTTGGTTTGATAAAGTTAATAAACTTATTTATTGTGGGTTGAAAACCCTATGTACTCACCAAGTTTCCCAACCTAACCCACTCACTTTATTTATATCACAGGTGTTGATATGAAGTCACATTACACTAAGAGATTAAGGAGATATAAATCACTAGTGATAATGAATGTAAGTTCTGTTTATGCTTATGTTTCTGTATTGACGATGACATCCTAAATGTTTTAAAATGAATAAAAATACTTTTCTTCGGAAATGCTTTGATAACATATTTATCATGTTTTACTGGGAACAAATTTCACGACATTTTTATTAAAAGAGGTACTCTGCTTTTTATAAAGCATAAACAAAATCGATCTTTTCTGGCCTTGAAAATGGGGATGTCACAAGTTGCTACCTTGATCTCTATTTGCTTAGATCTCATCTTATAGAAGAATATGGTCACTTTTGGTGGAAAAAGGGTGTCATACTCATATTTGGACTTATCATAAGGATATGGTTCCAAATCTAGACAACTCTAGGTCTTCAATGACATAAAGTTGCCCACTTTATCCAGCTTAGGCCCTTTCCATGCACTAAAACCTTGTAGGAACCTTAGTTTTAGTGTTTTAACCTTGTGAGGCCTTGCATTCATGAAAAGTTTGCAACTTTACGTGGTAACTACACCATAACGGGTTGGATCTTTAATTTGGAGCCTTGGATTCTACTGGAAAGGATTGAACACAAAAAGGACTGAAGGGACTCGACGAGGCTTAGCCAACTCGACGAGTCAGGTAGGGTTTACCCGTTTTTTAGATTCTGAGTGATTTTCGTGAGAGATTAGAGTTTTCGGTCTTCTGTACATTAAGGAACTCGACGAGTTACTCAGGTTTGTCCCGGTTTTCTGGACACTAGAGGAACTCGATGAGTTACTAGATGCACTCTATGAGTTGGGTCAACATGGACCGTTGACCTTGACTTTGACCATGTTCGACCAATTTTGACCATAAAGGTAATTCTTGTATTTCAGGATTTTGACAGGCTAGTCACATGATGATTCTAGGCAGTTGAGTAGGAGCTACGTGTTGGGACTTATTGAATCTTATCTTATCAGTTCAACATTTTTGAGAGGTGAGTCTCCTTACAATAACAATGGGTCGAAGGCACCAAGACCGACCCATATTATATGCTATGTGTAATACTAGTTGATTGTGTGACATGTGATATGATAGTTATCTTTATGATACTAATATGGAAGACTCAGGGGGTTCCCGTGGCAGTAGACTAAGACCATGCGGAGGTTTCCATGACATTCGATGTAAGACCTTGGAGGGTTTCAATGGCATCCTAGTATGTTTGAATGGTTAGTTATATGATATTTTATGTGTTAGGGAAGATCATGTGGGGGTTCCCATGGCAGGCAGTTAAGACCATGTGGGGGTTCCCATGACAGTGGGTTAAGCATCATGGGGGTTCTAGTGGCACCCAAAGTAAGACCTTGGAGGGTTTTCACGACATCCTTATATGTTGATATGCATGGCTTATATGGTTTATGTAGATTTTATAGCTAATATGGATTATATGATTATGTGGATTGTGTGGGGTATGCTCTGGGGAACTCACTAAGCATTAACTTACAGTTTGTTGATTTGTTTCAGGTACATCTGAGCCCAAGGACAAGGGCAAGACTTTATGGCACGACATGCAATCTTTAACATTTGTTTTGATGGGACACTCTGATATTTGAAGTAAAATATTGATGTTATGGATTTTGAAAACAATTGTCATTGATATTTCATATATTGTGAAAATGATTTGGTTAATTAAAAAGGTCGGGCCACGTGAGCAGGGATTGCCCCAAGAAGGGCACGATTTGTTTCCAATGCAACCGGACTGGCCATAAAAAGGCCGATTTTCCGAGGTTGCAGGGAGGAGGAGGAGGAGCGGTGGTGGCGCCTGCGCCTGCCACAATAAGGATTCTCTTTCACTTACTATTTAACGATTATAGGTTGGTGTTAGCTAAAGGATGAATAACTGATCGAGGCCGTTGTCTCAATAAAAATAAACCAACTAACCTACATAGATAGGGTAAGTCGAGTCGAATCCACGAGGAGTTTGTGGTCAAACTTTATGTTATAGTAATCAATGACAAAGAACAAATACTCACAATCATCACAAACAAAAATTAAACAAATAATAAACCAATAAACTTGGAAATTTATTAATTAAAATGAAGCTCTTAATGAGAAAAGTAAGGTACTCCCACTTCAGTTGTTGGACAGTTCAAATTCACACACTTTCTTCCCTAAAATCCTAGATCAATTTCTTAAATTCAATTGAGGTTCATTATCTTGTAAAACATAGTTTTGGGTAAATCGTATGTTCATTCAACTAGTTGTCTTACTCCTTGGGTCTAATTGGATTGGGAACAATTATTAAACTGACATTAGAATGTCTTGCAAGTACCTATTACAATATTAAGCATTCAATATCACAAGTTGGAATAACACATGTGGGTTCAACCAATTGTCTTTGTTACTAAACTACTTGAACCTGGAACAATCAGTGAGTTTATAATGCATTATTTTAGTTATGCAATCAAACAAACTCATATAACCCAATTTCAATCATTATCACCAAAAGATCATCATATGAAACATAAAATAACAATTGAAATTAACTAGAACTAAGTAATAATCAAGTGTGTTCATCCAAAAGTCCTAAATATCCCCGAGAGTAACCTAATGGTTTAGCCTTCCATTTAAATCATAAAAACAATAACTTGAAGAAAAACAATGAATTGTATATTATAATCCACAAAAAAACTTGCAATCATACATAAAATGTAACATAATGATTATCAAAGTTTGAAACAATAAAACCTTGGGGAACAAATAAGGAATTTTGGAGTTGTAATGGAGATGATCGGTTGAACGGTCTTCTAATATTGATTGCTTGTGAACTTTATGATTTCTCGCCTTGAATCCAGATTGGAATGATAAAAAACGTGTTTGGAGAGAGTTGGAACGCCCCCAAAATGCTCTAAACCGTATGGGAGAAGTGGAAAAAGTTTCCCTTTAGGTTTAAGAGGCATTGGGTATTTATAAGTGTCAAAAACTGCCTAAAATCGTAATTTTCGTGCGTCATCGTTTGTAACGTCCCAAAATTCAAAACAAAAATTTTTGTTTTCATATTAATTAAAACATCACTCAAAAGTGTTTAGTAAAACCAAAGGAGTAGAGTTGCCAACTTTACGTGTTAAGACATCATTTAGGACCAGATTTGATAATTAGACATAGTGGCTTAACCGATTAAGCACTTAATTATAATTTGGGGTTGGTTGCGGAGTACACTAGGCATACCCAACTCGTATAGTGTACGTTGGCCATAAGTCTGAGTACGCCGAGCGTAAGTCTAAGTACGCCGAGCGTATTCATCTGCCATTGACTTTTATCATGGTTTTATGAACATGTTCAAAATGATAATTTATTATTTTAAAAATTGAAATTTATAGTCTTAATTTTTTGAGACGTTACATAAAAAAAATCAAATTACAAACCCTAAAATTTGTAGTCAAATATGAATCCAACTTATACAATGACCCCTCGACTATTATTATATTGCATCGTTGATTTTGTGTTTTGTAATATTAATCGTTTAAACCCTAAAATTTAATAATAATAATAATAATAATAGTAATAATAATAATAAAGACAATAAATGACAAAAAGAACATAACACAAAATTTAATGAGTGTGGATATAATAAATAAATTTCATATAAATAAATAAAAAAATTAATTTGATAAAAACCTAATTGATTTGACTAATGTTATAACGGTACAATTATTAATGAAGAGATAAAAATAATACATTGATAATTGTACCGTTATAACTAGGGGTGAACATTTGGATCGAATCGAACCATACCAATTCGGGAGAAATTGGTGGGCCTTAGACTGGACTCGTTGCCGATCTAGCTTCGAGTCCAGGTCCAAGATTTTCAATTCTTATACATGTTGGACCGGTGCAACTTTAGATGCATATAATACAACTCGTTAAAGTTTTACCAAACATTTGTTTATGTATTACAACTCTTAAATTGGATCAGATTCATAATCGAACCTGAACCGGATTAAATTGACTTTTGGACCGAACCGATTTTGCAAAAATTGGTAGAACTTAAACCGGATGAGACCGTCCAAGTCCGGTGCAATGCAGAGGTCCAAATATTCACCCATATAGCAACCTTAACCAAAATCAAATCAAATAAAATTATTTTTATTTGGATAACTAATCTGAATTTTCTAAAGCCAAACAAAACAGATTTGGTTTTGCATTTTTTTCTTTTGACACCACTAAACATAATACCATGGTATTAGTTTATACAAATTGTTCATAAAACATATTCGTAACTATCCATTAATATGTAGAATTATTATTGATTATTATTATTGATTATGATTTTAAAGTTAAAATAGAAATAATTCCTTTGAAAAAAAAAAAAAAACGTAAGAGGGACAATAAGCGGATCTAACCTAATTTCGCCTACATATACATCAACGTAGTGGCCACGTTTTGGTTTTCGAAATTCTATCGAGGGTTTCACTTGGTTCACACAAGAACCCTAAAACCAACAACAGGGAAATACGAGCCACAAGAACTACGAAAAATCTCTCATGGCGGGAACGTCAGTGGTACCGGCGAACAGAGGACGGCGGAACACGATGGTGGACGACGAGAAGCTGGTCTTTGAGACCTCGCGCGGAGTGGAGCCGATTATGAGCTTTGACCAAATGGGAATCAAAGACGATCTACTCCGTGGGATTTACCAACACGGATTCGAGAAGCCCTCGGCAATTCAACAGAGAGCTGTTAGACCTATCATTGAAGGTCGAGATGTCATTGCCCAGGCTCAATCTGGTACCGGAAAAACCTCCATGATTGCGCTTACTGTTTGCCAGATTGTCGACACAGCTTCAAGAGAGTATGTTCTGTTATTCATCTATTTGTTTATTCAATTGCAACTTTTTCTAATTAATTCGAAAATAAACCATAGATTTGTGCTATAGGGTTAGTTTTCAAGTCTCTCCTTTTTTGCTGGCAATTTCTCTTTATACACGGTGTAATGTTTTATTTTTTCCCTTTTCAACGAATAATTTTCTTATCTGGTAGCACCCAAGACATATTCCCGTTCGTGTCTGTGAGCAAAGGTGTAGTCAAAACTGGGGATTTGAGACACAGGGTTGCTGTTTCTTTTGGCCAATAGCTTTGTTTTAAAACTTAAAAACTTTAGCAGCTTTTATTAGGAAGATCTATCAATGGCTTATGTGAGGGCATCTACTTTGCTATATGTATACAAGAAACCAACTTCTGAAATTATGTAAAAATTAAAATGATGTATACTCATATCCACCAGTAGGCCAACACCACTTTCTTTGATTTATAGATACTGTAGCATCTGAAATTGAATCTTAGGATGGATCTGTTAATCACTGGATGATAATGATGATGTTACAACTTTATGCTTGTAAAACTTTTTCTCTTATGGTTCCTTACATCGATTTTACATCTTCATCTATAGGGTCCAAGCTTTGATCTTGTCACCAACAAGAGAGCTTGCAGCTCAGACAGAGAAACAGATATTGGCTATAGGCGATTTCATCAGTATACAAGCCCATGCATGCATTGGAGGAAAAAGTGTTGGTGAGGACATTAGAAAGTTAGAAAATGGAGTCCACGTTGTTTCTGGAACACCTGGGAGAGTCTGTGACATGATCAAGAGAAGAACATTGCGAACAAGAGCCATTAAACTACTAATTCTCGTGAGTTTTCTATCTTCTAACTTCCCTTTGTAACCAGTATCAATACTTCCATCTTTAAGAAGACTTGAACTTGAAGTAAACCCATAAATTGATGTATTTGAATGTCTTAATTTTCAACAGGATGAATCTGATGAAATGTTGAGCAGAGGGTTTAAGGATCAAATTTATGATGTCTACCGTTATCTTCCACCAGAGCTTCAGGTGTGTTTAGTGTCTGCTACCCTTCCCAATGAAATATTGGAGATGACCAGTAAATTCATGACTGATCCTGTTCGAATCCTGGTCAAACGTGATGAGTTGACTCTTGAAGTAAGACATTCTGCTTTCATAAAGATTAAATATCCTAGCTGTTTTATCAAGATATAATATAATTAATTGTTTTATTTGATCATGACAGGGAATAAAACAATTCTTTGTTGCTGTAGAAAGAGAAAACTGGAAGTTTGATACACTGTGTGATCTGTATGATACTCTCACAATCACACAGGCTGTAATTTTCTGTAACACAAAGCGAAAGGTAAAGCAGTGGAATAATCTTGTGTTTTAGTAGTAAATATAGGGTTTCAAACTTGAGCTTTTTCTCACTTTCATTATACTGATGTAGGTGGATTGGCTGACTGAAAAGATGCGTGAAAACAACTTTACTGTATCAGCCATGCATGGAGATATGCCTCAGAAGGAGCGAGATGCAATTATGGAAGAGTTTCGATCTGGTGTTACTCGTGTCTTGATTACAACAGATGTGTGGGCCAGGGGGTTGGATGTTCAACAGGCAAGTGAATGTGAAACTCAAGAAGATCTTTATCTTATTGTTTCATTTCTCATGTTATAACTGATTTGTTTTTTTCTTTTTAGGTTTCTTTGGTGATTAACTATGACCTCCCAAATAACAGAGAGCTTTATATTCATCGGATTGGTCGATCTGGTCGATTTGGACGAAAGGTAAACTAAGACTTTATGTCTTCTGTTATCTGTTGTTTGTTATCTGTTGTATGTAATATATTAGTTTGAATGTTTTGCAGGGTGTTGCTATTAATTTTGTGAAGACGGATGATATCAAGATTTTAAGAGATATAGAGCAGTACTACAGTACCCAAATTGATGAAATGCCAATGAATGTGGCGGATTTGATATAATAATGGTTGTAAACTGAAATGAAATGAGTTGTAGTTTTTACTGGTGGTTTTTTTTTTTGAGTAATGAGTGGATCTTGCTGTAAAACTTTTGAATTGTTTTGATTGTAATTGTGGACAGATCTTGAATTCTTTCTTGTAGGGTGGTGAAACTGGAAAGTTTGGTTTGTCATGCTGAATTTGTATTGTGAATATAAGTAAGTGTATCTGCTGTTGGTCTTTTATTTCATCATAATTCCACGTTTGTTTGTGTTGTGCTAGAATATGTATGTATCTTTGCTTCTCTCAAGTGAGATGATATACAATGATGTTGCAAGCAATGTTTTAAAACCTGATTATTTAGTTGAGCAAGACTGATGATTGCGGACTCTAAAACTGTTGTATTTAATTTCAGTACCAAAAATAATTTAATCAACTTCAGTACCAAAAAAGGGTCGTTAAATTTACCAAACATAATCAAAAAGCTTCATAACATTTACCATTTATTTTTTGTAACAAACCATGCCAATTAACATAATCAAAAAGCATCCACATGGAACATGTTCTTGAATTTATTCAAAAGTGCCCTCACTCTACCATCTTTTACATAATTTATTTTCATGGGTGATACATACATCAAAGATAGCAGAAGCAACATCTTTCATTTCTAATGGATGCCCTTCTTCCCAAAGATAAATAAGTGGTTTCAAAGCATCGACTTTTCCAATTAAGGACTTGTTGGAGTCACGAAATGATAAAGTAAAAAGGGTAGAAGTTGCATTGCTTCGTTCTTGGTTTCACTTGTTCCAAATCTTAATATGTACAGTAACAGAGGCATCAACATTGGTGTCTCTGCAACGACTTTCTTGTTATCAATTTTTGACAATAAACTTGTATTTTTCTTGTTATTTAATATTTCAATTCATATCTTTTCTTTTTTCTTTTTTCTCTTGCCCGGACTTAAAAAAAATGGGTGGACCAACACCCAAAGATATAAAGACTGCTTCTGGATATATGACCTGCAAACATTACATAGATCGAAGTACGGTTGGAATATATAAAAAAAATTATTTTTTTCAGGATAAAACCAACCGTCCAACGTTATAGACTTATAATAGAGGGAAATCTTGCGCATGGGATTTATACGTGAACTTTGTTTCCAAAAATAAAGAAAAACATTAGATATATATTCCTTACCACGCAAGAAACAATAAATATATACTAGATATTTTAAAAAGATTTAGTTTCCTTTTTGAAGTAGTAGTATTCTCCAGTTTCCATATATAAACACCACGTATCTTAAGTCTAAAGTCTTAAGCTTATTATATATATACTAATACCATCCTTAACACACATACATGTAAACACACAGTAAAAACACCCACTACCACTATATGAAGAGACTGCGCAAAAACGAAGGTGTGGCCAACCGTAGGATGATGGTGGACAATAATCCGGCAGAAACCTCAATTACTACTTTTCCTAATAATGTTGCTGGGCATCGTTGGTATGAATGCAAGACATGTGGAAAGAAATTCGATACTTTTCAAGCTCTTGGTGGACACCAGGGAACCCACAGAAAACTTAAACCCATTGATGATGACGTATGCATGTTAAGCCTGCAAATAGCTCCTTCTCCTATGTTAAGGTTACATCAATGCAAGATGTGCACCAAGAAGTTTGATACTGGGCAGGCGTTGGGTGGACACATGAGGCAGCATAAACTTGAAAAAGATTTGATTTTGATGGGCAGGGATGAGCTGCCATGGCGGCAATTGGTGGCGGAGGAGAAACTTAAAAGCAATTTGGTGGTGGAGAATGCTAAACAACTAGGGCAGCAGAAGGTGGAGGAAGATGAACATGATAGGGTGAAAACTGAGTTACTTTTGGCTGCCAAGGAGTTGCGATTAGGTATCTGATATTATTACATCATCACATTTTTCACTCATACTTAAGTATATTATTAATTACAGATTACAGATCAGAGATAATTTTAGCAGATAGATTTTGTAATCAGCAAAGTTTTTAGACTTTTTTTTTTTTTGTATGAAATCATGAATATATAAATTAAGGTTGTCAATGTCGGAGATTTTATCGTTGGTCGTTTTTTACTTGATAGATTGTGAATTTGTGACTAAAAGTCCTATCACAGTGAACTAGTTTCTTTGGTATGTAGTATAATTTATTAAGTATAAGTCAAATTCTCAAAAAAGATTTGAACTTGAACTTCATCTGTTAAAGGATGATTGGTCCTGCGTCAAAGACTAAAAACATGCAACACAATAAAGGTTGTCTCATAAACTACATCCATATATACGCTTCACATTTATATAAATTTATCACTTTAGTATCAAAACTAGGGGTGAGAATGGATGATACCATACCACAAAAATACACACAAAACGAAAGTAAGATGAAACTGAAATTCGAATTCGTGTTCATGTCAAATATAAAAACATGACGTCGTGTTGTGTTTAAAATTCGACACGAACTCAACACGATTTAACAGTTGTTTGTGTGTTTTTTTGTGTTATGTAAGATTAAATATTAAGTAATAAACTAATTGTTATTTTATGTTATTTTTATCGTATCGTATTTACCATTTTTAATTAGTTTGTTTTATTGTTATTTTAAAAAAACTCGACATCGTGTCGTGTAGTGCTCGTGTTACATAACGACTTGTCATGCTATGCCATGTTAGACAAAAACATGACACTATTGCCCAACTTGCCACCAATAGTCAAAACTATAAAATATTTCGTATAAATGTAACATCCCAAAATGACCCAAAAATTTCATTTTTCATTCAAGTAAAAACAATATTCCAAAACATTGGTCATACAACCCAATAAAATAAGCATGTCAAACATCATAAAAATCAGAGTGTGTCCCATAAACAGAATCCATATGGTATATGCGATGCAGTCAACTCGAGCTCTTCCCCTTGGAAACGGAAGTACCTGAAACATAAACTAAAAACCATAAGCACAAAGCTTAATAAGTTCCCCAAAGTACCACATACCAACATACATAGCATATAACGGACCCCGCCTAATGAGTATAACGGTCCCTGCCCTAACTCGCATAACGGGCCCCGCCCTAACTTGCATAACGGGCCCCGCCCTAACTCGCATAACAGGCCCCGCCCAATGAGTATAACACCCCCACCATAACTCGCATAACGAACCCCATCCAATGAGTACAGGTCCCACCCTAACTTGTATAACAGGCCCCGCCCACATACAAATCATATAGCCACTAATAACATACTGGATAGTCACCGATCCCCGCCTAGAAAACATACAAGCACAGTGTCACACAGACATGGGTCTCCTAATAGAACAAATCATGGGTCGAAAACGGTGCCTTCGACCCGCTATACAGGGTGAGGAAACTCACCTCGAATGCTAAATCTCATTGAAGATCCCTAGCTGCTGTCTCAATGACTTCTCGAGCTATCAGTATAAAATAACACCCAATTAACACTTGGGTTCCAGACTATAACTAATGATCCATACTTGGGGTAAAATGACCATTTTACCCATGGCATAGCTTGATCCAAGACTAAGGCCCAAATCTAACTTTAAGGCCCACTTATAGCCTAATTTTCCAAATTGGGCCCAATTCCTTCTTATGGGCCTTAGCCCAAGGTCCACTAATATTTCTAGCCCAAAACTCCCAAAATCAAATGGCCCAACTAAACCTTAACCTTCTAAGACCAAAACATGCCCCAAACCTGAGGCCTAACTTTAAAATGCCACCTGATTGAGTATGCGGGGCATACTCAACATGTACGCTAAGTGTACTTGCTCGAAGACCTGTACATTATGCGTACAGGCTTGTACGCCCAGCGTACTCATCTAGATCAGCCATCTTCTAGATTTAGCTCTCAACCCATTAAGACATCGCCCCAGAATGTAGATATGACCTCCTTGAACTGGGTTATCACGTAAAGTTGCCAACTTTACGTCCATGCATGGCTATATGAAGATCTAAAGCTCAAAAATGACCTACTAAGAGACTTAATGGATGTGTGAGGTCCTAAACTTCATAAAGTTGGCACCTTTATGCCTAAGGAGCCCAAGATAACCATAGATCTGAAAGAATAAGTCTTTGGGACATCCTAATTCCATCATTCATGCAAACCATGGCTACAACATAACAATTTAACCCAAGAAGAGATATAAGCAACTAGTAATCAAGATAAGAACTTGATACCTCAAACTCCTTGCAAAATGGGTAGTGATTTTGGATCCAAGCTTAGCAACTTCAAGATCTTCTAACTCCTTCACAATGCACAAAATAAACACCAAACTCTTTTCAAAGGCTCAAATGCTTAACAATGAAGGCTACAACTCAATTTAGGGTTTTGGAGGCTTTGGATGCTGGTAAAGAGGCCATCCCTAGAGAATAAGGTGGTTTATATAGGATACAAGACCCTCAGTTTGGTTTTCATTATAGTCCATGTAGACCCAACGTACGCATATGTACGCCTAGCGTACATGACCTGGGTCCTGAATCGCCAATAACTCAGCACTCTAAGCGAACAAAGTGGTATGCCGGTGGTTGTTGAGGCCAACAAAATAAATACCCTAAATATTACACACTAAAATAGTGTATAGTAGTAAAGGGATCGTATCCACAATGGTTCTGGTTTTGTTGTTAATAAACCAAAAAAATGGAAGTAGATGGAGTAATATATTCATTGTGTGATCTAATTGGAACTCATACCAGCAATGGTTCTGGTTTTGTTGTTAATAAAAACCTCAAAGCTAGGAACTTATGAGTTTCTGATACAATACTCGAGGAGGGTAGTAATGGCACCATCGTATACAAGAGGATGTATGAGTCGATGAATGTTGTCGTGAAAAGGGTAGTGAATAGTGATACGGAGCATGATGCCAGTGATATGCAGCATAATCTGACACATAAAGAGATTATCAATCATATTGTGTCTGATCAACACTCTAACATTGTTACGAATTTTGCTATAATGTGTAATCAAGATTTCACTTATATTTTTTTTTGTTTTTTTTAGAGATGCAACTGTAGTTTACAGTATTTTGTAAGTCCGACCGATAATTTACGTGACTACAGCTAAAGAAGAGTTTTAAGGGTGTGGATTTAAAATCGACACGTAACTAGCCTTCATCAGTTTTCTTGAAACTAATGAGGTTAGACCGTGTTTTTTATTTTATTAAGTTGTATTGTCCGGATACGTGATGCTTAACAGATATTGAAAAATTCATAAGAAATAGGGGTTAAAAGCAATGTACTTTAATTAATTTGTGTATTATTACATCATTCATATGTATCCACTTTGTCTAGTGTTGGAAGCACAACACCAACTTCAGCCATTGTAGAAGAATGGAATATTGTGAGACGGCGAACAGAACGAAGACGTTTAACTCTGAACACTTCAAGTTAAGAACCTGTAAAATGCATACAAGATAGTAGCATGTCTGGCATATATTAATAATGTAGCGAAGCGAATAACTGAATGGATGAATGTTAGAAACGATTTTTGTACTTACATGCACAAGAATTTTAAAGGGTAAAAGGTTTCATGTACAAAATTTAGAAAGAAATGTAAGTGAAAGTTCAAACAAGTAAGCACAATTCACACATAAGGGACTCTTACAAGCCGGCCTCTATCAGATTTTAATAAGAATTACAGCAATGTTCTTGACTAGCCAAATGAATGTAAATTGAATAGGACACTATATAACGACAAATTCTACATCAAATAAGGAGATAACAGCAAACAAAACAAGTTGAAAGTAAAATAAACCAATTGAAGTTTCAAGGTCAAAATGTAGGTCTAGTTTTTTAACAAAGAGGAGATCAGATGATGAACCTAAGAACAATATCTACTGACCTCGGGACCATGTTTGTTGATGGGTGCTTGAAATAGATCGACAGGGTCGCAATAGATCCACTTCCAAATGAATAACAATGGGATTTGTAATATGAATGAAAAAGAGAAATGTACGGATTCAAATGGAGAATTCCTTTCTTTCTATTACTGTAAATGAAGAGGGAAGTAATAGATGCAAAAAAAATTGAGAACAGAACAGGTTATTGAATCTTACCAAGTAAAAAAGCGAGAACTACATACTATGTATAATATAACAGGACTAGGTTAATCGGTATTGTTACCGCATGACGATTGAAGCTTCGATTGAACAGATTGAAGCTTCGACTTTGACGAGAGTGACAACGAGAACAAAAGAGAGTAGTGTAGAGTGGCGGCGGTTTTTTTTTTTTTTTTTTTAAATGTAAGAATCTACCCTAATAAATGAAAATGTTTTTTTTGCCAAATGTCATGTTCTCATTTAGTTTGACACATGTCATTTTGTAGGATTTTTTGATTTTTTCTTTTTCCACTTGGTATTTTCTTATGCTTTCAATTTTCTTAAATTTAAAAGTAAATTCCATATTTTATGCGAGTTTATTTATGTTATGTAGAATCATTAAATTAAATTTCAATAACCATACCAAAAAAAAACGTACAACTACAAATTAGGCAATAATCAATTTTTCCATAATTAAATGTTTACACATCATAATTTTCACTTATACAATAACTTTTTCAAAACAAAAAATGTTATGAAATCCAATTATAAACAAAGAAATTAGTTTTCATTTATTAGGGTAGCTATATTGAAAAACTTGATCCTTATTATTTTATATTCAACTTTTTTTAATAAACCCGTGTAATACACGGTGCTCACACCTAGTGAATCACTAACCCTAAAAACCACTAAGGTCAGCAACGAGGTATAAGTTCTTTTTTTCTATTTTTTTTTAAAATAAAATCATCAAAATATAAAAGTTAAATATATTTTTATTTAAAAGGGCAGATACCCGTCGGTATCGGTTCCGGTTAACCGTCGGTTACGGGTACCTGGTATTGGAACCGAAACCGGCGGGTATTCAGCCGGTAACGGTTTTGTAAAAATGAGAATTGGAACCGGAACCGCTTAAAACGGTTCTGAAACTTCCGAAACCGAAACTGCTTAAGGTAGTTCTATTTTCAAAACCGACAGCTCTGGTTCTTAAAGTAGGTATCTGCTTCCGCTGCCGATCCCTATTTTCAATCAACAATAAAAAACAATGTTTTAAAAATGGGTTTTTTAGTTGATCGGTATGGTGACCGATTCACGGTTCAACCTGTTTAACCGGTTCGATCGGCGGGCCAAACGGTTTCTATAATTTTCAATTTTTTTCCTATTTTCTACACATGCATACATATATAAATCTTGAATTTGATGTTTACATGTTAAAACATTACAAATATATATAAAAATGAGTTATAGATGAATCAAAATACATTAAAATAACACACAACTATAAGTTTTAGTGTTTTACATCAATTCATATACATCAAAAAGAAAAAATAAAGTTTAATATATAAACAAAATATAATTTTAGATGAATACAAACACATCAAAAAAATTTATAACATTACCATATATATTTATTTTGAGAAAATTAAATAGATTTGAAAAAAATCATCAAAGTTTATTATGCAAATAGTTTTTATCCATATGTTTTTATTTGATTTAACCGGTTTATTTTGACCGGTTCAACCGGTTTTTTTCTGAATCCTGTCGGTTCAATCCGATTAAAAAAATGATATAAAACTGGTGATAATTGAATCGTTTCCTCCCCCGGTTCCCGGTCCAACCAGTTTGACCGACCGATTCAAACCGGTTTTTAAAACATTGATAAAAACTTACCAACATGCCTTCGGTTGTAGAGAACTACAATGTAAGTTGTACAATCTTGATCCAATGCTAAACATTTGAAAATTTCATCGTTTCCTCACGACACGATTCTAATAGTCAAACTGTCACTTTTCTTGGATGACCATTTACCCTCTCCAAAACATAGTACATCACACAATAAAAGTTGTACATTTACATGAATCTGTTGTTTTTATCAATTACATAATTGCTATCAAAACAAACTCAAGAAACAAGTTCCATGAAGTATCACATAAACCATCGATCAAGCACAAATGGATTACAACATTCCAATAATAAAAAAGAAAAAAAAAAATCAGATGACAATGACTTCCTGGTGAAAATAAACCCTATCAAGAGTTGAAAAACCCCTATATTTCTACCTGAAATCGTCAAGCACAAACTTCCTATTTACATTGAAAGAAGAAAGTGAAGGGTGATAGGAAGGTATGTTTTTTTTAGTTTTGCTTGTTTGCTAGGGCTTTTTTTTGTACCGTTTGGGGTTTAAAATAATGAACTCTGAAGCATTGTGTTCTAGAGTTTAAATTTTAAAAAGGGGGGAGGAAATGGTGGGGAGGGGAAAGAAAAAGAAGAAGATGGAATGAGAACGAGGAGATAGATGCATTTTCGAGTTGAAGGGGAAGGAAAGAAAGTTCAATGTCAAATGACGCTTTTACCTATGTTTAGGGTTCATCAACTTCGATGCTTCATTAAAGGAAGAAGAGGGAGAAGAGGAAGGAGAGAAGACAATAAACAGTAGTTGAATGGCATGAAGAACATGTTCTGTGAGATTGAAGTCACGGTGAGATAGATTAATCAAAGTATGGTGTTTGGATTCCTTTAGAATGAATTTATGAACTTTTGGTTTTTTCAAAAGTTAAAAGTCAAAAAAGATGTTTTAAGAAGTCGTTTTAGATCAATTTTTGGTAAGAATAAAAATAAGCTTTCAAAAGTTATGAATTAGTGACTTTTTGTGATTTTTGGGTTTTTAGCTTTTGGCTCTTCAAAAGATAACTCAAAACACATTTTAAAATCTTTTTTTTTTTTGTAAAAATTCATTTTGTCAAAAATGACATTTTAGCCTTAAAAGCAATCCCAAACACTCTTGCAAAATCAAACTTTTTATTTTTTCCTTCCTAATCTTGTCCAAATATGAGCGGAAACAATCCTCTTTTTTCCTTTGTATTTTTCTCCTTAAAAAACTTACTCTCTCCTTCTAAATCCTCTCCTTTCCTGCCCCCTCTGTCCTACGAAAAACTCGAGAAACTAGTGTTAAAGAGATAAAGCTTTTTTTACTTTCAATATTATCTAATTTCAAATCCATAATCATTTTTTATTTTCACAAGTTCTATTTTGTTTTGGAAAATCTTTAGAAAATTCCTAAAATACCTTTATTTACAAAAAAAAAAGTCTCAAACTAAAATATGTTTACGAAAAAACATGAATTACCAGTAAAAATGACGATTTGACCCCTTTTTCCCGGTTTACCGGTTTCATTATTTACTTGTTTCATTAAAGTTTTGTTATTTTATCCTAATTTACGAATAAGTCTCAAACTAAAATTTAGTGATGATTTAGCCATTTTCTCCATGTAACATACATTTTATCGGTTTCATTGCTGATTTAGACACCTAGTCATTAAATTTGCTAATAAGATAGATAAGATGGGTTATAAAATACTACATTTACTGTAAAATTTAATATCTATAACATCGACTCATTTATGACTATGTATCTAAGTCAGCAATAAAACCAATAAAATGTGTATTTCCAGGAAAAAAAGGGCTGGAAATAAACTGATGTCTGATGAGATGGATATATTGGGTTACATAAGGTTAGATATACAATTTGAAATTTCTTATAAACGTAAAAAATATCGCAGTTGTTACTAGTTTTTGTAATTATTGCAGTCTTCGTTGGATGCATTTTATATTCCACAAAATATACATTATATCAAGATATTATATTTTATGGTAAACATAGTATTATATAACTCAATATATCCATCTCACCAGCTCATTTAATAACTAAGCGTTCAGGTCAGCAGTGAAACCGGTAAAATGTATGTTACATGGAGAAAATGGTTAAATCATCACTAAATTTTAGTTTGGTAGTTATTCGTAAATTCGGGTAAAGTGTTGAGACTTTAATTAAACATGTAAGTAATAAAACCGGTAAACCGGGAAAAATTGATCAAATCGTCATTTTTACCGGTAATTCATGCTTTTTCGTAAACAAATTTTAGTTTAAGACAAAAATAAGAATTTTACTGAAGTTTTCACTTAATTATATTATTTTTTTATTAATATATAGATCATTTTTAAAATATTTTGATAAATATATTTAAAATATTATGGAACTCATCAAAGTGACACATCCCTCTTCTACGTATGAAGACTTGACCTCTTCAATATGTTACCAACCGAACCAATAAAATTGATAGCCAACTTTTTTGGTAACCAATATATTTGGGCGGTAATATCATACCAATTAAGTAAGTCTTTGTATGGTAACAATATGAAATTTTGGATACTACGGTTCTACCTTACGAACCTATATATATATATATATATGTTGAACACGACTCTTTATATTGGAAACAACAAGATTTTTATTAAGACACTTAAGAAGAACTTACTATGTGAGACTACTATACACTTTGCTTTCTTTGAGGCTTTCTTGGATGGTTTAGAGCAAATGAGTTTCACACCTATTTATAGACCTCTTAGGAAGGTTCTAGATACTAGTATATACTAACTACTTACTAGATAACTCTAGAACTATCTAACATATTCTATAAGCTTCCATATGTTTCTAGAATGTTCTACAATGTTCTGGAGAGATCTAAGTTGCTCCAGTGTCTTCTAGAATGATCCATAACCTTTCAGGGTCTTCCATGTCGTTCTAAAGTATTCTAGACTCTTCCGGTATATTCTGAAGTCTTCCATGGTCTTCCACAATGTTCTAGAATCTTCTAAAGCATTCTAGAACAAGCTAAATTTTTCTAGATAATATTTGTTCTATTGGGTTAGTGATGATATATATATATATATATATATATATATATATATATATATATATATATATATATATATATATGAAGAAATATAAATATCAATTTGTAGTATTTTCATGTTTTAATTAGAGTAACAACTAACATTCTTGGAACTACTAACATAATTGAGTGATTGGCAATTTTTTTTATACTTTATTATCTTTTGAGCACTTGATGAGTAAAATACCAAACCAATTATATTACACTAAAAGCAAAAGTAATACCAAAAGAAATAATGACCATAAGTCCACAACTTCATCTCAAATTCGCGTTTAAGATGTTTTTACCTTACTTATTCTCATAATTCTTTAGTAATCTGCAAAAAGGATTCTTTGAGTTTGTCGTTGAATATATTAAAAGATTACTTTATTAAAAAATTATAAACTATAAAATGACAACACAAATACAATTTAGTTTTGTTAATTTGCTGCTTGGCGTGTGTTGGCTTGGGTTTGCACACGTTTAAAACAGCAAAGCACAGCAATCGATTAGAATATAATAATCTATACACCTTTGTTATACATAGGCAGCATGCTAGGGTACAGATTACACAAGATGAAATCAAACACAAACCAAACCAAAACACGAGAACGTGATTCCAACAAACAAAAAATCAAAATAAATAATTACATCCCATGACACACCAAAAATTATATATTTACACGTGAAAAGTCAAACAGACTCAAGACCGAATCAAATGAATCATAAAACAGTATTGATATGAAGTGCTTTAAGCAGTGAGGTGGCCATTTGCTTCACCAGAACTTGACCACCAGAGCTTTGCCCATCTCTTCGTTCTTCAATTAAGTTTTGTAATTTTTGAGGCAAATCATTCTCTACAATCAGCTGCTTTGGACGTGGATGATGTTCATATACAGCCTGTCACAACAAAATAAATAAATAAAAATGACTTAACGTAGAATGAAAAAAAAAGAAGCAACACTTTTCCAAATTCCAACCTTTATTAATTTTAGCAGAGTGAGACGTGCTATAGCATCCTGGTGATTAAGTCTGGATATGAGTAACGGTGTCAACCCGTTAACAGCCAGTGTTTTATTTATCTCAATTGATTTCCTGCAGGGCAACATAAGGAAAGGATTGATTATACACATATTGTTATGATTAAAAAAAAAAGGTTAATGGATTAAAAAATAAAAACGTACGTGATGATTTTCAAAAATGGCTCTAATATGTGAAGGAAAAACTGTTCAGGACAGCACTGAAAGAATCTGACCAACTTCTGAACAGATTCCTTTCTCAACAAAGCTTGTTCCACTTTCTTGTTGTCATTGTCATGTGCCAAACACACAGCAATTGAATCCAAAGCTGTTACAGACCAAAGCTGGTCTTCAAGTAAGCTTAAGTAGACATCCATTCCACCATGCGCTCTCAACTGTTCCCTCGAATTACGTGACGCGTGGGCCATATCACATAACAAAGGCAATGCGTATTGTCTTAATGGAGAATCCGACATTATGAAACGCATTAAATGTGGAATTATTCCGTTTTCTGCTGCCTGTTCCTGTCTCCGTTTATTAATTTTGCATAGGTTGAATAGTGCGTTCAAGACCTTCAAACAACATACAAAAATAATAATAAACATCATTATTATTCAAAGAAAGTCAATAATCATAATTAATGAGATATAATTTCACTTACCTCGTGATGAATTTGGGAAACGAGAGGGCCATCTTTGAGGTCAAGATTTGGGATAAGATGTTTAATGGCATCGGCTCTTTGTAGATGTTCCAAACAGTGTGGATCCGTGGACAAAAGATTGATGCATTTTAAAAGCTTTAATAGAATAGGGGGTTCGATTTTGTTGAACATTTGGAATAACCGGCTGAGTAAACTTTGGCTACACATGTACGACTTTACTGTTGAGTCAGCACCCGCGAATTCAAGTAAAAGATCAGCCACTTTTTCAAGATATTCCCTCGCCACGTCAGCATTCCATGGGGACACCATGTGGGACAAAAGTCCAGATGACGTGGCACTCCCTGGTCTAGCATTAAGAACACCGGAACCCGAGAGTACGCCTGATGCTGTTTGAGATGCAATTCCTGATGTGGATGCCCCACCCCCACCCTCATTGGACCCCACCACCCCCGTCTTTTTGTTATTAACTAATTTATGTGGAGTCTTAGGCATCGACTCATTGTTATTAGCACTTTCCCTTCCACGACTAGAAGCCTCTGTTGAATTCAACAAACAAAATGAAAATTACATTTTTGGTCCCTAAGTAAGTATAGCTGGTATTGTAACATTTTTTCTCCTTATTCCAGATAAAAATGAGACTATTTTTGGGACCAAAATTGCAAAAAATAGCTAAAGTCAAGGACCAAAAAGATTTAAGAAGCTCAAATAAGGAACAAAACTGAAAAATGGGACCAAAAATGTAATTTACTCAAAAGAAAGGAAGTCATAAAGTACCAGCAAATTCAGCCATTAAGAAATCGAGCCCATTGTTCTTCTTTTCAATAGAAGTATGCAAAAGTGGGAGTATACTTTCATGTTTTTCTAATCCGGTCAAATGGCGAACATATTCAAGTTGACCAGAAAAGTGTCGTGAAGGGGGTTCTTTTTCCAAAAGACTTAATAGAGGGCGGACATTTTCTTGCCCATTTGATACAACATCCATAGATTTCCTAGGCCTATCAGTGGACAACCTTCCAAAATTAGAAAGTCTCTGTTTATGTTCAACATCGTGTGAACCATCTCCTCTCTCCTCCTTCACTGTATTGGAATCTGGTGATCTTGAATTAAATGGAGCTTCAGCACTAGTGTTGCTTGATTGATGATGATGATGATGATGTTTATCAATGTCTAAAGTGAAGAATCTTGAATCAGGTGAATGAGAAGATGATTGATCTGTTGTTACACCGTGTTTGACTTTGACATGGTCAACATAATCCATCCCATTGGCTGCACTTTCAGTTTGCATGAAAGTGTTACTACTTGAATCTAATGGACCGGATCTTGATCGGGTGGCTATACCTAAACCTAAACCATCCATTGAAAAGCCACCTCCACCAGATATGGAAGCCAGCCTGGTTGCTTCATTTAAGCTATAAAGGGTATTTATGAGCCTCAGTAATATTCCGTTTTTTGCAGCTATTCGACAAAAATCATTCCTAAGTGTTGATCTTTGAAGCTTAAATACCTGCCACATTCCATCAATAGCTAGATGGACCATTTCCCTGGAATTTGGAAAAAGGTTCATTAGAGCATCCACATTCTAGAATGTAATCATAATTGCTTCAGTTCTGTATGAAATTATACAAATTAAAAAGAACTAAAAACCTGTATTTTGCATAATCAGCCTCCAGAAATCCCACAAGAACAGGTATCCCACGGCATGCTATAAACATTTGTAACGTCAATGAGCTGTAACAAAAATATTCCACCTCAATACAATCAGCTTTTTATAGTATAAACACAAAGAAATTAGAAAATTTAGGGAAAATGAGAAAATTTTATACCTTGACTGACAAAGTTGCTGCAAAAAGTAAGCTGCTTCCATACGAACCTCTCTTGTTCTATCAGGCACTGCAAACCCCATAACAACAGGTACCTGGGGAGGTTTTTTTCGTAAATAAAATGAGACTAAATGACCATTTTACCCTTATAGGTAAAGGGTTGGTGTCATAATCCATTAAGTCAGATTCTTTTGGATAATTCCGATTAAGTCATTCTGTCCATAGATTAAGTAAAAAGAAATAACCCCTAAATACTTACAAGTCCAACAAGACAAGCATTCTCCTGAAAGTCAGTGTTATCCTTGATGATTTGATTCAAGACATGAAGCACGGAGCATATAACCTGCACCTAAAGAATAGCATTAAAATATATTACTAAAATATTTAATATAATAATAATAGAAGAACAAGATTAGTAAGTAGTAAGCCACTTTGAATTGAACATACCCGTGTCCTAGGAACCTCAAGCAATTCCAGAAGAGGGAGTAATCCATGTTGAGTCATAAAAACAAGTTTCTGTTCAGGGCGATGTTGAAAGAAAACAGTTAACTTATGACACGATGACACAATCACATCTTCTGATTCCTCTGGTCTCAATGAAGAAACTAATTTCCCAAATTCAACAGCTTGCAGGTGAAAAAGATTGTCTGCAGGTAGTTTATCATCAAACCCTAGACCATCAATACCAATCACATCTTCTTTTAAAACACCCATCATAAGATGAAGTATATCTCCTCCATTAGACTGTCCACCTGGTTCATTCTCCAACTGTTTTTGAGCAATTGTAGCCCTTAAATGTGTTGCCAAGTCAGCTCTTCCTGTATCTGTGTTCCCTTGATTATTATTATTATTACTATTCATGTGTGATGAAGAAGCAGATGTTGAAGCTTCAGCTGACCGATCTTCAAAGGTTTTATCCATTGGTTGAAATAAATCATCCAACGAAGCATCACCAGGTGTATCACTGAATTTACTCAGTTCGTTGTTTCCTCCAACTGTTCTTGATGCTTTCATAGACTTTTGAGAAGTGTTGTCATGGCCTTTGTGGCTAGAAGTAGTTGAACTGGTTTCAGTAGTAACTGAACTTCCGTTTTCTTTGACTTTTGTAGTTTTTGATTTTGACTCTGAGTCACCATTTGTTATCGTTATCTCAGTGGCACCTAATTCTGATAGTAGCTTCTCATGGGCATGTTCTTGATTAGTTTCATTGTTTACAGATGAAGGTTCTAATGGTAATTTCTCATGAATAGCTAAAGTGGCAACTGCAACATCGTCTTCTGATACATCTGCTTTTTCATTACTTGAATCATTTTCCTCATATGACTTGCCAGCAAGAGTAGCTTCAGCCAATAGCAACTCTGTTTTAGCTTCCTGAAATTCGGAACATCAATAAGTTTAAAAAAAAAATTATATACTGTAATACAAGAGTGTTTGAAACTTTGTACTTATTAGTTTTAATTACAAGGAAATAAATACTTTGACTTTCTCCACAGAGAGATTCTCAACAGTGGTTAGATCATCTGCATTTGAAGTTTTTGCACCCACTGAGCCATCATCTTCTATGTTCCTGTAAAAATAGATGCTCTTCGAATATAAAAACATGATTTTTATATAAAAATATATATAATCCTTATCCTTACAGCAATTACCTGAGTGTACCACTATGGCGAAGTGAAGACTGCAATACAACACGCCTTGAATTTTGTATCCAAGGGTGAGAAAGAAGTGTTTTTGCATCAGGTCTCAGCCTAGCATCCTGAAATATGAAAATTAATGTTAAAACAGAGAAAATAGATAACTACAAGAAAAGTAAAAAAGGAAGCATAAAACCAGACAGTTGTTTTACACTTTACCTTTTTAAAGCACTGGCGTAAAAAATCTGTGATACCAGGTGACAAGCTATCTGGAATTGGAGGATTTTCATCCTGAAGGGCAATTTAGGAAATTCAGTAACAATGATTTCAGGACATGGTAAATCAACAATGATAGAATACCTGAACAATCCTAAAGAGAGCTGGCATGGGTTGAAGATCATAGTAAGGAGGCACACAAGTAAGTAGCTCAATTACAGTACAACCAACACTCCATATATCAGATGCAGCACAAACTCCTGACATTTCAATCACCTAAAGAAGAAAAAATTATACAGGAAAGATCGAGTTTTTATAAAAAAAAAAAATAAGAATATATAAATATAAATATATATACCTCAGGAGCCATCCAGTAAGGTGTGCCAACAACTGAATGTGTATTAACATCTGCCTCTGTTAGCTTTGTTGCAACCCCAAAATCTGCTAACTTAACAAGACCCTGGAAAGAAAAGCCAAAAGAGGTAAAAAGGTAAGATAAATTTCAGAGCTAAAAGGGCAAAGACAAAAAAAATACTCTTATACTTACCTCTTTAGTAGTCAAAATATTGGCACCCTTAATATCTCGATGAATAACCCCCTGTTCATGCAAATAAACCAAGCCTTCCAAAACCTGCTCATGCATTAAAGTCAGAAATATTTATATCAAAAATTTGAACCAGGTACATAAGTTCAATGTTAGAAACAAACCTGAGCTATATAAACAGCCACCAGTGATTCAGGAAATGGCCCAAATTTGTTTGGCTTGATAATGTTTGCAAGTGAACCATTCTCCACATACCTTAGATTAAAAAGATTATCACCAATTAAACACACTTTCAAAACTAATACAAGTGATAAATGTATTTAAGGTTGATAAATTTTAACACACTTACTCAAGAATTATATGAAGATGGGTCTTTGTCTTTAAGGATCCAAGATACTTTACTATATTTTTGTGGTTCAAATTCTGTATCAAAAGAAATGCATCATATGGTTTACAAAACATTAGAATATTCCTGCAATGTTACAAAAATAACTATAAAGTTAGAACAAAAGTAGTACCTTAAGTAAGTCAATTTCTTGCTGAGAAGTTACCACGTCCAATTGGTTCACAATTTATCCATATAGAAAGCAACAAATGTGTTAATACAGAATGTAAGTGGTTGAGTATCATATGCTAATTAACCATATATCAAATACAGCACATGACAGCATGTTTGAAATATTAAAAGGAAAAGAAGGAGATAAATTGTACCATGATAATGTTGAGGTCCTCCTGAGCAATATTCTCCAGAGAAACTTGTTTTATTGCAACAAAATCTCCATTCTCCAAGTCTAAACCCTTGTAAACTCGACCATATGCTCCTTTCCCAATCTCATCTCCGAGCATCTTCGAAAACATAAAAGAAATAGCACACTCAAATCCAGTATGAAGATATAGCATATGCCGAAAGTAGATCATAACAAAAATAGCATTCCACTAAGGGGATAAATCCCACAACGGATTTGGTATTTCACTAATAGTTTCCAACATCATTACAAGAATAGAAATGATAGTACCAACAAACCTAGCTATGAGATCTCAAGCTACATCTGGTTGACTTCCAACTACACAAATTATTTCACAAAGCTACATTGCTACGATCATGAAACAGGTCTAGAGAAGTGCTGTTGTTTGCCAAAAGATGGACTAAAATTCAAAAAACTTCTAGCTATAGGAAAGAGAAACAACAACAATAAGCAACCTCATATCTTCTTTGTAATCTAAAACAACGTTACATGTCTAGAACATGAGCTCAACTGGATTCCCATGGAAGAGCCGTCTTTTGAGTACTGATGTCAAACGTCGGTACTCTTTTAATGCAATAGTTATGGAGTGTGATGCAAATATAACATCACCATTATTGCATCAAATTACTTCCGAAATTTAGAGTAATTAACCAAAAATTTCCAAAAACTTCAAAACCACATCAATTCATATTCATAGAGTGCGAGATTTCACATCCAAAGTCAAAAAGATAGCACCAATTTTTGGAACGAAGGGGATAAGACTACGAAATACCCTATAGAAATTGGGCGAAATCATGAACATTTCTTACATATTTGTTGTCCAGGGTCTTCGACTTATGAAAGGCGGTCGTCGTCGCTTGGCGAGACATCTCTCTCCCCTCCCTGTCTCTTTGAATTCAGTAAGGGGGAGGGTTTTCAGTAACCCTAGAAGAAGAATACTGCCATTATTGTATATTCAAGTGGAATAAAGCGCTAATCCTTCGATTTTGAAGAAGATGAAAAAGAAGATGTGGGACAACACAATGGCCCGCCGGAAAGTGATCGGCTGCAAAATCTCAGACGAATTGTCAAAAATCGAAGAGGGGCAAAATACTGTTGTTAGGTTGCTCCAATTGGTCGTCCTTTCTGTCAAGATGTCTGTTGCAAAGCCTAATATTATTGTTTTTCAGTGGATTACATAAATCGTCCCTTATCTATTTGCAAGTGACACTTTTCATCCATCGGAGACAAAATTACTTGTTTACCTGCGGTAAACAACTTAACTTTACCTTTGTCTCTCTTTTCTTTAATCTCATCCGATTTTGGACTCATTTTTATGCCCAAAGGGAATGATTTATCAAGAAAGAGAGGGAAACGTAGACCAAATGGAGTGGAATGCGGTTTTGTAACATCCTAAAAACAATACCTAAAATTTTCATTTTTAATTTTATAAAACAATAATCCAAACATTATCATACAACCCAAAAAGACTAAAGTATGTCACTACATCATATCATATCAGAGTAAATCTCAAAATACGGAAAAATGTGGTGTGTGTTTTGCAATTATCTCAGGCTTTTCCCTTTCAATGCTAAAATACATAAAATATAAACTGAAAACTATAAGTCTAAATCTTAGTGAGTTCTCCAAACTATCACATATCATACATAATTTAACACATACTGGGACCCCGCCCCACATCGAATCCCATTCGGCCTCGAGCCCCGCCTGACATCGAGCCCCGCTCAGATTACAAATTTGTCATTCATTAGACCCCGCCTGACACCAGACCCCGCCTGGTACACGTAAAAACATGAGTAAATTCCTAAAATCGTCCATATAGTTTGGTCAAAATTATATGTTTAGTCTCTAACTTTTTTTGCACTCAGATCGTCTCTGTGGTTTGATTTTGTTACGTTTTTCGTCCCTTACATACATAAAATTAGGGACCAAACATGCAATTTTGACCAAACTATAGGAACGGAAAACGCAACAAAATCAAACCACATGGACGATCCGAGTGCAAAAAAAAAAAGTTATGGACTAAACGTGTAGTTTTGACCAAACCATAGGGACGATTTCAGTAATTTACTCTAAAAACATATAACATATAATCATGATAACACATGCGATAATCACAAAATATAATAGCATACAATACAGTCATCGGGCCTTGCCTGGCATCGAGTCTCGCTCAGTATACATACCAACACATAACACATGTAAGAGTCACGTAAACATCTAGCATCCTATAATAATAATCATGGGCCGTCATTGGTGCCTTCAACCTGCTAAACATGGTGAGGAAACTCACATCAGACCGTTGAACCTAGCACATAAATCTCTTGTTGATGGCCCTCTAAAATCCCCTGCGCTATACTCACAAAATAATATCCAATTAATAATTGGATCCTGACTCACACTTAGGGTCCAAACTAGGGTAAAAGACCAATTCTCAATATAAACTAGAATACCCAAAATACCCATTTGGGTACAACTAAGCCAAATGGCCAAAAAGGTCATGAAAAGTCAACTCAGCCAACCGACACGTCGTGGTACCCTTGTACCACATTGTTGTGTCGAATACAAAAAAACAATCGTGAACCGCCCCGCCACCACGTCGTGGTGGCCTCGCCACACTGTAGTAATAGGGTTTTCAGCAGCTTAATGCATTCAGCCGCTTTCTTCAATTCCAAAGAATCTCCAACTCAAATCTGGTCCAAAATAGTGTCTAGATGGATAAAGTTTCCAACTTTATCCAATAGAACCCTCCAAAATGTATAAATCTCAACTGTAAGATACAAAACACTTCATAGCTTAAGCAATAATCATCCAATCCATAAGGTTATTTGACTAAAAGCTTCAAGATAGTCTCTAACACCAAACATACCATAAAAATCGGTATTTTGCAGACATACATGTCCAATGCATGTCTTAAACTCTTATTAGGTCAAAATAGGGCAAAAGGCCAAGATTCCATGCATGCTCTCAAAACTCAATTCTATACTAGATCCAAAGAGCTAAATGCTCCAAATGGTCTGGAGACTCATAAAGTTGCAAACTTTATGAAGTTCAACCACCCAAGGCAACAAGATATAGAGAAAAAGGGGGAAAATCCAAAGATTTATCCATTAACTATAACATACACGTTTTGAAATCGTGTTTTGTAATGAATAAAAATTGTGAAATACTATGTGAAATTGAGTGTTGAGTTCTAACATATGGTTTTTACTGGAAATGAAGTAAAACTATGTTTAGAATCACTCATAAAATATTGGAAGTCTTATGAGATTCCAATTAAAAGCCAAATAGTGAAATTTAGCGAAAATATAAAATTTTAAATAAGTAAAATTTTATTATTTGATATTGAAGAGAATCTTGTTAGAAACTTGTAGGCGAAAACCTCGTCGAAATCCGAGTTATAACGAAGAAGTTATGACCAACCGAAGATCCGCGACAAAATCGGCACGACGCCGAATGACGTAAAAAGCAAGTTTTTGATAAACTACTTTTTAGCCTTAGTAATCTAAATGAAAGTCGTAGTATTCGTTAAACCGAAAAATTTGATAAAAAGAACGCCAAAATCTGACTTCGTATGAAGAAGTTATGATTTTTCGAAGTTTCAACTTAGCAGTAGACAACTAAAAACTCGAATTTTAGATCGAGCGATATTTAACCGATACATCCTAAATAAGAATCGAATGTCTCGTCATTTATAGTACAACGGTAAAAAGTCTGACGAAAACGGATGTCGGGTGAAGAAGTTATGAATTTTTAACGGATTTTCCTATCCCGGTCTGTTAAAAATAATAATATTAAAAATAAAGTCAAAATTAGCCAACGAAGTCTAAACATGCAATTTTGACCCAAAGCATATTAAAAATAAAGAACGTCAAAAACAGAGCTTGTATGCGAAAGTTATGGATTTTAGAAGTTCGGGGCCCGAAAACCGAGAAATCTCGGATGAATAGTACCGACCACATCACCTCGCACGAAGCAGGTGCGTCACCGGAGACGTGGCCCAGCCTGAGAAGTGACGCATGTCCCAATCCGAAGCAGCCACGAGCCCCTAACGCGCCCTTCGCATCGCTTCTATGTCCGAGCCGCGCAGCAGGCCTAGTGGCCTTCACTTCTCGCGCCACCTGCCCTTCGCTGCTGATGCCACCGAGCAGTTTCGTCACCCCCTCCGGACCGAGCCTCGCAGGCGCGATGTGGACACCTCCCAGCCACTAATTCCGAACCCTTTCACCCTATATAAAGGGAGGTTGCGAGCCTTCCCGGGTAACTTTGAAAAATTGACATTTTTTCACCCTAATTTCATATATTCACTATTTTGACTTTCCCCAAATCCCCGATATCAATTTTAGCACCTGAAACACGTACCGAGACCCACGAGAAGCCCGGAAAATTTATCTTTTCGGTTTTGAAGCCCTACCTTCGCAGAGCCCGGTTTTCAATTAAGCTCCCGCTTTTCAACATAGAAAGTCATATTTAAAGCCGAAGTGTTGCCCAAATTACTATTTTAACCCCCGGTTAACTTAAGGTGAGTTCAATATATAGGAACAATTGTATGTTATGTGTTATATGTGCTATGTGCTTTTCAGTGTTATTATTCTGAGTTATTTTCCCGTGTTATTTTATTCGCTATGTTTATAGCAAATGTAATACCTTTGACCATGTGATCAGTGAAATGACTTAGATTTACATTGGTACTGGTACGTAGTCTCTGACCATGTAGAGGATGTCTCCGTAAGAGAATAACTTCTATTTTATGGCATTGGCAAATGGTTAGACATGACTATAAGCCTGAAATCTAACAAGATGCTAATCAGAAATTGCATGTCTTTTATGCCATTTGGGCCAAAGTCTTATTGATGTATATCAAGAATTGAAAAATATATCTTTGAATAAAATCTTTGATTGATATGAACGCTTGTCACATGATCTCACATACATCTTGTTGTTGCTTTTGCCACATTGAAGTATATATATGGCATAACGTTATATTGTATCTATTATTGAACTCACTAAGCGTCATCGCTTACCCTATCAATGTTTAACAATTGCAGGTGATAAGTAACTAGTATGTTCACATATTGTTGAAAGATTTAGAATATTTTGTAATAGTACTCTTGTACTTCAGTTTATGTTTGTATAAATTACAATATCCTGGGTAGTTATGTAATATATAACACTTTGTAATAGACGGTTTGTATCCAATAGTTTGTAATCCCTTTATCAATGTAAAATATTGTTTTTATGAATATGCAAGTAGCATGTTTTGGAGTAATGATATTGTGAAGTATGAAAGTTTGGGTCTTTCAAATATACGAAAGTTAGGGTCTTTCATTAACTTATCAAGATAAAGACTTTATACCTCATTGAGATGCTAAAAGAAGGTAAACTCATGGATATTATGTGCTTTAGACTCCCAATGTGATCTTCCACCACCTTCTTCCTCCACAAGCACCAAAATCACACACTTTAAGGCCAAAAACTCACACAAGGGCTCTAAGGTTGCAAGGGACGATTTAGGATGGATGGAGGCTGATGGGATGGAAGCTAAGAAGGGTTGAGGATTTTTAAATAGGGATCAACCCTTAAGCTATAGGTTTTTTCCCAACAATCACCACCACATCGTGGCACACTCACCACGTTATGGTGGCTCATTAAACCCCACGGCCCAAAACTCATCGTCACGTCGTGGTGAGGATTCACCATGTCGTGGCCTTCAAAAGGAAAAATCATATGTAAACGAAATGATTTTTGTACCTGGAATCGAGTGTTACAACTCTCCCCCACTTAAGTCATACTTCATCCTCGAAGTCTGATGCCTCAAATAACTTTGGGTGGTGATCCCTCATATCATCTTTCAGCTCCCAAGTCCACTTCGAACCCTTGAGGTGTTGTAATTGCACATTTACCAACTCAACAACCTGGTTCCTCAAGGTTTTCATCTTCCGGTAAAGAATAGCCACGGTCTCTCAATATAATTCAGGGGGTCATCCACCTGAATATCCTCCAGCGGTATCACTGCGTAATCATCCACTTAGCACTTCCGCAGCTCAGAGACATGGAACGTGCTGTGAATCTGACCAAGCTCATCTCGAAGATCCAGACGATATGCAACCTGGCCCACCTGAGCTAAAACCCTGAAAGGACCGATATACATAGGGCCCAACTTGCTCCTCCTTCTAAACCGGATGACACCTTTCCAAGCTGACACCTTCAGGAGAACCATATACCCCACCTGACTCTAGATCTGATCGGCGTCTGTCGGTATAACTTTTATGCCAACTTTGAGATGTATGAAGCCTACTTCGAACCTGCTGGATTAACTCAGTGATCTTAAGTACCACCTCGGTACTCCTCATAATCCGATGACCGACCTCGCCTGTAACGCCCGTGTTTCAGGGCTAAGCAGTGGTAGATGATGTAATAGTCTAGGTCAACTATTGTCACTCTTTTTCAAGTAATAATGATGAATTATTTGAGTATTATGTGAATTATGTGCATTTATGTGCTTATTACTTATTTATAAATGTATAATAAATAAAGGATAAAAATAAGTGTCAAAATTAAAGTGTGAGATAAACCCGATATAAAGAACTCCAAAATTCGAGTTATAACGAAGAAGTTATGACCCGTCGAAATTTCACGGCGAAACCGGCACGACACCATGAAGCATAAATTGTGAATTTACGATAGAATGACTTTTAGCCTTAGTGATCTAAACAAAAGTAGTAGAACATGTTAAACCGAGAGTGTCCATAAAAAGAACGCCCAAATCTGACTTCGTATGAGGAAGTTATGATTTTTCGAAGTTTCGGCTTAACAATGCATAGCCCGGAGTTTGGATATTAGACCGAGCGGTATCTAGCCGACACAACCTAAACGAGAATCGAAGATCTTGTTAATAGTAGCATAATAGTAAAAAGACAGACGAAAATGGACGTTGAATGAAGAAGTTATGGATTTTTAATGGACCAATCTTCTCCCGACCTGTTACAAATATAAAATTTAAAATAAAGTCAAAATTATTCGATAGAGTCTAAACGAAAGTTGTAGAGTACGTCCCCGCCTACGCGTGGATATAAAGAATGTCGAAAATGGATCTCGTATGCGAAAGTTACGAATTTTTGAAGTCGGAGTGTGAATTTGCGAATCTGCGAGAAGGGTGATGACGTGGCTGCATCTGAGTCATTGCTTGTTGCCCAAGGCTTCGCTTTGGATTCGGACACCTGGTTCACAAGCGCAACGCATACAAGAAGAATGCAGCGCGTCTGAGGAATGCCTCGCGTTCGAAGAGAACGTTACGCGTACTTTGTATCTTATATGGTCCGAGGAGGTCCACGTCACCCCAGCAGCTCCGCGACACGTGTTGTATGATTCGAAGCTATGCCCCGCGTAGCAGTTTCGAACGCCCAGCGTTCCGAGAGGGCTCGCGACTATAAATACCCTGCGAATGCAGCCGGATTTCTTGCACATTTTCACTTCTCTCTCTAACTTCTTTCTCTCTCTAGACTATCCTAGCCCCCCTAAAGCCTAGGTAAACCCCCTAGCACCCGAAGGAAGCCCCAAGACTCCCAAAGTCCCGAGAAAAATGGTATTTCGGTTTAAAAAATGTTGCTCCAAGCGAAGTTCGGTTTTCTATAAAAACTCGTTGTAAGTGAGTTGTGCCTATGCTATTTTTAATATAGCTTCTAATTAATTATAGGAACGTTATTAGGAACTTATAATAAGTATTTTGGCTATTATTATGGGTTATATAAGTATTGCTTAACGCTTATATAATAGTAATGATAGCTAGACTATTAATTAGTCTCGGTGAATGATAGACTAAACCCTTAGTGGTAATGATACTAGGTTTTGACGAAAGAAATTGTTTCAAGAGTAACGAACCGCTGTCTAAGTTCGAAATCACCACCTTGACAGGTGTGTGCATAGTTACTTTCATCTTACACATAAATATGAAGTATTATATATAAATTACATGCTAATGTGCACCCTTTGCTACCTTTGCTTAGAACCATTTAGTATGCCGGTAAACCACACACGCTCCACTAACGTCTTCGCAAGGGCACAAAGTGTAATTTCATGAAATTGCATCAATTCACTTTGCCTAAGTAACTAAGATTGGGAATTTGTAAAAACATTTAGTTACTTTTGTATTTCATTATACTTATAATGGAAGGTTTCGTCCTATCCTACCCGTTCGGCTAACGACCCTCCACTAGTTAAGAATGCGGTGGGTAAGAGTGGATACCCATTCAATCGCCATTTTATAGGCAATTTCCTTAAACACCCCTTATAGACCAGCTTCATGAATGAGGCCTACTAACGGTAAGACTGACTTTTACTCATACATATGTATAATGTTAGACTTTTAATGTTATATATAGTATAGGGTGCATTTTACACTTTTAAAATATTAGGTGATCAAATTTAACAATTATACTTTTAATTCAATTAAATTGTAAACCTAAACTTTTATGGATTTATTAAACTTCTTTTAATTACACACCTTAATTAATTAATAAAACCATAAGGGTGTGAATTGAACTTTTCAAAACATTACTAGGGTTTTAGAATTTAACATTCCTAATTAAACTTTTAATCAACTTTTAAATTCCAAAACTTGAGGACAAGTTTTGAAACATTTCAAAACATTACGGTTTAGAATTTAAATATACATCACAATTAAACTATTAATCAAAATTTAAATTCCAAAACTTGAGGGCAAGTTTTAAAACCTTTTTCAAAACATTAGAGTTTCAACTATTTAAATTTCAAAACAACAAAACTTTTGGGTTCAAATTTAAACTATAAAACCTAAAGGGGAAAATATGAAACTTTTCATAACAATAAGGATCAAATAACAAATAATCTAAATTAACATTTAATCACATAATTATCCATATTTGATTTATTTAATGATTTCTTACAAAACAATTTATCAATTTAATCAAAATAATCAATCAATTATCACATAAGGAAACAATTATCTTATTAATTGATAAATATCTTCAATTAGATCAGAAATATAGTCAAATATATCATAAAATCGGATTTATATTGATCTAATATGATAAGGTAATTATCCCAAAGCAAAAACAGCAAGAAATCCTGGTTTTCCCTCCTTCTGACGAGTTGACTCGTCGAGTTCAGCTATAGACTCGGCGAGTCCAGTCTCCAAAACACCAAAAATCGAATTTTTCAGTTATACAATGCATCAATACAATTGAAACCAAGCTAGGCTCTGATACCACTGATGGGTTTTTGTCATAAGACATCCTATGTGATCATACAAACCCTAATGCTTGGATCTAGGTTTCTCTATTGTACATGCTTTGAATCCAAGACTATAAACCCTAATTCTAACATATGGAAATCGATGTTAACATATAATTAGGTTTAAGATATTACCTTGATTGTTATGTAGCAATAACAATCCTAATTCCTTTTTGAATTGACTTTGGAAGGCTTAGAGTCACAAGTGTCACTCCTCTAATGGCTTACAAACACCAAGAGCAAATGGAAAAGTTATAAGGAGAGAGGAGAGGTATAGGAATTCGTCTCTAGGACCTCTTGGGAAGGGATACACGAATTCATGAGCCTTAGGGGGTTTATCTAGGTGTAAAGATTAGGGTTTTAGTCCTTATCCTTATCTAGTTGCTTGCCCACCAAGTAACCATAAGATAAGTCTTAGAAACCCTAATCCTAGTCGAATTCTAAGGCCTTATCACCTTAGATTCGTCCAAACCATTAATAAGATAATCCTTACCTTATTTTGTAACTATCACATAATTACAATTTAGCCCCTCTAGTTTAATTAATTACACTTGATCACAAAATTAATTCCTAATTAATTATTGACCAATATTAATTAAACAAATATGATTTCTCCTTTAATATATTATTCTTATAACATATTAATAAATCATAATAACCTCTCTCTCTATTTATTTCTCCAATCAAGTTGCTTTGGTGAAGGCAACCCAAAAGGACCATGCACCATCGGGTCAAGTACATACCAAAATAGTTATGGACTTAGACACTAATCCAACATAGTTTCCTTACCGGGTTTAGCAGGTCGAAGGCACCAGGGTCGAACCATGTTTATATTATGTTGTTAGTATGCTAATTGCCTTTGTGACTTTTGCATGTGCTTATGTTATATGTCTTCCAGGCTAAGGCCTGATGCGGGGCAGGGCCCAATGGATATATGTATACTATGTATCTTTGTGATTATTACATGAGTATATGTTTACTTTGATATATGTTATTGTATTTTGGGTAGGATCCGTTTTACCGAGCTCAACTCGATGTCGGGCAGGGTCCACTATATGTTTGACATGTGATATTTTGGGGGAACTCACTAACCTTTGTGCTTACATTTTTCAGTTTATGTTTCAGGTACTTCTGGTTCCAAGGGGAAAAGCTTGGGATGTCTACATCGCACACACCTTATGTACTCTGTTTATGGGACATACTCTGATTTTGTTTGACACTTATTATGTTTGTTTATTTGAGACGATTAAACAATGTTTTGGAGATTTGTCTTACTATAATAACAAAATGATTTTTTTTGGATCATAATTTTTGGTTGTTATAGGCTCGCCATGATAGGTTATCATGTTATCCCTTAATATCCTCGATCTTAAACATCTACAAAAAATTGTTTGATGTTGCCATACAGTTGAGAATGATAGAAATATAGGCGAAGCAACAAAAATTAGTTATATATAAATATGAAAAATGTATGTTGCTTTATACAAAAGGGTAAGCTCCTATATTGAACGTTCTTAATAATAAATTTTCAGTACTAAAATACTATAACTAAAATGGAATAAAAGTAAATTATTATTTCATATATTTCGCATTTTTGTACTAACAAAAACTTGTATACACATCTTTAAGAACACTTAAACTTAGAGTTTTGACAATATTGACTATTTAAAAATGTTTTAAATGGTTATCCAATTTAAAATATTTAAATCAGGCCTTTTAGTACGATTATCAGTTCCAAACAAGAACCTACTTGTAACATTTGAATCAACCTACATACATTGACAATGTATAAATAACTAATATATAATTAAATTTTAGTAGTTATAGTTTTATGGTTAGTTTTTTTTGTCTATTTCCGAAAGAATGTTCGATCTTTTGTCATTTTTTATTTTATTCATTTTATCTAATTTAAATGTTTGTTGTTATACTAGGTTTCAAACAATACCATGAAATCAAAATTATTGGATACTAGGTTTCAAACAACACCATGAGATCAAAATTATTGGACCCGACTATGTGATTTTTTCTATAAAAAATTACAAATTTGATATGATTACGATATTAGGATTATACCAATCCAATGATTCTATGATATTTACCCTACCCTAATCGTTTTTATTATAATACTTATAATTTTATTATTAATATATATGATCTTAAAATTATATATTAGTATTATATGTCATATTATTAATACAAAGTTTACTGTGTAATTACTAGTAACATAGCAATTCATAATATTTATATAATAATGAGAATTAATTATATAATTTTTATTATTTATGTTATTTAGTTTATCATGAACTTTGGATGCTAAAACTTTATATATCTGAGAATATAATGTTTACAAATATTATAAATTAATGATTTTAACAAATGTGATATTTTAAAGGTTTATAAAGAAAGAATAATATGATATTTAAACGTTATATTAGACAAATATTAATAGTTTAATGTGTAATAAAGGCATTTTTAAAAAATACGTTGAAAACAAAATGGTAAAGTTTGTTTCGGTTCGGGTTGGTCGGACGGGATCCGATTCCGTATTCAACCGAATTTACGGGCATTCACGCTCTGATGGTCTTCGTCGGGCAGTACGCCGGTCATATTTTTTTCTTTCTGCCTTGTAATGAAAAATCCTGCGGCGGCTCTGAATTTGCGTCTCCGCAGTTGTTCATCAACGGAGCTACTTCCACTGCTTCTTTTCTGCGTCGTACTCTCCTTATCATTTTCAACCCACTCGGTTCGTTCGAAATCCGACACCAGCAACAGAGAGGAACCAGTTCAATGGCAAATTCTTACGAAAAACAACTTTTCATCTCAAATCCGTCTAAATCCTCATATCCTCCTCATCGTCACTGTGCCATGTAATTCTCTCTCTTTAAATCTCCATTGAAATTGTTTATTATTGGATTTAAAACCTGCATTTCATACACAAATTGGCATCATAAATATCTATACTCCGATCGTGTGAAACATCTATTTCTGTGTGGGAAATATGCGTTTGATAGTCGGATCCAAAGGAAAAACAAGAATACATCTACTTTTTTGACGTTAAACGTAGTGATTATCGAAACGAAATTGAGTTATGAGTTACACCAGTTATCAGATTGTTAAGGAAGAGTTAGAATCCGCATTGATTTTGAAGTTGAAAACAAGCACAATCTGATTCATCTTGTGAAAGGAGATATCAGTGATTCATAACGTTGCTATGCGGAAGTTAAGTCTCTTCCTGGTAGAACATTTTGATATGATGACCTATAGTATGAATAGGTAAAGTGAGTTACAATATAGGAGTTGCAGGACAGCTGCGTATTGTTGTTGGCAAAAGATATGCTGGCAACTTAAGCATACAATTAGGATTTAAAATCGTCGAAGATTGGGATGGCTTAACTTGGAAGTCTAGCTGTCTAAGATTTGCAGAGTATGAATAATTTTGGCCTATTTTAGCGCTGAGGTTGAGGGAATGAGATTGTAGAAGGAAATAGAAGGAGGAACACTAAATGAGACTGGAACAACACATTATGACTATGCCACTGTGTCAGTGCTGTATTGTTGGTTACCTTATCCATTTCATGTCTACCTAATTCCCCTCCTTATATTTGTAGCTTATGTCTCAAGAAATATAAAATCACCTCCTAATGCACGTTTCAACTTAGATCATCTTTCATATATCAATTTTTACTGCCATTATTTAGAATATATGACCACAAGTTTCGTGGGAAGTTTGGAGCGCAACCAAGAATGCTGCCATATGTGGAAGAGATCTTTAAGTTGATACGCGAGTTAGCACTAGAGGAAGTGCTTAGCTTAACATGAGTAGGTGCATTCAAATATGACATGCAGTGCTAAATCCTATACCCATGTGTATTTCAAGAATGTAAAACAATTTATTGGATCATATTATGCACAAATAAACTCTTGAATGTGCTTCATGTTTATTGTACATCATATATGATGTTCAACACTTCAATGACGACGTGTAATGAAGTAGAGGAGAAGAATACAGGAGAAAGGTAACAAAGAGGAAGAGGATGCGCAACTTCTTACCCTTGCAAGGGATGATCTATTCTTCTTAGCCAACAATCCCACTCATATGATAGCATGAACTATTTTCTTTAAATATTCAGGACTACACAACAACAAACCAAAAATCCCATATGGATAGGCAAATACTTGGAGAAAATAATGTTAATAAATGAATCCATAGGTTGTTTCCTTTTACCAATCGATATCTAATAGTTCTACATAAGTCATTGTGTTTAGACTTGTACCCCTCTTCTTATCGATAATATAAGATAATAACCTACATAAACCAATGAAATTTGTTACTCCATTATCCTTATAGTTGGTGTTCTTCAACCTTTACCCTAATTTATATGCTATCACAAATCTGATAACTGATAAGGTCTTTTCATGTCCAGGGTCTGGCGAGTCTCGATCTCTTATGAAGGAATTAGCCCACATTGTCAGTAAAAAGAAAGAAGAATTTACAACTCTGAAGTTAATGCTCGTTCATAGAAATCATGATAAGATGCTAGCAGATGCTCTCGGTGCTACAATGGAAATAAATATCATATTTTATCGCCATTCTTTGCCATACAAATATCGAGGAACACATCGGGTTCAAAGCATATTATCATCTGCTCGTTATCTTATGTCACTTTTGCCTGAAGAAATCCCCCTCAAGTCTTTATCAACTACAGAGGACCTAACGTCTTTTCTCAAGTCAACAGACAAGGCTTTACTTGTTTTGGAGTTCTGTGGATGGACACCCAAACTGATGGCCAAGGTTATGAATAACAGATCTGAAAATGCTTTTGGTATTACTTCCTACCTTTTCACTTCTTTTCTAAAAGAAAATAAACTTTATGATCGGAAAATGCTGTGGTGGAGGTTATCCCCTGGTGTACTCTTTTGTAGCTCTTTAATTGTTTTATGGAGCAAAACAATGATTTTTGTTGCTGATCTGTTGATATCTGTGTGTTATTTGAATGTTTAATTAATATGGTATCTTCCATGTATATATAGTAAAAGACACGTATGTCATAGTACAAGGTTTTAATACGTTAGATTTTCAAAGTACAATGTCTTAATACAAAGAACAATATTCTGCTATCACATACAATGCCTTAATAAGACCAAAACCAGAGCTATAATGCTATAATTGGTAACCAAAATCATAGAAGTTTAGATTTGTGATGTATAATAATGCCTTTCAATAGTTGTCTTAATAGGTTAGATTTTTAAAGTACAATGTCTTAATAAAAAGTTGAAGGTCCTATTGTCCTAATATAAACTACAATGTCCCATATAAAATATAATGTCCTAATACAAAGTACAATGCCTGAATAGGAACAAAATTAAACAAGTCTAGATTTTCAAAGTACAATTTCATAATAAGTTAGATTACGCTAGTCAGTATAATGTTATACCATAGATACATACATACACATAATTAACAGTTTAATTGATCTCTAAAATCTCAATGAAGTAATAATAGATTTAGGTGATTCGTATTTATAAAGGCCATCACCAGATATCATACCAGTGCTGATTTTACAGCAGTAGATCTCCCTAAAACAAGGCCTAAGATTAAGTTGACTTATTCTGGACATAATCCAGAAATCCAGAAAGAACAGTTGCATATGACTTTTCCGGGTTAGGGGCAATATTATATTGAACTAATGGAAACTTCATCATGCAGGTGTTCTTCTTGGGGCAGGCTTATATGGAGAAAAAAGTGCATCAAGTTCAGCTGATGGGATCAAGAATCAGGTGGATGGTAGTTTCTACTTTATAAAATTTCACATAATTATGAGCCATAAAGAAAATAGAAGGTTCTGGTAATAACAATGCATATTTTTGAAACAGGGGGAGGGAAATGAAAAGATCCCGTGTGATGAGTTTAGTGGACTTCCTGGACTTGATGAATTTACTCCTCTGAATGAGAGTGATTTCTTGGAGGCTGAGAAAATGAGATCCAGTGATGAAGGTTCCTGTAGTTTCGAGGAGTTCCAGCTGTTTGAGTCTTCCCTATACAATTTCACTACTTCTGTTAGAGACTTCTTTCTGCCACCTGAAAGACTAAAGTTTGGTCTAGTCTCTGAGAGATCACTAATTTCATCTTTAGGTGTTGTTGGAGATACTAGTTCATGGTTGATGATGCTTTACTCTGCTGGATGTCCTAACTGTGCAAAGGTTTTCAAAGAAGGGAGTGATTTTAAAAGAATTATACAGAATAATGAATCACCTGTTATGGAGGTAAGTAAAAAAGAAAAAGAAACAGATCCTTAGTTTGTTATCGTTCTTGTACTGATTTCTTGACTGATACTGAATATGCAGCTCAAAGGTGATGAGTATGATTTTGATCCTGGTTTACCTTCAGATAGGCCATCAGTACTCCTTTTCATTGACAGATCATCCGATTCCTTGAAGATAAGAAGAAAAAGCACAGAATCTCTTACTATCTTCAGAGAACTCGCTTTGGACAATCATACTCCATCTAAAATGAATGCTCAAAACATTGTCAATCCTCATAAACCTTTATTTGTTTCCCAGCATCCTAAGCTAAAGATGTCAACATCATCTAAGGTAAGTGCACTAAAAGACAAAATCTATATCATGGCCATGAAGGAAGGTAAACATATTACTTTTGATGATGTTGCTTCAAATTTGCAAGGTAGTTCCTTGCAAGAAGTCTTGGCACAAGTTCTTCAGAAGAAAAAAGAAACAAAATTAAGTTCACTTGCTAAAGATGTAGGCTTCCAGCTACTCTCTGATGATATTGATATCACAATGTCAGAAACAGATGTTCAATCTGATGATGATAAGCTGGAAGAACTGTCTATTAAAGATGTGGACCTACCAGGTTTTAACTCTTCTTTTTTCTTTATCGATGGACAATTTCGGTTACTCGAAGGGTTATCAGGCGTTTTGAAGATTCCATCATTGGTGATTATTGATCCTCTTTCACATCAACATTATGTGTATCCTGAAGAGGCTGATTTTAGCTATTCTTCTCTATCTACCTTTCTCCACAAGTTTCTCAATGGAAGTCTTGTACCATATCAACGGTCTAAGTCTGTTGTTCCTGACTCTAAGGAGGCCCCACGTCCTCCATTTGTTAATCAAGATTTTCATGAGGTTGATTCTATACCACGTGTCAGTGCTCATACATTTATGGAGTTGGTTGTTGGCAATGGCAACCACTCTGGTTCTCATGACAATGCTTGGAAGAAGGATGTATTGGTGCTTTTTACTAGTAGTTGGTGTGGGTTTTGTCTAAGGGCAGAACTTGTGGTTCGTGAGGTATATCAGGCATTCAAGGGTTATGGCAATATTGTAAAAAGTCAATTCAAGAATGAGCAATCCTCATCAAGAAATGGTAAGTCATTTTATTTTCATTTGTATAACTTTCTGTTTTTAAGTGCTAAATGTTTGGCTACATGAACAATACAATCATTTTGCTAAGGAAGGTTAAATGTGTTGCAGATGACATAAATAATACTGTATTGAAGCTTCCAGTCATCTATATGATGGATTGCACAGAAAATGACTGTAGTTCGCTACTCCAGTCATCAACTAAGGTACTTGTTTATTCCTTGCTTTTGGTTATTGTACATATTTGTAAATTCAATTCAAAATTTAGGTCTGTGTATATCATGTTCCATGTTAGAAGCATGGGATCTCATGTTTACATCTATGTAATGTTCATTTCTATGTTGTACTTAGATTTCATGTCTTGTATCTGTATCAGTTCTTAGTAGAACCTTTTTTTAACAATGGAGTCTTATTAAGAATTCATCAGTAACTTTATTTATTTCAAAATTTTATGCATATTGATGTGGTCTTGATATGCAGAGGGATCTTTACCCATCTCTGCTATTATATCCAGCAGAAAGGAAGGAAGCAATCTCTTATGATGGGGAAACCTCAGTATTTAATGTCATCAAGTTTATTGCTGATCAAGGTGGTGATTCTCATTGGATTTACAAGGAGCGAGGTAATTATTGGTCAAACTTTTTTATGTTCTTATGTTCTGTAGCTCTTATTCTCACCTGAAATTCTATCATTGGGGCCATAGTAAGGTCATGTTAGATGCAAAACATTTTCAATACTTCACTATTTTGATATTCAATCTTCCATTCAAGCTGATGAAATTAGTTAAAGTTTTTCAATTTGATAATTCATTGTATTTTCTATGATCTAGGTATTTTATGGACTGAAGCTGAACAGGGAGAATGGAATGAGAAACCATCAGAACCTGTAACAACACATGAGGACATTTCACTCTCAAAGGAAAGCAATGAGATTCTACTAAAAGACAGGTCCTACTCCTATACACACAAGTCAGACACCAAAAACAACATGGTGCCTCACACACCATACGACCCCACTAAATCTGTACAAGAAATACTACCTGGTTCCATACTTGTTGCAACCCAAAAGCTTCAGAGTATTTATCCATTTGCCAAATCCAAAATCCTCATTGTAAAAGTCAACACAACTACCGGATTTCAAGGTCTGATCATCAACAAACATATCAGTTGGGACACCATCACACAACTCGAGGAAGGGTTGGATTCCCTGAAAGAGGCACCACTATCTTACGGTGGTCCTGTCATAGCACGTGAACTCCCACTTGTTTCCTTAACTCGAGAATCTTCCGGAAACGATGAACACCCTGAAGTTCTACCAGACATCTACTTCCTTGACCAATGGGCCACAATCAATTTAATACAAAACCTCAAGTTACACAATCGCTCCATGACTGACTACTGGTTTTTTGTGGGGTATTCATCTTGGGGGTGGACCCAACTTTTTGATGAGATTGCTGATGGATCATGGAATATAATTAGTGGTACAGACCACAAGTTTGTTTGGCCAATGACATGATATCCTTTTCGTGGTTAACATTAGATGAGCTGTACATAGGATTAAGTTATCTCCATTAATCTTTTTTTGCTTCTAAGAGGGTCACAAAAATGTTGTTTTGTCTTCATGAACAATGATTTTCATAATTACAATTAGATAGCAATTTGAAATGCTGGATATTACTTGTCACACTTCTTCCTGCTGTTCATTTTCTAATGGTAGTTGGAAACTTATGTGTTGTATAGTTGATTCTTTGGAGATAAAGAAAGGTAGATGATTAGCAGATATATAAGTATTTATTATGTATAGAATGTTTTTGTGTATACATCATACAGATATAGAAAACAAGATGAAAGGGGCTAACCCCAGAAGATATATACAAAATTACAAATGACAACATTGCAGCCTAAAATTTGGAGCTACAATTTTCTTCTTCTTCTTCTTCTGTTTGCAGGAGTGCTCGAAAAGATTTTCTGGGCTTCATATAGATCTGATACAAAACTGGATGGTTAGATAAACCGTGTTCATTTGTGTATCTGACTATCTGTTTAATGAACATAACATATTTGACTATGATGAATAAATGAACATAACATATTTGACTATGATGAATAAATGAACATAACATAACTAACCATATCATGTTTTTATTGATACAATTTTTTTAGCTCTAATAATTTGGACCACCTCTTATCAACAGTTGTAGTCTTTGCCTTGTTAAGATCTGCAAATAGAAGTAAAGATCTGGAAATAAGAGCTTTGATCTACCAACATAATGTACATTACACTGTTTCTATCTTTTTTTGGTGTATGGTTGTGGCGATCACTTGTTCAAAATTTCACTGCTTAGTACTTACTATTTAATCCGAGTTCTGATTTCTCACAAAAATCTGAACATGTTTCCTGCAAACACATGGCACAAATTGTATAATTGTTGAGTTTGAAATTAAGAAGTAAGATATTTGACACAAAAAGGTAAAGTGTAGATTGTTTTGGAGGACAAGTAGAGTAGTATAGTACATTCACAGAAGTAGTGAGCCTAATATTGTCTTGTATTAACGTGTCAAGATCTGCTTCACATCCAGGCTTCACATAGATCACCTGCAAGACATCAATGTCTTCAGTCCTCCTTTCTGTGTCTATGTTAAGAGAGAGATATCTATAAATGCATACACATATATCTTATGTATACAAAAACACAAACATATAGATACATTTATTTATCAATTATATATATAGACAGAGAGAGGGAGGGAGATACTGATGGATCATCGCCGCCAATTTCAGGTAGTTGATTCGAGTCACCATCTTTGTTGGATGATAGAATCCACACATTGAAGCTGGAAGTAATCTGACAATAAATTTTACATCACCTTAGAACAATAATAACAGAAGCACATTTTATATGCCTTTTCCACCATGACACACAAAAGTACCTTTCTGCAATAAGGAGAAGAGCAGTTGCTACACTTTCTGGTAAATGACGTGTCAATTGTCCCATCAACTGAAAGTCCAAACCCTGCATGCTGATCAAACATATCGTATTCAATCGATGACCTCCCAAAACACAGTAAAACTGTCACGTTATAAGTGTAGTAGAGCCTAGAGAGAGAAGAGAGACCCTATGAATAGATAGCGACACGAAGACTCGTGCATCATTAGGATCATCAACTTCAACTAGATCTTGCAAACGTAGGTCTCGAAGTGAGAAGCTATAGTCAGCATTCCAGTTTCCTTGCCACTTCCCTTCTGCTGTTGATATTCGTATCAGCCTTCTTCCTACCTTTTTCCCTATCTGAACAACACAACAACACTCTAGATTATTACTCATTCCATAGATTTTTGTAATTTTAGAAACTTTGCGTTCAAGAGGCATGCAAACAAATAATTAGAATAATTTATAATTACCGGTGGGGGTGGGGTATGGTTTCTTTGAATGGAAGCAGAAAGCGTGTATCTGGAGAATTTGAGTGATTTGGTGTGTGTTGAGAGAGGAGATGCTAAGGTTCCTGAAATGCAGTGTCCCATCTTTTGGTGCACTGGGCGACCTTATCTACCGGCTTTATGTAGCTGAGCAACCTGTGGTGCATCTCTTTCGTCAAAATTACTAGAAGCCCTTCAAGTTTGGCCAAATTTGCAAAAAGATACCTCTTTTTCCCAATAGTTAGGGGGAATTCAAAACTAGATATGCGGATATTAGCCATATGATATAATACTGGATCCATATTCAAAATTTTGGATAGTGATTCAGATATTAGTTCGGATTTCTGAAATTTTGGATAAAAAATGGAATACGGAAATTTCTTTAATAACTTATCTGTTACATAAGTTAATCAGCTTTTTTACACAATTTAATAACTTATCTATTACATAAGTTAATCTAATCACGTATGTCTTTTTTGTACACAAGGGATTTAAAGGTAGTAAATTTTACACAATTTATGAGCTTTATATTTGGAACGCATATGAAAGAAAAAAAACCATTAAAAATATACCTCCATTAAGTGTCTTTAATTGTTTATACAGGATATTTGGATCATTACAAAACAAAATATAATTACAAAGGAAAAGTTACACATTAAGAAAATAATATTTTGGAATTTTTTATCATACTTTTGAATTCACATACTTTTTTAAAAACTATGGAAAAGTAATCTTCCAAGCCAAATTGAACCTTCGAGATAAACCAAACAAGAATAAAGTTGGGTAAATGTATGGATATAATGTTTGGTCATATGGCATTGTTACATTACAAAAAATCATCTAGAGTAGATGTGTGGATATAATGTTTGGTCATATGACATTGTTACATTACAAAAAATCATAGAGTAGATGTGTGGATATAATGTTTGGTCATATGACATTGTTATAGTACAAAAAATTATATATAACTTAAGAATAAACAATGTTAATATAAATAAAAAATAATTAAAAAACCCATCCCATTTATTCCCCAAACTCACCCCACACCCCATCTACCTATCTCTTCTCTCTCTCTCTCTCTCTCTCTCTCTCTCTCTCTCTCACACACACACACACATATCATTTGCCCCCAAGACTAGGGGTGAGCAAACCCGAACCAAGAAACCGAAAAACCGACCAGACCTGATGAAACCCAAAAAACCGAAGCCGAAGCAAAACCGACGGTTAGGGTTTGAATTTTTTAAAAACTGAAAGTCAGTTTCGGTTTCGTTTTTTACTCTGAAACCGACACATCCAAACTGAGAATCTACCCACACAAGAAACTGACAAACCGACTCAAGGAACCACCCATTATATATATATATATATATATATATATATATATATATATATATATATATATATATATATATATATATAGACACACATACATTAAAAAACACAACCCTAAAAGAAAAGAGTCATTCTCGCTTGAGTCACTTCTCACTTTCTCAGTTAGATTTAGGAATCTTTCCTTCTATTAATCAATAAGAGGCTAAGAGCCTAAGAGGTTGCAAACATTTTTATGAGGTTTGATTGCATTTTTCATTGAGTTTTAGATTTATGGTTTAGTTAATACTAAGAATGCGATACAATCTATTATAGATTTAGGTCCTTTTATTGATCAGGAACACAAAGTCAAAGTTGACAAACTGTAATCATTTTTTTTCTATGGTCCTGATTGCATTTTTTTGATGTGTTTTTTTGAAGTATTTAACTTCTTGCTTCATTTCTAGAAAATAGGTTAAAACCCCAAACCCATGGGTAAACCTAGAACCCGTGAGTATATGGGTTGAAACCCAAGAAATTGGAAAACTGACTCTAGAACCCAAGAAACCAAATCGACCAGAAATCGACCCTATTAGGTTCTGAAAACCAGAAACCGACCATTTATGGGTTGGGTTCGGTTTGGGTCCAAAGCCGACCCATGCACAACCCTACCCAAGGCCACCAGAGCGTCGTCGGAAGTCGAACCAAAGGAATGACCAGACACCGTTGGAATGTTGTCTCTTCACTTTCTACAAATCTATTTGCACCTATTTGATTTGTCTTCACTCGTTCTCTCGTCGGAAACCTCCACCCTCCACCTCTCCTCTTCCTAAGCGACCTTTATTAGCCTCTGCTCTTCCTGAACCGCATCTCTCCGATAGTTCCGAAACAAAAGTCACCTGATATGAAACAAAAAGTATCAGATCTGAATCAAAAAGTCACCGAACTGGTTAAATGATTCTGAAAGGTTTCTTATAGAGATCTATTTTTTTTTTCTAAATACTTCTAATAATTAGATTCTACTTTGTGTTATTGGTTGTACTCCAACTGTTTGATGAAATATATGTAAAGGTTTTACATATTGTGTTTTATGGTTTCTAGGTGAAGAACATAATAACAGCGTTTAATCACATGTGATTAAATGCATATAATTACACGTGATTAAACACACGAGACCAATAATTGAAATTGGAAACGAGTGAAAATAAACCTTGTACACTTAAATCATATGTGATTAAATACATAAAAACATATGTGTTATTGGTGGCACTCCATTTGTTTGATAAAATGTCTGTAAAGGTTTTACTTATTGTGTTTTAAGATTTTCCACTGAAGAACATGATAATTTAAGAGATTGACTGTTGAATTGAAAATGCAAAAATAAATTTCATCCACATAAATTATATGTGATTAAATACATATAACAACTTGTGATTAAATACATAAGAATCACGATTAAATACATATAATCACCTGTGATTAAATACACGAGAAAAACTATTGAATCGAAAATGCAAAAATAAATTTTGTCCAAATAAATCATATGCGATGAAATTCATATACTCACATGTGCTTAAATACACGAGAACAATTATTAAATTAACAACATAAAACGAATATTGTACATATAAATAATATGTGATTAAATACATATAATTGCATGTGATTAATACACGAGAAAAATTATTGAATCTAGAACCGAAAACGAAGCTTGTCCACATAGATCATATGTTCTTAAATACATATAATCATATGTGATTAAATACACGGAAACAACTATTGAATAAAAAAAAAGTGCTAAAATGAATATTCTCCACATAAATCATATGTCATTAAGTACATATAATTACATGTGATTAAATATACAAGAAAAATTATTGAATAAAAAATGAAAAAATGAATCTTATCCGCATAAATCATATGTGATTAAATATATAAAATCACATATGATTAAATACATGAGAAAAATTATTAAATCGAGAGCGTGAAAATGAATATTGGATAATAGATAATGGTTGGTGGGTGGTGGTGGGTTATGGGTAGGTGGTAGGTGGTAATCACATATGATTAAACCAAGTCATGATAAATAACCATACAATGTTCATAACAATGCTAATCACATGTGATTGAATATCCGTGTTATATTAAAGATGGTAATCATATGTGATTAAAGTAGTGTGTGGGTTGTTTATTTGTATAATCATATGTGATTGATGTATAATCATAAGTAACTACTAATTATATATGATTTTAATCATATACGACTAAGACATTTACGATTATAACAGATGTTAATCATATATGATTTAAAACACAATATTATCAAATGTAAGCGTGCATAATAGATTCTAATCACATGCCATTGAATCTCTTTATGTATATAATAGTTAGTAATAATCACATGTGATTAAGCCAGAGTGTGAGATGTTTATGTGTATAATCATATGTGATTGATGCATAAAATATGTCATTAAAACAAAAGTAACAACAAAGACAATTTTATGATTAAAAAGTTGTGCTACTAATCACATATGATTTTAATCATACATGTCTAAAACATTTGTGATTATAACAAATGTTAATCATATGTGATTTAAAACATAATATTATCAACTGTATGATTTATATACTCTAAGTTTTTAACATATGACAACACACATGATTTTATCATAAAATAGATGAATCACAACTGATTATTAAATAAATGAAGTATAAAACATATTTATTACCTGTATGATATGTTTTTTTCTCACTTTTCTTTCTAGTGTATTTTTTTCGAATGTTTTACAATTTTAGGCTTTTATACAAGTATAATTCGAGTTTATAACTTTCACACTCAGTAGATAACCACAAATGCAGTTGCATAACATTTTTTTGGTATTTGCTACCCGGTTCCTGTTGCTCCAAAAAGAACTTCAAACATTTCCAATCAATTTGTGTGATAAAGTGCCTTCCCAACATGTAATTCCCATTTTTGGACAACAATTACAATTGACATGATCTCTTTTCATAAATTGGCTTAAAGTGATTTCTGATACCAATTTGCTAAGAACTAGTTGAACAATAGAAAATTGACGATAAAAGACATCTTGGATTAAATAAAAAACAACACTCAATGCAAAGATTAATGTAAAACCCTGGCAGTTCGAGAAACTAGTCTTGGCGTAGTAAAATATCATATAACAACTTAAGAATAAATCTCCCTTATTCCTACACTATTTTGAATACTCTTGTTGTAACAAAATCTCAAAGACAATTCAATAAACTACCATTCCACTAACAATGTATATTCTTTTGTATTTATTTATCCTAATTTTACCACATCTAGAATATGTAAACTTAACTGCTGGCTTAGAAAAGACTAATGAGTGTACACCAACTAAGTGTGGCATAATACTATGCTAGGCCGACACAAGATAATAGTATTGGAACAACATAGGGATCGTCTGATAGTTGTTGACTGAGTTAGTGTTGATTGAGTTAGAATTTTTGACCGAGTCTACATCTAATTGAAACCATGCTGTTTAAATTTATCTCCGATTGACTGTTTTGAATGATTTAAAAATGATCATATTACCCTTATGTTGTCTCAAGAAACAAACATATACACATACTATCTTTCAAGATTTTTTGCATAACAAATAATACACATTCTACAATCATGGATATGACATTTTTAAAATAACAACAAAAAACCAATCAAATTACCATAAAGAGTTCAAAAATTAGTTACTAAAACTAACCAACACACACAAGGCAAAAGTATGGCTCTTAAATACAACATTGAAGTGATAACTCATCTTTAGGGACCTTAAGTTATACTCTAGATAAACTTTTTTGTTCCAACATGCCTTGAAACCATGACACACTCATAATATTACATTACATTACATGTTCCTCTAATTATCACATCATCTTCAAAAACAAAAAAAGAAAAGAAAAGAAAAACATAAGTTAACATCAACCCATCAAGATAATGTAATAAGATTTATACAATACAATGATAAGCGGCATTTTAGTTCATAAGTTTAACAAACCATAGAGGCATAGACTCTTATAATTCCCATAAAAAATTCTACAACATGTTTTTACCATAGATGATTACTTAGGCTGATGAAGCAACGACTCTCTCACGATTTCCTAATTTTCTGTATTGTCTGTCAACATGTTTATGGCATCCCATGTGCACCACTCCTTTAAACAAGGATTTTCTTTATCATTGTGACATTGCTTCAAGTCAAGCCGTGTTTCTTTCTCAGTAAAATTTGTATATATTTTTTCTTATAACAACAGTTTGCTAATATTGCAATTAGATCACACTCGAACCCTTTATAAGGACAAGGCTTGTGCACTTTCTTACTTTTTACACTACTTTTTAGCTACATATCCCCAATGCATGAGAGAGGGTGAATTCTTTTGAGGGTAGCAAGGAAAAATCAACAATACCAAAAATGCAATCAGAGAGTGGTTACCCATCGTCTTCCATTTAATTTTTATATCAAGGATACGACATTTTCCACAAAACTGTGCTCTAATTGAATACGCCTTCTTTCCAAAAATATGTGCTCTTTTTGAAACAAAAATAACATTTGGAACCAAACTTGTTGTATCTATCTTTTTATGCACTTCCTTTTCCATATCTCCTAAAACAAGTTTGAGTTATTCGTTCATGGAAATAGCAAAATAGAAACCTTCGATTGGCTTAGGTGAAGAATCAAGTTTGCATAGACATTGGTTGTTTGAGTCGTTGATTTCCAAAGAAAGACTTTGAACCCACTTCTAGATTTCCCAAGAAAGAAATTTCTTATAGCTTTCAGTAATGTTGACCCATGTGGTATATTTACGTTTACCTTGATTGTATAAATTCTCAACATCAATTACAAATTGTGCAGTCTACTACGTACTTCCACAAACAAATTTCGTTATGTAAGTTTTGGTAGAAAAAAATGACTGAAAGCTAGAATAAACAAACAAATATATAAAAAACAATTGAAAGAAAATCACACATGAGAAAGACGACGGAGGAAGGAGGACAAAGCCATGTAGGTGGCGTACGTGCGTTGTTCTTCAATTTCCTCAGTTTGTTCCCAATCCTTCACATTTCTCTGGTTGACTGAATCAGATGAAAATAATGGACCAAGCCCCAAATTTTGACAGAGTCCAAGGTTTTAGATGGTATAACAAACATGTTGATTGAACTTTGGACCAGTTAGAAGTCAAATCAAACACACCCATACTACCACTAAGTTTAATTTAAACCCCATTTTAAAAGCTTAGTAAGCCTTTTTAAGGGAGAATCGAGGCTAAGTATACAAGAAAGGACTACAAACACTTAAAGAATGCAATAGTATCATTATTCATCTCAAAGCGAAATGGCTGAAAATGAAGAACGCTGGTCTTATTTATACTTGGCCTTCTAGAGAAGAAATTAAGGGACACATTCTAACATTCGAAACTAAGTCATATATCCAAATAATTCTAAATGTTTGGTGGGGTTGATCATATTGAAACTAAGTCATATATCCAGATAATTCTAAGTGTTTGGTGGGGTTGATCTTATTGAATCAGGCCATAAACTTTGGGCCGTAAACACTAGCACATACTAGGAATTAGAATCATCTCCAACCTTCTTTCTTCTCATTATTTTGTTTTTGTACATGGACTTAGGTATTTCAAATTAAGAGAGTACCATGTCAATTGCACTTTTTAGCTAATCGGATCTCTATTTTATTATAAGCTTAATATAAGATAGGCTTTTTAATCGTTGATTTAGAAAACAGGTTTCCACAATAGATATCGTCTGAAAGCTTGTTCCTTTTAAGTATGATATGCAACTTTCATCTTTTATTAACCGGGTTATCTTCTAAAACCCATTTGAGTTGTGGATTAAATTGTGGATGAGAAACCCAGCTAACTATAAATTGGTGGGGATTAAATCAATAAAACCTTATAAAACATGAATGATGCATATATATAAAACACTAGAAATGATACCAATATCTAGTATTCAACATAAAACAAGTCAACCTTTGTATGTGGTATATATATTTCACTTCTTGTGGATCTTCTTTGAATTCCAAAAACTAAGCATACACCTTGTTGCAGGGTAAGGACACCCGAAAAACCTAACAAGATTTTGACAATCTTTTTCCTCAACTTCATCATTTCCATTTGTATTTGAATTCAACTGACTTAAATACGTCTTCCCTTCATATATGTAACAGAGTTGCTGCCATAAAAGCACACCCAAACCAATTTCCACAGACACACTTGCAAAAAACAGGTAAATGAGTACAAAGCCTCTGATTGGTAGATACTCTACTGATATGAGAAAAGAAAAGGTGTATTCTGTGAGGATCGTGACAACCGTTGACTTGGTCAAAACAGTTGTAGGAATGTGTCTTAATGGTGGCCAGATTTTAAATGCCACGTATGCAGATACCATGGAAACATAGAAAGTACTCACGACTGCTGAGATTAGAAACAGGATGAAGCTTCGATGATTTCCCGCACCAACACAATTCCCAATCTGCATAAGTAAACGAGGGCAAATTTGTAAAAAATAAAAAAGTTAGGACTCAAAGGGTAATGATGTCGATTTACAAAGTAGATGGAGTATGAAGACTTACAAATGGGCAATGATGATCCATGTCTAATACACACATTCTACACGAACGACAGTGATGAACATTAGGTGACTTTGGCTTTGAACAAAAGTGACAAAAGTTGTAACGATCAAGTCCACCTCTTCCCACTACAGGGTAGCTGCCCCAGGCTATAGGTGGTGGTGCACCAGGTGACCGGAATGCCGCCAGTACATAAGTTGAAAGTGTGGTTAAAGACAAGACACCCGTAATTGTCAAATGGGATACACCACAGAAATAACTCACTGAAAATATGACAGGATAAATAGCCCAAACACCACTACCTGTGTATGTAACTTTAAAGTTTAGTTTCACTCAAAGGAAATGAGTTATGAGTTATGGATATGGAGGTTACCTATAATGAAGAGCATAAATAGCAGAAGAATAATGACAAAACACCGGTCTCTCAATCGTCTCCACCAAAAGTGCTTATCATTTTGTTTATGTGCATTGTGATTAGTTATGGCTCCACACCAACCACACTTGAAAACAGGTGTATAAGGTGAAAGAATGAGGCGCAATCCACATCCCCAGCAGGTTATTTCATGTTCATCAGTTATGGATGCTACATAATGATCCTCCTAAACAAAAAGAACAATAAACAGAGTGATGAATTCATGAATACGAATAACAAGATTTTGGCATCAGAATGTTCCTATTGTTGTGGGTTATATGGTTAAGAAAACTCGTAACTGCGGGCAGAATACATCTAAATCATAAACCCTACTTTAAATCATGAAGATCAAACAAGAAGGAAGTAGCAACCAAAGGAAATCAGTGAGTAAAATGGTAGATTAGGCAGGCAGGAAGACAAAGGTCAATGGAGAACAACATTACGATGCAATTAGTTGCAGTTATTTAAGGTTATCGATGGCTCAAAATTGCTTGTGGATCACCAAAATCGTATTTGATTGCCCAAACACAAGTTTCAAAAGTGTTCTAAAATTCTTGTCGTTGACCTATGTCAATCAAATGCAAAGCGATGAAAACGTAAATACAAGAAACACAAATAAAAAGTAGAAAAAAGCAAAATTGATCTAATTTCCCGATACGGATTAAAGTGAAGAGTATTTTCGTGAGGGAGAGTACCTCTTTTGGAGAGGAGCCAGAGTGAAGAGGGGTTGAGACAGAGGAAAGTGGAGCTGAATCCGTAAAATCCATGAGAACCGCTTAAAGTTTCAGACTTCAACCCTCCTCCAACGGATTATGACCATCACATCAAGAACAAAACTCTCTGTAATCTGGTTTTATAGGAAGAATCTGTGCTGAAAAATCGATGGCTTAGTTAAAATCTTTTAGAATCGTTGACAATCAGGCGAACTAATCACCTGAATCCTAGTTTGCATCGAAATTTAAAGGGGATTACTGCTAGAGGTTTATCCAAAAAAAATAAAAAAGACAAAATTTCACAATTGGCCCCTCATCGCATTTTGAGCGTTCCATTCAAAAAGTCACGTGACCGGTCCTGTGGTTTTTCCTATCGTTAAATTAGATTTTAAAGAAAAAAAACTATTTTACCCTTGTATTAATATTACAATACACTACAAACTTTAAGAACCATTCGTGTAATTTTCTAAATTATATATAAATTATAAATATAATTTTAAGGAAAAGACTATTGGCATTTTATATAAATTATAAATATATATAAATTATAAAAACACTTTTTAACCGTTAGATTTTAAGGAAAAAGACTATTCGTATTTTGTATATATATATATATATATATATATATATATATATATATATATATATATATATATATATATATATATAATTTCAACAATTTGATAATTTTATTTTATCTTTTTGACATTTTGTTATCTATTTTTATTTTATAGTTTTAGTTATTTATGGTTTTTTGTTATATTTTTATTTATTTTGAATAAAGTAAATAAATTTAAATTCGATAAACCATGTCGAAATTATTTTTTCTTTAATTTTTCTTATTTGTGAATTGAAGCGTTAATGTTTTTTTTTTTTTTTTTTTTTAAATTTTATATCGTTACTGTTCATGTTTTTTTTGATACTCAATAGTTAATATCGTTAGCAACTTTATGTAACGCCCCGATTCTCGAATACCAACTTATGGTTATGAATTCTCATGAATTCAAGGTCTACTCGACGAGTTGGTTGCCTGAATCGTCGAGTAGCAGCGGGTTTGGACCACGTGTTAAGTGACTAACTCGCCGAGTCGGAAGAGTGACTTGACAAGTTGGAGCTGGAGGGTGAAATCCTAATTTTCGAGGTTTGACACCCTATTTAAGGGATCATTAGCCTCCTTTAGTCACTCTGCAACCTCTAGAGAGTTCAACAAAACCCTAATACGTGTGTGTGTGCTCCATTTGTGTGTTTCAAGCCTTGGAATAAGATTCTTAGAGAGAGGAACTTGTAGATCAAGTAGCTAGCAACAAGGAGCTTGTGTGGACCTGAAATCTACCTCAGTTAGTACCATTTGAAGGTATCAAGTCGTTACCTTGACCTTCTTTCCTTCTAGATCTCTTTTGGGTTGAAGATTAGGGGTTTTCAACATGTTATGAAGCTATTCTTGGGTATGAGCTAAGATCTGGAGTTGCACCTTGAGATCTGAACTCTCCTTGGTCTTTAGGTCCATAAAGCTTACAACTTTAGCAAGCATGAAGCCTTCCTTTTGAGTTATATTTACAAATATAAATAAAGAAAATAAACATAACTTTTTTATTTACACAAATCAAAATAAAAAAAAGTTACGAAAACCATAAATAAACAAAATTAATAAGAAAAATGAGAAAAATACCAAAAAATATGAAAGGTTTAAAATATATTAATATATTATACTATTTTACAAGTTTGGTGTTTGAGTTTTTGTTTTTCTATTTTTCATTACTTTAATCAAAATAAATAAAAACAATAGAATAATAATAAATAACCAAATAAATATAAAAAAACAACAAAAGGTAAAATAATGATAATGATAAATGCAAACATAAAGTTGCTAATGATATTAACTATGGAGCATCAAAATAAAAAAAAATAAACTGTAACAACATAAAATTAAAAAAAAAACATTAACGTTTTATTCATAGAAAAAAAGGTTTCAATATGGTTTATCGAATTTAAGTTTATTTATTTGAATCAAAATAAATAAAAACATTAAAAAACCATAAACAACTAAAATTATAAAATAAAAATAGAAAACAAAATGTTAAAAAGATAAAAAAAGTTATCAAGTTGTTGAATATATATACAAAATTTCAAATTTATAAAATTACAGAAATGGTCATTGAGGTTTGAGGTTTGTAGTGTGTTGCAATATTGGTACAAGGGCAAAATAGTCTTTTTCCTTAAAATCTAACGGCTGAAAAGTTAGATTTAACGGCAGGAGGACCTTTCATGTAATTTTACAAACCACAGGGAGCAATCGCGTGACTTTTTGCTAGGAAATCCTCAAAGTGCGATATTATGTAAACCACAAGGACCAATTATGAAATTTTGTTAATAGAAAATAAATAAAAAAAGGATTAAATACGTTAATCTCATTTATTATATTGACAGCCACAATTTATTCTTTCTCGCCATATTTTAAGCAGGACAAATTGAGGTGTTTGAGGTTGTTGATGCTTATGTCCATCGTAATCTCGTCTATTTGGTTGTGTAGGTCTTGTGATTTGGCTTATATCTTTTGTTCTAAACATCATAACTTTTTCATACGGTATCAGATTTTAACGGTCTTTATGTCCATATGTTCGGTTTTTGAGTCTACTACAACTATAATTTTCGTTAAAATTATTCCCGTTAAAAATGTACTATATTTTTACTTACGATTTTATAAAGAAAAGCATTCATACATGCATTCATAACAAACTTATGAATATAAAGATCTTAAGTAAAAATATATTATTTTTTATGGGAGTAATCTAAACGAAAGTTGTAGCAGACTAAAATACGAACACATGTATATAAAGATCATTAAAATATGAGATCGTATGAAGAAGTTATGACGTTTATAACACGTGACCTAAGCAACCAAGTAGTTAAGATTCTGATGGACATAAGCATCAAAAGCCTCAAACACCTCATTAATGATTGTTCTACATAAGATGTCGTGAGAAAAACCTAAATAAATCATTCATAAGTACTAAATATGTACAAAAAACAAAAACAACTTATTTTGCAATAATATATATATATATATATATATATATATATATATATATATATATATATATATATATATATATATATATATATATTAAGGACTAAATATATACAAAAATATTAAGGACTAAATGTGTTCAAAGTGAGAAATATATTACCCTATTAAGTTATTTTTACCGATTAACCTGGAGTAGCTGGTCATAAGACTGAATGTGTACAGTTTAACAAGTTAAATGGGTAATTGTGGACGAAAAAAGAAACTCAATGACCAAATATGTACAAATCACAAAATATATTACCCTTTTAAGTCATTATCCTTTTTCCCTATTTAGATAAATGGTCTGATGCGTTATCAATATATATTGAGCGGTTAATATAGTTTGATAGGATGAACATTTAACTCTTTTATCTTTAATAATGTTTCATTTTATCTCCATCATTTAGTGTTAGTATTTATTAAAGCAATACTGTATTATAATCATTATTTAAATATTAATGTTAAAGGATAGTATTATGAAAATATCAAACGTTTAGCAATAATATTTATTAAAATGTTTTGTATTAAAATTCAATGTTTTAAAAAATGATTGTTAAATGAGGGAGTTTTATAGAACATTTAAATAGATGTGGATAAATTAGTTAAATTAATTTAAAAAGTCATAAATTAGATAATATATCAACATATAATAATATTATGAATATTTTAGGAATCACTTTCCTTTTTGAGCTCTACCCGACTGTACACATTACATATATTCCTTTCGTATCATTTCTTAATTTATTAAGATAGTCAAATCCTTAGTTTGAGTCTGGAACCCCATGAGTGTTCATCAAATTCTTTAAAACTAGGGCTCTGATACCAACTAGTAACGTCCCGATTTTCAAGACAAAATTTTATTCTTTTATTTATTTGAAAATAAGTCTTACACACGTCATATTACAAATACAATTATAAAAGAGAGTATTAGCAAAATTCTTAAATTATTATTTATTGCCTTCGATGCAAGTATAGTCATGCGAGAGCCTTTCCTCGATCTGAAGAACAACCTGAAAAGCAGTTATTCAACAACTGTAAGCCGAGGCTTAGTGAATTCCCTCAAAATACCTAATACCACAACATATATACAATGCATACACATTATGGCCTTCAACTTATAGATGGTTTGCACCTTGGCCTTCCGCATATAGTTGGTCCACCTGTAACATCCCGTTTTCACTACAAAAAAATTTCATTTTTATTAAGATAAAACTTCCTAATTTATTAGTCCATTAATTAATAAAACCATTTATTCCGTGTTATATTTATTAAAAATCAGAGTATTGTAAAAACAAGGAATCTTTAATGTTGCTGATGAGTGTGTAAAGTCCCGCCTTCACCTTCCAACAATAATCGATAATACCTGAAACCATAAACAATTGGGTAAGCATAAAACTTAGTGAGTTTCCCCCAAAATACCCCCATAGAAACAGATCACAAATACAATCAAACATGTTGGGTCCAGTCAACCATCGAGTTGGAATACCCTAGGCCTAGTCAACCTCTAGGTCCAGTCATCCTCAGGATGGAATACCCTAGGTTGGAATGCCAATTTACAACAGGTCCAATCAGCTATTGGGCTAGAATACCCAGGGTTTGTTGGCCTATTGCCTCAACCCCACTGTTCTTCCCGAGCCTCTGTGCCTACAACTTACAACCGACTCGCACCGGGTATCTTGACCTACCGCACAAAGCGGGACCGCCTCAACCCAAACCAAACACAATATGTTGACATATAAAAAATTAGGATCAAGTAGGCACAAAATACAGGCAAACAACAATCATACATCTTACTACTGCCTACTAATCCTCTCACAACATACAGTCCCACTATCGGCTAGTCCCCATAGAATGCGTAAGCATAAGTAACCGGAGGTGAGATAGCCACCCGAACAGATGGTCCCACTTTAGAGCCACAACCAAACAAGGAACAAGCAAGAAAGCCTAGACCAAGAGTTTTCAGGCTATCCTACATGACCACCGACAGTCCCTAAGGGGAATCCATAGATGATAACCATTAAGCACATATAACATACAATTCTACAGGTTATTACTGTAAAGCAACATACTCAATACCAGGAGACATATCTAACTGATCATTACAACATAGCGATATACTCAATACCAGAACACAGATCTAACAGATCAATACAACATAGCAACAAACTTAATACTAGAACACCGATCTAATAGACCACTACAACATAACAACATACTAAATATCCACAATCCAAGGATGCATGACCATATATACTCAGAGGTGAGATAGTCACCCGGACATGTCATCCTACTCTAAAACCACAACAAAACAAGGAACATGTAAGAGAGCTTAGATCAAGAGTCCTCAGTCTATCCTACATGACTATACACAGTCCCTAGGCCATCCCTCTACTAACTAGATAACTAAAACTAGCGGGCCGACATTGTGCCTTCGACCCACGGGTACAGTGAGACGAAACTCACCTCGATATGCACGTAGATAACCACTGTAGCAACAAAGTAATCTACCAGCTTTAACTCACTTCTAATCACCTACATGAAGATACTTGAGTCAATACCCAATCACAAATCATAGTCACTTGCAACAGTGGCCACATCACATGAAATGACGATAAGGGTTTCACATTAAATGACGATTAGGGTTAGGTAAGAACACTTAACCCATTAAGGACTTAATTACATAAGGGTATGAATGATTAAGGTTTGACTTAGTCATTTCTCAGGCGAATAACAATCCAATCAACAACTCGAATACGCGCCCAATCATTGTCCAAATAAGGCTCCCCGGTTCTAGGGCTTTTCACATAAAATGATAAATAGGGTTCGTGTTCCACACTTAACCCCTTAAGTACTTAATCCATTAAGTCTAATATTGCATTAGGTTAATTGTAGAGAATTATTAAGTATTATTTCAAGTTTAATTAACAGCTTTAACGCGGGTCCCGACCAACTCCAGAACTAGGGTTTCTTAACATTAGGGTTTTCTAATACCTAATTAGGGTTTCCAACCCAAATAAGTGCCAACTAGGTTCCATGTTAGGGTTTTAGGTTAATTTGTTTAATAAGCTGGGCACCACCCACCACCGCCCCAGGCGGTGGTGTTAACGGTGGTTCATGGTGGTTATGATTTTAGGCCAAAATAATGACAAAATCATTCCAAACATCAGCCCAAGCACACACACACATATGCACACAACCACCCAAGGTGGCGGAAGAACGACGACATGAGGTGGCAACCACCACTTCACGGTGGTGGTGGTTTTTCTTCAATTCTCTGGTCACGATTCATTCTTACAACCTTACAACATTAAAACACACACATACACACAATGTACACACACAACCACCACACACGGTGGTTGGTCGCAACAGAAAAGAGTAGCATGGGCAGCAACCACCATGGTTGGCTGCCATGGTGGTTCTTCAAGTATCACGACCAACAGGACACCCACTCATGTACTGAAACATGCACATAACCACTCTTTCACGGTGGCGGGTGGCGGACAGAGTAATTGGCAGCAACGCACGATAGCCGCTTGGAGCGGTGGTAATGACATCATCGTGATAATAGAAAGAGATATAGAAGAGAGAAAGTGGATGAACCTTACCAGAAATAACAGCAACGACAACCACGTATGTGCTTCTTTCGATCGTCCACTGCCACGATGTCCAATGGCATCCTTCGTCTCCAATGGCAGCGACACATCAACGGTGGAGCTCGGTGGTGCAAGGGAACGACAAGAGGGATGACAGCGACGAATGGAGGTTGGAGGGATAAGGGTGGCAGCTGGGATGCGACTTAGGGTTAGGATTTGGGGGCAAGCATGTAACATCCCGAAATATCAAGAGTAGAGTTGAAGGGCTAAAAGAGTAAATTAGGAAAGAGTGACTCGGCGAGTCCATGTGCGGACTCGACGAGTAGAGTCGTGACTTGGTCGCGTATTAAGTGGCCGACTCGGCGAGTCAGTGTAATGGACTCGTGGAGTAGGCGCTGAGTGGAGAAAACCCTAATTCTCGGGGTTGAGCCCTATATAAAGAACATAACATCCATTTCCTCAGTCTCCTTACTCATCTTCAAGACCAGAAACCCTAACCCTTGTGTGTGAGTGGATCAAGTGCATTTGGAAGCTTGGAGAAGCAATTGTTGAGGAAATCTTGAAGGGTAAGAGGATTGGAGCAATGGGCTTTACTTGGATTCGAGTTTCATTTCAGTTGGGGCATTCCTTTGAGGTAATATCTCGTTTTTGAGCTGCTATTTCTTAGATGCATCATTTTGGGGGTGTTAGAGATCATATCTTTGGATGTATTGGAGTTTAGAGGTTAGATCTGAGGTTGCTACCTCTAATCTGGAAGGGAGAAGGTCTAGAGTGCATGAAAGTCCCTGTTTGTGAGTGGTTGATGGAGCCATCTTGTCCCAAACCCAAACCCAAACCCTAGAGTGAAAACGCATAGATCTCTTTGGATTCACATAAAGTTTGCCACTTTACGTAATGGATGGGTTGTAGGAGGCTAGATCTATGTTTTGGATCAATTTCATGGCCTGGAGTGCTTCTGAATGGATTCAGACCGGTGGTACTCGACGAGTCACATGGGTGGACTCGACGAGTTGGATGAAGATGGCCTGGAACTCGGCGAGTTGTATGAACAACTCGGCGAGTAGGTTGAAGATAGCCGTAGACTCGGTGATTTTGTTCTTGGACTCGACGAGTCTTGTCGAAGAGTCCCACATATTTTCTGGTTGAGTCGAGAATCAGCGAGTCAAGGGATGACTCGGTGAGTTGTGTGCGAGTGGACTCAGAGTTGTGGGACTCGGCGAGTCTCGGCGAGTTGAGTCACGAATTGGGGAAGTTCTGAGCATGGGGACTCGACGAGTCGACGGGTTGACTCGGCGAGCAGGGTCAACCAGGAGGGTTGACTTTGACGGAGGACTTTGACTTGGACCAGAGTTGACCGTTGACTTCTAGGGCTTGGTCAGCGATGTGGCCTTTGGGCCAAGAAAGGGGTAAAATAGTCTTTTACCCTTAAGAGGGTGCCATGAGAGGGTTGATTCTAGTCTCGAGAGTTATATTCATGAGAGTATTTGCCTTACGTGTTAGGCGGTGGCGAGTTCGAGATTCAAGCGTGGGGATATCTGCTTTCTGTTTGCCAGTTGAGTCTTCTCACTATACTTTACCTTGAGTAGGTAACCAGAGTTATGTGATCAGAGTATTTGTATGCTATATGTACGTGATGTGTTGTACTGCATTATTTCTATGTGATTTATGCAGTGCATGTTTATAGAGTTGGAACCGGAAGGTTCCCAGAGTTAGAACCTGAGGGTTCACAGAGTTTGGGTGCACGGACCCATAGAGTTATAGCCTCGAGTGGCTAATATGTGTTATGTGTGGTATATTGGGGAACTCACTAAGCTTCGTGCTTACAGTGTTTTGTGTTATGTTTCAGGTTTCTTTCAGGATCACGGGACGGCACCGGCTTGATTGTACACACCAGAGAAAGAGTCATGTTTTGAGAATCCTGGTTTAACATGCAAGTGAAAATGGAGTTATGTTTTGTAATTCGATTATGAATGAGATTTTAAACAAGTGTTTCTAAGAATTAAACGATTATTTTAAATGAAAAATTGTTTTGAAAATTACGGTGTTACAAGTTGGTATCAGAGCCTTGGTTTGAGGGATTCAGATGTGCCTTCGGGTAAATCTGGACTCAAACTGAGGAAGTAAGAAAAGTTTTCAAAGAAATAATTTTTTAAAAGCAAATAAGAGTTCAAGGAGAAAGCGAGAAAGAGCAGTGTGTACAATCAGCCAGAGCCCGAATGGTGATTTCCTAAAATACCCTTACTTTAGTGTTATGAGATATTTATGATGCACGTTATGAGATATTATTGCATGCTAGAGATAGGCTAGGTATTTCATATCTTAGGACTAGAGTGGCCTGATTTGTTGTTATATGTGTTATGCTTGGATTTGTTGTTATATGTGTTATGCATTTGACCCCTCTTGGATTTGGTGACTTTTTGGTTCTTAATGCTAGTTGACTTTCACTAATTACATGCTATTTGGAATTAGTGACTTTGACTAAGGAAATTGTTATGAGCTTCTCTAGCCATTTCAACAATTAAGAAAAGTCTAGGTAATCTCAAGCTCCTTGGATTACTATAGCCAAATTGAGGATTTAAAACAAGTATTGCACCATTGAATTCTAATGATATGTTCATCAAAAGTCAAAGTGAGAAAACTTTAAGTCAACCATCTTTCCCTTATTGATTTTACATCAAATTCTTATTTTTGTTGCAATTGTCTATTTAAATCATAGTTAATTCTAGTTTGTTTCAAGTATTTCAAAACATCAAAACCCCCATTTTTAATTTATTGTCATATTCCAAGTATTTTACAAAGAGATTTTTCATAGAGTTATCAAATTGAACCAGTCTCCGTGGATTCGATCCCTTTACCACTATACACTATTTTAGTGTGTAATATTTAGGGTTATTATGTGATGCCTTAGCCTAGGACTTGTTGTTATATGTGTTATGCTTTTGAGTATGTGATGAGTGAGAGTATCCAGTTAGAACCCGGGAGGGGTAGAGTTACAGAGTTTGGTGGTACTTTCGAGGATGAGCCGAGAAAGTGGGGTTATCACCGAGGGTGAGTTCTATGTATTCTTCGATGCTCGAATGCTGCTTGCTTTGTGCTTTGTGGAACTCTCGATGATGGGAGTCGGCTACCAAGTGAATATGACGATATTCAGGAGGTAGATGGCTGGCATCATTAGGAGCTCTTCAGCAGCTGATAGCAAAGTAGTAGGAGGACCAAGGAAGAGCCTAGGGAGTAACCTTAGCCAGATGAGTGCGCTGGTAGGGTAGAGAATTTCGCTGGGGAGCGAGCACGTGCGATGGGATTGGTGAAAGATCAGGTCGGGCAGCTACTTAGGAGCTCTGGGGTGGCCCGTGTGGAAAGTATGGGTAGATGTGGCAGGTAGTATGGGCCCGTACTACTGAAAGCAGAGGACCCATACTTGATACAGGGGGTATTCTGGAGGTTCTAAGGACCGGATTGAGGAGTGATGTTATGGTTCGAGTACCATACATCGGAGCGGATTGAGGAGTGATTTTATGGTTCGAGTACCATACATCGGAGCGGATTGAGGAGTGATGTTATGGTTCGAGTACCATACATCGGAGCGGATTGAGGAGTGAGGTTATGGTTCGAGTACCATACATCGGAGCGGATTGAGGAGTGATGTTATGGTTCGAGTACCATACATCGGAGCGGATTGAGGAGTGAGGTTATGGTTCGAGTACCATACATCGGAGCGGATTGAGGAGTGATGTTATGGTTCGAGTACCATACATCGGAGCGGATTGAGGAGTGATGTTATGGTTCGAGTACCATACATCGGAGCGGATTGAGGAGTGATGTTATGGTTCGAGTACCATACATCAGAGCGGATTGAGGAGTGATGTTATGGTTCGAGTACCATACATCGGAGCGGATTGAGGAGTGATGTTATGGTTCGAGTACCATACATCGGAGCGGATTGAGGAGTGATGCTATGGTTCGAGTACCATACATCGGAGTGGATTGAGGAGTGATGTTATGGTTCGAGTACCATACGTTGGAGCATATTGAGAAGAAATGTCATGGAATGAGTACCATGGTTCGTAGGGAATGATGATTGTGGTTCTCCGGCTATCCGGTCATGATTGAGTTCGAAGAGGCGTCTGATAGTTAGTTTTGTTTACTTCTTTTTATAGTTTATTTTAGCATATTTCATTCATAATTTAGATAATTTCCATGCATATTTTCCTTTTTGTTATTTTATGACTATTTCGGGTACTTTCGAATCTTGTGAGCATAATTGCAGGTTTTCGGGTCTAGCGGAGCGGGAGTGTTCAGGACGTATGGAAGGCGATGAGATTTGGTAGACAAAAATGATGTTGGGCTTGATGGGTAGTGGAGATGATGCATGGAGTGATCTTGATAATTATTTGAAGACTTGAGAGAAATACACTTTAAATTTGCAATATGCGGGGGAATATTCAAGCGTACGTAAATTATTAATCGGGCGAGTTCACGAGCTTTGGAGGATTTGGAGAGGTCAAATTGGGCTTAAAATGAAGAAAAACTTGAAGAAAATGGGCTAGGAGGTGATTGGATTCGATCTGGGCCAATTGGGCTAAGCTATGGAGGCCCAAAACCTCAAAGATGCTACATCCAGGGACCACCCGCGCAACCCACCCGCGCAAAGGCACGCGGGTCGCGCAAGGCTCTGCAGGGGTAATTTCAGAAATCCATTTGGAAGACTATTTGAGGAAGGTTGGTGCCCATCTTTTGAAGACTCTTGGACATCCGATTTTTGGAGATTCTCTCTGGAGTTTTGAAGACTTTTGAAGGCTAAGAACCCTTGAAGAACATCATATTTTTACCTCTTGATTCTTGCTTAATGTTTGGTACAATTTTCTCTAACTTTGTTTCTTTGGGTTTAGCCATGCTTGGCTAAGCTAATCTTGGTTGACTTTTGGTTAATCCTTTGAACTTTTGTTGAATGTTGAAGAATCCATGAACATGTTCATGAATCTTTATGGGAATGTTTTGTGTTTTAACATCTTATCATTACTTGTATGTTTTAGTTCATGAGTTTAAATGTGTTTGTGGTGATTAGTTGGCTAATTTCTTGATTAAGTAAAGGATCCTCAAATTAGCAAGCAACAAATGATTTTTGTGTTGTTTTTGCTTCACACAATCATAAAAACATTTCCTCTAACATGGTGGTGAAAGCATTTGACCCCTCTTGGATTTGGTGACTTTTTGGTTCTTAATGCTAGTTGACTTTCACTAATTACATGCTATTTGGAATTAGTGACTTTGACTAAGGAAATTGTTATGAGCTTCTCTAGCCATTTCAACAATTAAGAAAAGTCTAGGTAATCTCAAGCTCCTTGGATTACTATAGCCAAATTGAGGATTTAAAACAAGTATTGCACCATTGAATTCTAATGATATGTTCATCAAAAGTCAAAGTGAGAAAACTTTAAGTCAACCATCTTTCCCTTATTGATTTTACATCAAATTCTTATTTTTGTTGCAATTGTCTATTTAAATCATAGTTAATTCTAGTTTGTTTCAAGTATTTCAAAACATCAAAACCCCCATTTTTAATTTATTGTCATATTCCAAGTATTTTACAAAGAGATTTTTCATAGAGTTATCAAATTGAACCAGTCTCCGTGGATTCGATCCCTTTACCACTATACACTATTTTAGTGTGTAATATTTAGGGTTATTATTTGTGTTGGCTTCGACAACCACCAAATTTTTGGCGCCGTTGCCGGGGATTGGTTTTGATTTAATCAGTTTGTTTCTCTATGCCTACATCTCATTGTGCAGGTACTCTAATTTAAAACCCGGAAATTAAAAAAAAAGTATGATTTGGAAATGAACACTCCTTGCACTGAAGACCAAATTTCTGAGCTAGCTCAGTTAGTTATGATGATTGAAAGTGACCAAAGTGTGCAGTCCACACCTCTTCTTTGCGATTTTTGTACCCAAATGGACATCATTCCGACACGTGTCCATATTTACAAGGAGAATGGGAAGAAGTGCAAGATAAGGGAAGCTACTACCGGTCAAACCAATGGAGTTATGATAAGCCTCAACATGATCAATGGTGGGACAACAACCAAGTTTGGGAAAATAACCATTACCAAAATCCATACCAAACATGGGGAAATAACCAATACCAACCAACTCCACTGTTCCTAGAACCCTATCCTTACCTTCCTCAACAAACTGAAACGCCAAGCATGTCCTTAGAGGACATTGTTAAAAGCATTGCCACTTCTACCCAAATTTTCCACGAAACAACTCAAGCTAGCCTCAAAAGCTTAGAGCAACAAATAACACAAATTGCTCAATCATTGAGTATAGTTGAAGCTCAACACAAATTACCATCTGAAGAGAGCCCATGTCATAACGCATGTTGCATTCCTTTGAAAGATGAGAAAACTTTTGATGGCTCAAGAGTGTTATATGAAGAAGAGGAAGAAGAAGTAGAAGTGGAAGAAGTTGTCAAAGAGGAAGAAGAAATTGAGAATGTTGTCAATGAAACTATAAACGAAGTAATAAGGGTTAACGGAAGAGAGATTGAGCCACCCACTACCAATGAGAAACTAACTCTAGTGGTAGAACAACCACAAGATCCGGAAACGATAAATCTGCCGGACCCTTCAAAGGATACCTATCCCGAGAAAGAAGACGCCCAACCGGTCACCTACTCAACCACCATGTCAAAGAGGGAAGAGTTGGTCACCTTACTAAACAAGTACAAGAAAGAATATGGTTGGATGATTGCTATTATCAAAGGTCTGAGTCCGGTATGGTTCTCCTGTAAAAAGAAAGTCAAATACAAGAAAAGAGTCCCAATGGAGGTGCGGAAATTAAAAAATGTCGACACGGGGAAAATTTACAAGGTTAATGGACATCGATTGAAGCCATTTAATGAATTTTTTGATTCAAATGTCCAAGATGTTGTCCATTTGGACGCCCCAAAGTGTTAAAGTGAAGTTTGGAGGCGTCTCGCCAAAGACGTTAAAGAAGGGCATTTTTGGAAAGCATTGTGTTTTCATGTTTTTAATTTGAATAAATGAGTTTAGAAGATATTTTTGGGATTCAAAAGAGTTGTTTTTGAAGAAATCAAGAGTTTCTAGGTGTTTGGGGCCTTCCAAAGCAAGAACGGGTGAAAAACGAAGAAAAATGAAGCAAAAATGAAGATCAGGATCAGGGGGTTGCGCGACCCGCGTGATGTTGCGCGGGTGGGTTGCGCGGCCAGGTGTGATGAAGCGACATTGGCCCAAGACTTAACTGCAAGGTCTGCGCGACCCGCGTGCTACACTGCGCGACCCGCGCACTATGCTGGGCAATTTGGGCTATTTTTGGCTATTATTTGACCAGGTGTTGACCAAAGGTTTTAATGAGTTGACCTTTTGACTTTTCTTGACCAACATTGACCGAAATTGACCCTTTTTGACCCATAGATTAAAATGTTCAGCTTCCCTTCTTCTTCATTTAATCATCTTGACCTCCCACTCCATTCCTCTCATATAACCTTCCAGCACCCACCTCGCTGGAAAATTCAAGATTGTCGGAGTTCTACCGGTCGTAATTTCACGAAACCACCGCCACAGACATCTCCCATCATCCAATCCTCCGATTTAGGTCATTTTTGCCCTTACCTTAAAGATTGAGGACAATGCTTGTTCTTAAGCTTGGGGTGGGGCATTTCATTTTCCTTTTATTTTTTCATGCATTATTAATTAGGTTGCATAACATTTTAGTTTTAAGCTAATTTTCATTCATTGTTTTTTTAATTCCAAAAAGATTTTATTTTCTTCTTTTTCACCTTTTATATTTTTGCATAACATTTAGCTTAGGGCATTAACATTCATGCATTTTTGTTGTCTATTTATTCTCATCTCCTTGGATTCCATAGAACAGGTTCATAGTTATTGTATCATTATTGGTCCAGGATCTTGTTGCTATCTCACCCATCGAACCGGGACCATTAGTTGCAGTTTGGGACCTCATACTTGGGATCAGATGCTGGTAGCTTAAAGGGGTAAGTGATCATGGCCAGGTAGTTTTCATGAAGAATTATGCATACAATACTAATGACTATAGGATATACTATAGCAATGGATGTCTTAGCCTTGCGGTCACTACCGCCGAGAGGATCACACTTGATCATGTTTGAACCGTTAGGATGAAGCACTAGTGCTTGTCCCCGAGTAGAATCCATATCCAGTCTTTTTACATCACCATATCTTTTTGCGATTTTCTTAGGATTTTAGAGAAGTCTTTTAGTCCGCATGTGGACAATTTCGTTATTTTAGAAAAAAAATATATTCACAAATTGGAAGAGGAGCTTACATTATATCTTTATGCTCCACACATGGTCATTTTCTCGCTTAGACCATTCGGATTATATTACTACCCTTTCGGTTCCACTTACACACTTTAGGAACCAAATATTGAGTCAAAGGGTTGTTATTACATTACCTTCAAGTATGGTAACATCTTAAAAAAAAAAAAAAAAAAAAATAAAATAAAATAAAAAAAAAATAAAAATAAAATAAATGGTGTGCAGACAAATTCCCAGCCGCAGAAATCTGAGAAGGGTGACCAGTTCAATTATTGAACTAAATTTTCTAACATTTTGGTCACCCGACGTTTGATATTCATTTATATAGGTATGTTTTATTGTATATAGATCGAGTTGTTTTTCGCAAATTGGTGATGTTAGGGAGACTGTCGAGTCGGATACGACGGGAGGTTTGGGCCAACACCAAGTGAATCGATTCTTACAATGGTGCCCGAGCGATTAAACCTAGTTACACATGAGAGAAACCGGCAAATGTGAGATCAGAGTGTACACTTAAAGAAGAGCTCCACCCGAGCCCATCCAGCTTCTTTCTCCCTACTACAGATATTCTTCATTGTATGCATGTTCCATTGAGGCTGTGACTGCTCATCCCTCCTTACTCACCTAAAGGAGTTGGCTTGGTTGTGGTTTATGGTACCAGTGTCATCGGATGAAAAATTCGTAAGGTAATAGCAAGATCAATTCTGACCATGTTGCCTAACGGGGATGAGGTTCTACGGTTCTATCAATTCTTTTTATTTTCTTAGGATAGTTCATCCCGAGTTCATTTTAGTCTTGTCTTACTTGAGGACAAGTAAGGTTTAAGCTTGGGGTGATTTGATAGTTAGTTTTGTTTACTTCTTTTTATAGTTTATTTTAGCATATTTCATTCATAATTTAGATAATTTCCATGCATATTTTCCTTTTTGTTATTTTATGACTATTTCGGGTACTTTCGAATCTTGTGAGCATAATTGCAGGTTTTCGGGTCTAGCGGAGCGGGAGTGTTCGGGACGTATGGAAGGCGATGAGATTTGGTAGACAAAAATGATGTTGGGCTTGATGGGTAGTGGAGATGATGCATGGAGTGATCTTGATAATTATTTGAAGACTTGAGAGAAATAAACTTTAAATTTGCAATATGCGGGGGAATATTCAAGCGTACGTAAATTATTAATCGGGCGAGTTCACGAGCTTTGGAGGATTTGGAGAGGTCAAATTGGGCTTAAAATGAAGAAAAACTTGAAGAAAATGGGCTAGGAGGTGATTGGATTCGATCTGGGCCAATTGGGCTAAGCTATGGAGGCCCAAAACCTCAAAGATGCTACATCCAGGGACCACCCGCGCAAGGGCACACGGGTCGCGCAAGGCTCTGCAGGGGTAATTTCGGAAATCCATTTGGAAGGCTATTTGAGGAAGGTTGGTGCCCATCTTTTGAAGACTCTTGGACATCCGATTTTTGGAGATTCTCTCTGGAGTTTTGAAGACTTTTGAAGGATAAGAACCCTTGAAGAACATCATATTTTTACCTCTTGATTCTTGCTTAATGTTTGGTACAATTTTCTCTAACTTTGTTTCTTTGGGTTTAGCCATGCTTGGCTAAGCTAATCTTGGTTGACTTTTGGTTAATCCTTTGAACTTTTGTTGAATGTTGAACAATCCATGAACATGTTCCTGAATCTTTATGGGAATGTTTTGTGTTTTAACATCTTATCATTACTTGTATGTTTTAGTTCATGAGTTTAAATGTGTTTGTGGTGATTAGTTGGCTAATTTCTTGATTAAGTAAAGGATCCTCAAATTAGCAAGCAACAAATGATTTTTGTGTTGTTTTTGCTTCACACAATCATAAAAACATTTCCTCTAACATGGTGGTGAAAGCATTTGACCCCTCTTGGATTTGGTGACTTTTTGGTTCTTAATGCTAGTTGACTTTCACTAATTACATGCTATTTGGAATTAGTGACTTTGACTAAGGAAATTGTTATGAGCTTCTCTAGCTATTTCAACAATTAAGAAAAGTCTAGGTAATCTCAAGCTCCTTGGATTACTATAGCCAAATTGAGGATTTAAAACAAGTATTGCACCATTGAATTCTAATGATATGTTCATCAAAAGTCAAAGTGAGAAAACTTTAAGTCAACCATCTTTCCCTTATTGATTTTACATCAAATTCTTATTTTTGTTGCAATTGTCTATTTAAATCATAGTTAATTCTAGTTTGTTTCAAGTATTTCAAAACATCAAAACCCCCATTTTTAATTTATTGTCATATTCCAAGTATTTTACAAAGAGATTTTTCATAGAGTTATCAAATTGAACCAGTCTCCGTGGATTCGATCCCTTTACCATTATACACTATTTTAGTGTGTAATATTTAGGGTTATTATTTGTGTTGGCCTCGACAACCACCAAATTTTTGGCGCCGTTGCCGGGTACCATGGTTCGTAGGGAATGATGATTGTGGTTCTCCGGCTATCCGGTCATGATTGAGTTCGAAGAGGCGTCCCTTGAGAGGGAGATCGAGAACCTCTCAGAGTATTTTAGTAAGGAGTCAGTGAGAAGGGAGAATTTCAATATGAGTTGAGCGATCAGTCGATAAGAGGGGATGTCACCTTCTATGATCTGGGAGGTACTGATTATGTTCGTGTGCAAAACATGAGAAACATGATGTTGAAGTTTTGGGTTTGGGGGTAACCCTGCAGGTTGTCATTGATGATGATTCTTCACCAGAGTATCAGGTAGCATGTGTGCCGCGAGGCAATGATTTATCATGAGCAGATAGTCAGTTGGGACTGAGATAGTCGAGGACCACACTACACGTATTTGAGTATAGTAGGATGTATTGAAGTGGTATCAGTGGGGAGTTCAGTCGAGTTTAGCAGTGTAGAGAGTTTTCTATCTATGTTGGGTATTGAATATGGGAGTGGGTCCCTGTTCTTGGGATGATCCGGGTGTTGGAACGTTGGTTGATGAGTTGAGGTGAGGGGTATGATGATTTTGTGGTTCAGTCTATGAGCCAGGGATGTCATTGAGCAGTTGAGTTGTTTGGTACTAGATTGGTACGATATTTGGAACGACTAGAGGCAGTCGTGACGAGAAGTTCTTGAGGAGTTCATCAGAGGTTCAGAGTATATGAGGTCGATTGATTTCCTTAAAGGGGATTATCGGGCATTGTGTAGCACTTTCCAGGGGGCAGGTGCGATTTTGCTTGTGAAAGTAGTTGTCGGTTGGTTGTGTGCTATTTGGTGATGGTTCAAACCCTAAGTGGGGGAGAACCGGGTATCGTATGTAAGAAAGCAGAGATTTGTCAAGAGCAGTTATAAGTGGAGTATAGAGATCTACGGTAAGGAATCATGAGACCAGAGATGTCGGTGATCGAGGAAAGGGGTTAGAGTGAGTTAATGCGGGAAGTACTCGTTTGAGAAGGATGAATGTCTCCACGGTAGTTGTTAATGGTCAGGAACCTGGTTGTGGTCAGTGTTGTTGCAAGTAGATAGAGAATGATTGGGCAGCCAACTCCGGGTCGGTATGCGTATCCTTGCTTGGATTTTTAGCGGTGGAAAAAGGGTTTCGGAGAATTATCAGCGTATTTCGTAGCGTTAGCGTTTCCTTGTATTGCAATTGAGAAATGGGATACACCGAAGTTGCAATTTGGGAAAAATGAAGATCTAATTATGGGGTTCAGAGGGAATGTATTATTGCATCTATATGGTGCTTGGGGCAGGAGATCAGTGGTTGTGGTAGGATCTTGTGATGTTCGGTGGGGGTGTTCCGAGGTATCCGGGTATTGATATCTTTATTTCAAAGTTATTCGTGAATCTTGAGTCGAGACGACTTGTGGTATATCAAGTATCTATGGATCTAGTGGGAGCCCTTCGAGTATGGGCATCCAGGGAGATGATTTAAGAGAGTAGATCTTCGCAAGGGTGGGCATTTTGATATGTTGATTGCCTCCAGAGTCTGTGATGCATATTCAAGTCGAGTATGGGTAGCTGCTTATGATAGTCTACGGAGCATGAGCTAGTGGGGTTAGAGAGTGTTGTGATACTGCGGGGAGCCATAGTAGTCACTAGTCAGAGGGTGTTGTGATACTGCGGGGAGCCGTAGTACTCACTAGTCAGAGGATGTTGTGATACTGTGGGGAGCCATAATACTCACTAGTCAGAGGGTGTTGTGATACTGCGGGGAGCCGTAGTATTCACTAGTCAGAGGGTGTTGTGATACTGCGAGGAGCCGTAGTACTCACTAGATGGCAAGAGAATGTGATGATGGAATGTTGTCCGATCAGTGTATGATGTGGAAGAGTTTTGGGCTTGAGTAGCCCTAGTATTGGGTTTTGGAGCTTGGGTGTTGAACCGGGGGTGAGACTGGGGTCTCCGTCTCTGTCGGGAAATGCGGTGAGATGCGCAAGGGATATGCACAGCGGAAACCATAGATCAGAGTTGCGACGATCCTTGGTTGGATTGTATTTTTCCCGCATGAGGAAAGGAGAATTTCGTGACTTGCGAGTCACTGGGCAGGGATAGTGGCCGCGGGGAAAAAGTTAGTGAGATATTTGGATCATGTTATGGGTGACCTTTGGAGGCTCAGCTGTGGAGTCAAAAGCTGACCCGGTGCTCAGTCTCGAAGAGGGATATGAGAAATGAGCTAGAGCTTATCATGATGATGTCTGAGGACACTTCAGAGCGAGCGAGCAATTCAGACGCTCGAAGACATGCTTCGGGCATGTGTATTAGATTTCGGAGGGAGTTGCGGCACGTATTTATCCTTGGTTGAGTTATCCTATATCAACAACCATCATTAGTGCATTGGTATGCCGCCCTTTGAGCTGTTGTATGGGAGGAGGTGTCGGACCCTCATTTGCTGGGGAGAGGTGGCGCATGGACCCGAGAGTCCTTGCGAGCAGATCCAGAGCATGTGCGATACATGGAGTAGTGGCAAGGTTGACAAGTAGATTTCCCTGGGTAAGGGAAGAGAAAGGTATGTAACCCCAGGGGGGAAGTGTTGGTTCACGAAAGTGAAAGTAGTAGCGAGAATGGATGATTTGGAGTATGGTGGTTGAACACTGCGTCTGTGGCAGTGGTATGGAACGACATCACGATGGGATGTCTGCCGAGGACGCGGAAGGGATTCCGCGGGTGTAGAGCCAAGAGTCTCAGGATGGATGCAGGGATGGAGTCTAGGACTCCCAGCTTGATTCTGATCAAGGGTTGTGTGCGTAGTGGTGGTTCCTCCTGGGGATGTTAGAGATGTCGTTAGTGTGTCGGGTTTCCTAACCTGAGGGTGCGAAGGTTGGTGAAACATGTGTGTGTGATTGCAAGAAGAGGACTCGTGGGAGTTGCTCTGAGATTGAAGAGTGGGTCTCTCTATCAGCATGGAATGGATAGAGTGGGTTTCGGATCGGGGATCCGGTGGTTCGTGATTATTTTTAGCTCGCGGGGGGTTGAGCGATTGTTGAGATTTGGAGCAGGAATGCAGCTCGGGTAATTCTCGATTGTTGAGTGTGATTATCAGAGGGTACCGCCGGTGCATGGTTTGTGACGGTAGTCAGGAAACCGCAAGGATAGAGGAAGTGAGTTCGAGTTTGATGGTTATGCTTTGAGGAACCTGGTCTAGTTAAGTCCAGGTGGCGCGTCGTGGGAGTATCTTGGAGTTGAGTTGCCATAGGCTTCGAGGACGAAGCCTAATTTAAGTGGGGGAGAATTGTAACATCTCGAAATATCAAGAGTAGAGTTGAAGGGCTAAAAGAGTAAATTGGGAAAGAGTGACTCGGCGAGTCCATGTGCGGACTCGGCGAGTAGAGTCGCGACTTGGTCGCGTGTTAAGTGGCCGACTCGGCGAGTCAGTGTAATGGACTCGGCGAGTAGGCGCTGAGTGGAGAAAACCCTAATTCTCGGGGTTGAGCCCTATATAAAGAACATAACATCCATTTCCTCATTCTCCTTACTCATCTTCAAGACTAGAAACCCTAACCCTCGTGTGTGAGTGGATCAAGTGCATTTGGAAGCTTGGAGAAGCAATTGTTGAGGAAATCTGAAGGGTAAGAGGATTGGAGCAAGGGGCTTTGCTTGGATTCGAGTTTCATTTCAGTTGTGGCATTCCTTTGAGGTAATATCTCGTTTTTGAGCTGCTATTTCTTAGATGCATCATTTTGGGGGTGTTAGAGATCATATCTTTGGATGTATTGGAGTTTAGAGGTTAGATCTAAGGTTGCTACCTCAGATCTAGACGGGAGAAGGTCTAGAGTGCATGAAAGTCCCTGTTTGTGAGTGGTTGATGGAGCCATCTTGTCCCAAACCCAAACCCTAGAGTGAAAACGCATATATCTCTTTGGATTCACGTAAAGTTTGCCACTTTATGTAATGGATGGGTTGTAGGAGGCTAGATCTATGTTTTGGATCAATTTCATGGCCTGGAGTGCTTCTGAATGGATTCAGACCGGTGGTACTCGGCGAGTCACATGGGTGGACTCGACGAGTTGGATGAAGATGGCCTGGAACTCGGCGAGTTGTATGAACATCTCAGCGAGTAGGTTGAAGATAGCCGTAGACTCGACGATTCTGTTCTTGGACTCGACGAGTCTTGTCGAAGAGTCCCACATATTTTCTGGTTGAGTCGAGAATTGGCGAGTCAAGGGATGACTCGGTGAGTTGTGTGCGAGTGGACTCAGAGTTGTGGGACTCGTCGAGTCTCGGCGAGTTGAGTCGCGAATTGGGCATCACCATAATGAAAGGGCATCACCATAATGAAAACTAATCGTTCTCATGTTGAACTGAACCACACTCTTACTTTAATCTGATTGCCCACCAGAGCTACCTACTATTAACATTGGGCTCACCCTCAATCAAACGATAACAGACAAGCAAACCATCAACCTGAGCTCCTAACACCCTAAGGTCTAAGCACAAACACACCCTAGAAATGCCATCATAACCAATACTAATACGAATCAAAGGGAAAGTCCAACAACTGATGATAGTCCAACAACTGACGATGATCTTGTTGTGACACCGAAAGACTTAACAGTTTTGCAAAAGTCTGGAACTCAGAGAAATCTGACTGAAAACCAAATCTTGGGCTAGAATACCCAGGGTTTGTTGGCTTATTGCCTCAATCCCACCACTCTTCCCGAGCCTCCGTTCCTACAACTTACAACCGGCTCACACCGGATATCTTGACCTACCGCACAAAGCGGGACCGCCTCAACCCAAACCAAACACAATATGTCGACATATAAACAATCAGGATCAAGTAGGCACAGAATACAGGCAAACAACAATCATACATCTCACTACTACCTACTAATCTTCTCACAACATACAGTCCCACTACCGTCTAGTCCCCATAGAATGCGTGAGCATAAGTAACCGGAGGTGAGATAGCCACCCGAACAGATGGTCCTACTCTAGAGCCACAACCAAACAAGGAACAAGCAAGAAAGCTTAGACCAAGAGTTTTCAAGCTATCCTACATGACCACCGATAGTCCCTAAGGGGAATCCATAGATGATAACCAATAAGCACATATAACATACAATTCTACAGGTTATTACTATAAAGCAACATACTCAATACCAGGAGACATATCTAACTGATCACTACAACATAGCGACATACTCAACACCAGAACACAGATCTATCAGATCTATACAACATAACAACATACTCAATACCAGTACACAGATCTAACAGACCACTACAACATAGCAGCATACTAAATATCCACAATCCAAGGAATGCATGGCCGTAGATACTTAGAGGTGAGATAGTCACCCGGATAGGTGATCCTACTCTAGAAGCAAAACCAAACAAGGAATAGGTAAGCGAGTTTAGATCAAGATTCCTTAGTCTATCCTACATGACTATATATAGTCCCTAGGGAATCCCTCTGCTAACAAATAACCAAAACTAGTGGGCCAAAATTGGTGCCTTCTACCCATGAGTATAGTGTGGCGAAACTCACCTCGATATGCGCGTAGATAACCACTGTAGCAACGAAGAGCTCTACCAGCTTCAACTCACTTCCAATCACATACAAGAAGATACTTGAGTCAATACCCGATCACAGGTCATAGTCACTTGCAACAGTGACCACCTCAAATGAAATAACGATTTGGGTTTGACGTAGTCATTTCTCGTGCGAATAAATATCCAATCAACAACTCGAATATGCGCCCGATCATTGTCCAAATAAGGCTCCTCGGTTCTAGGGTGTTTTTTTCACATAAAATGATAACTAGGGTTAGTGTTCCACACTTAACCCCTTAAGGACTTAATCTATTAAGTCCAATATTGCATTAGGTTAACTGTAGAGAATTATTAAGTAGTATTTCAAGTTTAATTAACAGCTTTAACGCGGGTCCCGACCAACGCCAAAACTAGGGTTTCTTAACATTTGGGTTTTCCAAAACTTAATTAGGGTTTCCAACCCAAATAAGTGCCAACTAGGTTACAGGTTAGGCTTTTTGGTTAATTTGTTTTTAATAAGCTGGGCACCACCCACTACCGCCCCTAGCGGTGGTGGTTAACGGGTTCACTGCGGCAGCCACCACCTCATGGTGGTGGTGGTTATGATTTTAGGCCAAAAAAATGACAAAATTATTCCAAACATCAGCCCAACCATACACACATATGCACACAACCACCCAAGGTAGCATCTGGTGGCGGCAGAACGGTGGCATGAGGTGGTAGCCACCACTTCACGGTGGTGGTTGTGGGTTTTTCTTTAGGGTGACGCACCCTGTCTAGGTGTGTCTCATCCTTGGTCAGTAGTGATGAAGTGGCAGACGATGGGTGCTGACACGTGGTAGGATCTTATGGGAGGTCAGAGGTGTGCCACACCCTCTGTCTGGGCGCACGAATGCACACATAATTTTTTTTCTTAGAGAATTCGTATCTTCTTTATAAGAGCTCCATTTTTATGGGTTTTATTTCCATGCTTAGCTATCGACGAGATCTACAATATTCATTTAGATTCCGCTGACTAAGTTTGAGCTTATTTTTAAAGTAATGTTTTTAACTGGCTTAGGTTGTTAAAGTCTGTTAAAAGGTCATAACTCTCTCATCCGATGTCCGTTCTCGACTGTCTTTATATCGATGGAATCGTATTAACGAGATATTGAACTCTCATTTAAATGTCTTTCCTAATAATCAACCGATCTCAAATTCGGTTTCTGTGATGCACATTGCTACGCTGAAACTGCTAAAAATCATAACTTCCTCAATTGAAGTTAGATTTTGACGTTCTCTATATGCATGTTGTCAGTTTTACGACTACTATGACTTTTGTTTAGATCACTAAGGCTAATAAGTAATATATCTTTGATTCGTATTTTACAACAAGCATAACGATTTCGGTTCAATCACGAACTTCGGAGAAGCATAAATTCTTCATATGAAGTCGAATTTATGCGATCTATACATATACAAAAATCGCATTGATGTTTTCTACATAATGACGAGAATTATTTTTTCATAGAAGTAATGTTTTTCTACTTTGTAGTTCATAATAACTGATTACGATTACTATCTATAAAAGTAGTAGAAAATGGGGTGTTACAACTCTCCCCCACTTACAAGGATTTCATCCCCGAAATCTAACTGAATAACACTAGATAGTTGCTTCTCATATCTTCTTCTTGGTCTTAAGTCCACTCAGGTCCTTTTCGGTGTTGCCATTGAACTTTTTCCAAACAGATCACCTTGTTGCGTAAGGTCTTTGTATTTCTATATAGGATTATTATTGGTTTCTCCACGTAGTTCAGACGCTCGTCTACGTGAATGTATTCTAAAGGCATAATTATGGATTCATCCGTAATGAACTTCCTTAATTGGGAGACATGAAAAGTGTTGTGGATCTCACTGAGCTCTTCTGGCAGATCCAGACGGTAGGCAACTTTGCTCACCCGCGCGATAACTTGAAAGGGTCCGATATACCTGTTGGGTTTTGAGCATTCTAACACTCCTAAGTGTACATGCAACCCTAAATACCTTGGATCTATGTTTTCTCTATTATACATGAAAATATGAACATCCAAGGTATTATCCTAATCTAGCATACAAAACAATGACTATAGCAAGATAGAATACATACCTCTTTGATGTAGAATGTCTTCATGAAGCTTGAGTACCTAGTGCCCCAAGTGTGACACCTCAAATGGTTCACACAACACCAAATACACTTGGAATAACTTGAGAGAATTCTGCACTTCATGAAAATCGGCTAGCCCTTTCTTACTCTCACTAGTGGCTGATTTTGATCAAGAATAAGATGTTTATATAGTTATACAATTAGGGTAAACCCTAATTGTCATGACTTTCCATTTCCTTGGATCCATGGGTTCAAATACACCATGGAGCATCCATGGAGCATCATATGGGTTTTGGCCCAACTAGATAATCCATGGAGCATTAGCCCACTATATAAGTATGGATGATTTGTACAATCAACCCATATATTTAATTAGTCTTCTTTTGATCACTTAATTAATCCTAGATTAATTCTTGATCAATACTAATTAAATAATCTTATTATTCTTATTATTAATATACTAGAACTTATAATATATTAATAACCATAAGTGTCTTATTTCTCTCATTATTGTCTATCCATGTGCATGATGCCATGCAACCCAAATGGACCATGCCGGGTCGGGTCAAGTCTTACCAATTATAGTTATGGACTTAGACATTAATCCAACAGTCTCCCACTTGGATAAGTCTAAAACTATTATTGCGCATGACTTCAGGAACCAACTGGCAATCGTAGCTCTCAAAAGCTTCTGTCGAACTTTGACCTTGTAGATGAACTCTGACCTTTGTCAATGACTTGTCCATTAGATAAGGGATCATATATTCCTCCATTCTAGATATCATATGGACTGAGACATGGATTATAATCATTCTCTCTGTCCATTTGTTGTTTCCCGATTTCTGATTTATGATGACTAACTTATTGAACAAATCAAATCAGTCCTGGCCCGGCCGAGCACTTCCATTTGTCATCATCAAATCATCGAGGGGCCCACATATATCGCTTTTATCCCGAAGGTAAAAGGAATGGATAAACTTCGACTCATATGGCTTGTTCTACTACTTGTTGAATCATACACAAAGGCACGTTTTATAGCACCGAGTTACCAAATGCGGTTTCGTGCAATCAATGTACAACCAACTCATAGTAACAACTCATATCTCTAGGTTTGAAGAATATAAGATATTATCGTCTCATGATCACTCGTGATAAAATCCATGAAGTGATTCCAATGAGCGCGGGTTGAATCCAATACTCAAAACTTATGAGCACTCATGAGTGTAGCCATTTGTCCAACACCTTAGACCTCTACAAGCCAACCCATGACAGTCTTAATTCATATCTACTTCCAACATATGACCGACTGTGGATGGTTTTGAATAACTTAGTCATTCCGGAAGAATAACCTAGTTTATTCGGGAAGTCAAAACATGCAAAGTGAAACACAATAATAATTGAATCCAATATGGTATCAAAACCTATGAACATAAATAAAACACCTTTTATTTATCACCATATGATTACACATTATTCATTGTATACTGTTTCAGCTATCAACATTATTCTTGAATTTAAAACAATAGTTATCCCATGCTCCAAGCATGCACACTATGCTTTCTAAACACTAGTCATGCCATACACCAAGTATGCATAATATGTTTGTCTATGATCTTTATTTAGTGAACTAGATCAAATGAACATAACTTCAATGATTCTCTTTTCACACTCCCAAATCCTTACTGCAAATGCAAGAATTCCAAATTCATGTCATTTACTGAAATCTGTTAGATTCTAAACTTATATGCATCGATCCTCTTGTAATGATTATGCACAAAGTCAGAAAGACTTAACAACAATCATTACAGAGCATTCCAAAGGAGATCAAGTCCTTGGAATCATCCTTCTTGCATTAAGTTTCCTTAATCTTACACAGATTGAAAATTCTAACTTTGAAACATTTCCAGATTCCATTTCGACTATCACTTATGAACAAGAGTTGCCTCCTTACAGATTATGTCAATATGGTCCTTCCAGAATTATCACTATACTTCTAACTGTCCTTGAGCAACCAATCTTTGGTAAAACTTAGATTGTCCTCGACAATTGTTTAATCCTTTAGTCATATCCAGTTCTAAACCTTTTTCCCTTCTTAATGCCCTAGGCATTTGGAAAATTTTAGAAATGATGAATATAGCACATGTAATCGATCCTATATCCGAAGCATATGGGACACGATTCATGATGTCTTACATAAAGACTAAACCAGTCTTTTGCTATAACATTTCCATTTCTATTTGCCAAGTTCTCATAATTCAGATTATGAAAAGGGATGCCTAATCATAATCGAATTTAAGAACGCAAATAATGGACCCATATACAGAATTTCCTTATGTTGAGCCATTCCAACATGAAATTCATATATATTTCCTTGACTAAATGATTAAAACCTCACGATCTAAGCTTATAGATTTGAGATGAAGTATAATTTCCTCTCCCTTAATTATAACAAAACAACTTTTTCCCAATTGAAACCTTTTGTTTTCTATAATTAACATTGCTAACTTGCAATACTTATCATAATTATCATGCTCCCACTAACATGATGATTATTAGCATAACACTTATGCTCCCACTAGCTTTGACATGTACTCAGAAATCAACTGACTTTCTAACCAAAGTTCAGATTTCTAATACTAGATTGTTTTGATAAAACTTTATCAAAAAACATACACCTTCCCTTAGATAGCACACTTGTATGTCTAAACAATTATGAAGAGGGATGCCGTAATCATAATGGTTAGACCTTTTTGCCACTTCTCACAAGTCCAGGTTAGTGTGCCGGTAAACCACACACGCTCCACTAACGACTTTGAGAATGTAAATATCATAATTGCTATCTATCTAAAATCTACTTAGTGACAGTGTTTCCTCACCATCATTTTCATGAATCGGAGAGAAACCTTATAACACTTAGATTTAATGGTGTATGTGTTCTTATCCATGTGAATTGTCAAAACCATAGTCATAAGACAAGGATAATGACAAATCCGAACTCATATGGACTGAACTCAATGTTAACTTCTTGCCACCTGGCAGCTCAAGGGCCTGTCATTGCTTCCAAATTGTTGTGCAACACATTGAGAACTCTAAGAACTCATATGCAAAGCCAACTTTAACTGAAATGGGCACAAAATATGTCAACACGATAGGTTATAAACCTCAAGTTGTGTGCTAGTGAGGAACTTCAGGTTTCATTCTTGATTAGTTCTTGAGACTTTCAAGACCTTTAAGACTCCCACTGTCCTCTTAACCTATAAGACTTTCTTGTCGGATATTCAAGAGATAGTGTGGGTTCTAATCAAGACAAAAACTTTACACAATTGGCCTAAGTTGGTCTTTGTTTTATCCAAAACATCACAACTTACCAATTTCAAATGTCCAAGAGTAGATTACTTTTACTCTTACATTTGATACGTGTTTTAAACCTTCTTAAAGACATGTCACTCAAATTACAAGCTTGGAGTATGACTCTAAGACTTGTATTGGAACGAAGTATGACTCATCTTCTTGATTTAACCATTTCAACAATTCAAGATCCCTTCTTCTTAGTCATAAGAATGCACTAAGACTTCCTTAGAGAACTAATTTTGATATGATTTCTTAATCATTAAGATGATCACAAAACTGATACTATATTACTCTCCCATCTTTTCAGATTTGAGGAACTTTTATCCTTCTGCCTAATTTGATTCTTCTTATTCGCTCTGCCATGCATTGGAACCTTTTCCAATGTCTCAGAGTTACACTTAAGCTTGTAAGTATAATCATATTTACTGAGCTTTAGTAAACTATGACGAATAGCCTTATCAGTCTTTTTGTGGTGGACTTAATCAGTGCACATGACTATGTACTCGATCCCTTAGTCCATTACTTGACTCACACATCCATGTGAACAAGTAATTAGTCTTAATTTTTCCAATACTTGAAAGTTCTCATCCATCATGCTATACAACTTGCATGATTCCAAGTCTCGGTCCAATTGAGACTTTGGGTGATGAGAATCTTTCCTTATTTGGTAAATTTAGACATTACCACAAATGAAGGAATCAGTTTCATATTTCCACTCTTGCTATTAATGGAATCATATAGGCAACAAGTTTTTTCCTCAAATGCCATTGTAAAGATATTTTTAAAATAACTAAAATAAAAAATTTTCTTTTATTTTAAAACTATGCGGAAAAACTTATCCTTACAATCCATATGAAAAACTTGTTGTTATCTATTCCTAAGCAATATCTCATAACTCCTAAGAAGTAGCTCAAGAATCCGATTTTCAAACTACGCGATAGAAATCCATCTATGCTATCAGATTCATCATATTCTTTCTTTGAGTTCCTTTACTTTTCTTTGATTCTTAAAACATTACCATGTGACCCAGTCACATCATGTATCAAGAATCTCAGAATAGAAACTTAGCAGAGTTAGATAGTGGACTTTACCTGAAGTAGAGTCAAACTTATCGACTTTAACATCCTTAGGTAAATTTTGGCAGCTTCGCAACCAATGCCCCTTTCTTTGGCAATATAAACATATGGACCCTTTTAATAATGGTACACGAGACTATCACAGACTTAGTTTTTCTCTTTACCATTTGGCCAACCGAGTTGACTATGGCCGATCCCTTTCCGCTGGGAAGAGAGAGCTTTACTAGATATCCAATGTCATCATTGTTAATGTCCATAAAGTTTTAGGAAGCTGATCTTAGCAAATAGATAAGATCATTAAGGGTCTTGTCATAGTTTGTTTGTAACAGCCCGGAATTTCAGGTATTGTTTTAAAACTATTTTTGGGACATTTTAGGAAGGGACTCGGCGAGTTGGTGCCTGACTCGCCGAGTAGGACCACAGGCTTGGTCGCGGATGCGCGACTGGACTCGACGAGTCCAGATATGGACTCGGCGAGTCGACGCTGTTCAGCAGAAACCCTAGCCGTTTAGTTTGGAACGTATATAATGCCCCTTAGGCCGTCATTGTACGTTTTTTTGGCCGATTGTGAAGAACCTAAGCATCTGTGGACGACTAGAGGAGAAGGGAAGGCTATTGGGACCTTGAGGAGATTGTTAGGCAAGAAGAGGCAAGGTTTTGGTCAAAGGAAGATCAAGAGGATTGAGTTCTGAAGGTTGGGGACGCAGAGGACACGTTTTTCAGGTAATACTCGGACCATTTCTGTTGTTTTGGTGGTGTACACGAATCTAGGGTTTATGAGACCCATTTGGGGATTAGATAGATTATTATGTTGTTACCCAATCGTTTATACCCCAGTAATAGGATGCTTAGAGGTCCAGAAAGTCCCATGATTGCATGTCTCGGGACCATGCGTATTTCAGGAGGCAGAAGATCGACTGCATGGCATGAACTCGCCGAGTCCAATGATCAGACTCGGCGAGTAGCTTGAAGATTTACTGGGACTCACCGAGTTGTTCTTCAGACTCGGCGAGTAGCTTGAGGATTCATTGGAACTCGTCGAGTTGTTCTTCAAACTCGGCGAGTGGAGTCGGGGTGGCCCCGCGATTCTTCCACGAGGATCTCGTCGAGTCAGGAGGGATACTCGACGAGTAGAAAGGGGAACAACAGGGAAGTTGGGGAGGACGTCTAGACTCGTCGAGTCGCCTTTGCACTCGATGAGTCCGGTCAAGTTGACCGTTGACCAGAGTTGACCTGCATGTAATTTCGTAGGGTCTGTTGTCTTGTTTGATAAGATTATTAATAAGGGTATATGGTATTATAGGGGGACTGCAGATCGGCGAACCGAGTGCGAGTGGTTTCAAGAGTTTATAGTTTACATACTACGAGGTGAGTCTTCTCACTATACTTCACCCGGAAGGGTATGATTGTGAGACCGGAAGGTCGTATATGATATGTGTTATTTATGTTATAAATAGAAAGGTAGATGCCATGCATGATATGTATGTTTGTACGGGCCGGAAGGCGATATGTTATGTGACAGAAAGGTCAGGTATGATGTATGATGTATGTGCTATGTGTATTATATTAAATGTATTATGTGTTGTAAATGTTATGGGCCGGAAGGCAATATACTATGGGCCGGAAGGCAATATGATACGGGCCGGAAGGCAATATGTTATGGGCCGGAGGGCGATTATGTTACGGGCCGGAAGGCAATGTATTGTGGACCGGAAGGTCAGGGCCTGGAAAGGCGTATGTGTGTAAGTCGTATACTGGGGAACTCACTAAGCATTTATGCTTACAAGTTGTTATGTATGTGTTTCAGGTACTAGCGAGGACCGTGGGAAGGCGCCAGCATGATGCATACACACTGCTGCTATTTGAGATCTTAGGGTTTCTATATATGTATTTGATATGAAACATGAAATAAATATTATTGGTTGAATGAAACTACTTATTTTAAATGAAAAATTTATTTGAAAATTTGCGTTGTTACAATTGGTATCAGAGCCTTGGTTTGAGGGATTCGGGTGTACCTTCGGGTGTAACTGAACTCAAACCGAGGATTTGAGGAAAAATCTTTAAAAAAAAAAATAATAAATACATAAACTTTTATAAATGGTAAAGTGGTAAACAAGAAAGAAGCAGTGTGTACGATCAGCCAGCGCCCGAACGGTAAAGATCCCCAGAATACCTTACAATGTTATGTTATGCACTGAATTATGAATTGTTATGCATGCTAGAAGACTAGGTATACATGATAGGACTAGAATGGCCTGTTTTGTGATGCCTTAGTCTAGGAAGATTGCTTATATGAGATATTCGGTAGCGTGCAGGTAGGTAGTGCATATTAAAAGTAGAGTACTCACTATTCGGGGTTCGGGGAGGAAGATTTGGGACGAATGCTGATACGGTGTGGTCGGTAGTATTGGGCCCGTACTACCGAAGACACCGGGTCGGCGGGCGACCCAAGTAAGAATCCCTGGATGTCGGAGACTGAGTAGGGTTGCGTTATCGAGTGCAACAGTACTTGATGGAGTCTCTGATAATCTTATGTTATATTTCAGAGACATTATGGTTACGACACGCCACGGAGCGAGTTCGAGCAGTATGAGTGACGAGGAGATTCGTCAGATGATTCAGGAGGAGGTAGTTGCGGCGGTTCGGGCTGAGATCCCGGAGATGTTTGGGTCCATTAAGACCACCCTGATGGAGGAGTTTGAGGAGCGGTACGCCGCACTGACTGAAGCTGCAGTCGCTGCCGCTACCGCAGCTGTGGCCGCTGCTAGGCCGCAAGGGGGTGATTCGTTGCTATTACGGGAATTCAGCAACACGAAACCCCCTGAGTTCGATGGGACACAGGATCTGATTGCGGCGATGAGGTGGATCGCCGACATTGAGGGGTGCTTCTATACTTGCTCATGCCCGGAGCACCTGAGGGTACGGTTCGCCTTGAACCAGCTCCGTCTGGGAGCGAAGGATTGGTGGAAGTTCGTAACAGCGAACTTCACTCTGGCGGAGATTACAGCGGTGACGTGGGAGAGGTTTACTGAGATGTTCAGGGACGAGTATGTTCCCCCAGTGGAGAGGGAACGATTGATTCAGGAGTTCTTGACCCTTAAGCAGGGTACTGATTCCGTTGCGGTGGTCACACGGAAGTTTCACGAGAGGGCGATGTTCTGCCCAGAGCTGGTGTCTTCGGAGCAGTCACGGATGAGCCGGTATTTAGGCGTTTTGAGAAGGGATATCCGGGAGTTTGTGTCAAACTCTACCTATCGTACTTTCACTGAGCTTCAGGCGAACGCCAGGAAGCGTGAGATCGAGTTGGAGACCCAGGCCAGGGAGGAGGCCGAGTCTCGGTAGGTGGATCGGCGGCCGGCTCAGTCTCAGCCGGCAGCCAAGCGGATCAAGTCCGCTGATTCGAGGATGGGAGGTCCGAAAGGCCGCACTTGCGTGAAGTGCAGCAAGGGTCATGAGGGAGCGTGTCGAGCTGGTGGTTGCTACAAGTGTGGCAAGGAGGGACACATTGCCAGGGATTGCCCTAAGGGGTTTATGGTTTTCTTTCACTGCAACCAGACAGGCCATCGGAAGGCCGAGTGCCCGCAGCTTCGTCAGGGATCTACACCTACTACCAGGACTACTGAGACCCGACCGGCGAAGGTCGAGGCCCCGAGGGCTCGCGGGAGAGCCTTTTAGCTGACTGCGGAGGAGGTCCGCGCTGCGCCCGATGTTGTGGCAGGTATGCTATCATTCACGTATTTACTTTAAAGCCGAAATGTTATGCTTATGTTGATGTATGTGTAGGTACTTTTCTTGTGAACTCTATGCCTGCTCTAGTGTTATTTGATTCGGGTGCGAGTAGATCCTTTGTATCGTTAGCTTTTAGTCAGCATATCGGCATTAGTCATGAGCCGTTAAGTCGGCCTCTGAGCGTTTCTATTGTGGCCGAGAGGGTGGTTTGTGCCACGGAGGTTCTTCGGGGATGCGTGCTAGAGATTTTCAGGGTTGCGTTTCCGATTGACCTAATTCCTATTGCGATGGGGGATGTCTGTGTCATCGTGGGCATGGACTGGTTGAGCCGATTTAGCGCCGTCATCGACTGCGAGCGTCAGCTGGTGACTATATGAGACCCTAGTGGGGGAGTTCTTACGGTATACGGCGAGGGTACCCGTTCGGGATCAGCTTTTTGTTCGGCCGCTAGGGCGAGGCAATGCCTACAGCAGGGATGTAGAGGTTTTGTGGCGTATGTGATGGATACGCGGGAGACTTCCGAGAGACCGAGGACAGTGGAGGAGGTTCCAGTGGTGCGCGAGTTTCCAGATGTTTTTCCCGAGGATTTGCCAGGAGTACCTCCTGCGAGGCAAGTAGAGTTTGGTATCGATCTGGTTCCGGGGGCTGCGCCTATTGCGAAGGTGCCTTATCGTCTTGCACCTCCGGAGATGCAAGAGCTGTCCTCGCAACTCCAGGAGTTGCTGGGGAAGGGATTTATTCGGCCAAGTAGCTCGCCGTGGGGAGCACCGATTCTGTTCGTCAAGAAGAAGGATGGTTCACACCGGATGTGTATTGATTACCGGGAGTTGAACAAGGTGACGGTCAAGAACCGCTATCCGTTACCGAGGATCGATGATGTATTCGATTAGTTGCAAGTGGCATCTTGGTTTTCCAAGATCGATTTGAGATCAGGGTACCATCAGGTAAAAGTGCGGGATGAGGACGTCCAGAAGACAGCGTTTAGGACGTGGTATGGGCATTACGAGTTCGTGGTGATGCCTTTTGGGCTCACCAATGCCCCGACAGTGTTCATGGACCTCATGAACAGGGTATGCAGGCCGATGCTGGATCGGTCTGTGATCGTATTTATCGACGACATCCTAGTGTATTCGCGAACTAGAGAGCAGCATGAGGGACATTTGAGGGAGGTCCTTGAGGTACTGAGGTCGGAGAAGCTATATGCAAAATTCTCCAAATGTGACTTCTGGTTGTGGGAGGTCCAATTTCTTGGACATGTTGTTAATCAGGCAGGGATATTGGTCGATCCGGCCAAGGTGGAAGCAGTGATGAGTTGGGAGGCACTGAAGTCACCTTCCGAGATGAGGAGTTTCCTTGGGTTGGCGGGGTACTATCGGAGGTTTATTAGAGACTTCTCCAAGATCGCGGTACCGCTCACCAGGTTGACCCGGAAGGGTGTTACATTCTCATGGGGACCCGAGCAGTAGACTTCCTTCGAGACACTTCGTCAGAGACTGTGCGAAGCCCCGGTATTAGCTCTCCCGGAAGGGATGGAGGATTTTGTCGTATATTGCGACGCGTCGATTTCGGGACTGGGTGCAGTGTTGATGCAGAGGGGCCATGTGATAGCTTATGCATCGAGGCAGCTAAAGCCTCACGAGGCGAGGTATCCCACGCATGACTTAGAGTTGGGGGCAGTAGTGTTCGCTCTCAAAATTTGGCGTCACTACCTGTACGGGGTTCGTTGTACTATATACACGGACCATAAGAGTTTGAAGTATTTGATGGATCAACCCAACCTAAATATGCGTCAGAGGAGATGGTTGGACATGGTTAAGGATTATGACTATGAGATCCTATACCACCCAGGCAAGGCTAATGTGGTAGCCGATGCATTGAGTCGTAGGGCGGAGAGCACTCCATTGCGAGACGTATGTCTGAGACTGACGGTGATGACTCCGGTATTAGATGCTATTCGGGGGGCACAGGCCGAGGTTGTGAGATCCGAAATACAGAAGAAAGAGCGGGTCGCTGGGTTAGTTTCAGAGTTCGTTAAGGATGGACGAGGACTTCTGACGTTTCAGGGTCGGATTTGGGTACCATTCGTGGGCGGTACGCGTGCTACTTTGATGGAGGAGGCTCATAGATCAAAATTCTCGATCCATCCCGGTGCTACGAAGATGTATTTGGACTTGAGAAAGGAATATTGGTGGCCTTGCATGAAGAGAGACGTCGCTTGGTTCGTTGAGAGGTGTTTGACCTGTCGTAGGGTTAAGGCCGAGCACCAGAGACCGCATGGTAAGTTGCAGCCCTTGGAGATTCCTGAGTGGAAGTGGGAACAGATTACGATGGATTTCATCACCAAATTGCCGAGAACTGCCAGAGGAGTCGATGCAATTTGGGTGATTGTGGATAGGTTGACGAAGAGTGCACACTTCCTTGCCATTAGCGAGAGTTCATCAGCGGAGAAGTTGGCGGAGTTATACGTGAGAGAGATAGTATCTCGGCATGGAGTGCCGATCTCGATTGTTTCAGACCGTGATGTACGCTTCACTTCCAGGTTCTGGAAGAAATTCCATGAGGAGCTGGGTACTAAACTGCATTTTAGTACCGCATACCATCCCCAGACAGACGGTCAGAGTGAGCGGACGATTCAGACATTGGAAGACATGCTTAGAGCGTGTGTGTTAGACTTCGGGGGTAGCTGGGATGCGCCTTTGGCTGAGTTTTCCTACAACAACAGCCATAATTCGAGCATTGGTATGCCACCTTTTGAGTTGTTGTATGGTAGGAGGTGTTGGACTCCCATTTGCTGGGGAGAGGTGGGACAGAGAGTGATGGGCAGTACAGAGATCGTACTTCAGACGACCGAGCAGATTCAGCAGATTAGGCAGAGGTTATTGACCGCCCAGAGCCGACAGAAGAGTTACGCGGATAGATGCAGGTCCGAGCTAGAATTCCAGGTTGGCGACTTCGTTCTCCTGAAGGTTTCTCCCTGGAAGGGAGTGATCCGGTTCAGAAAGAGGGGCAAATTAGGGCCCCGGTTCATAGGTCCATTTCGAGTAATTGAAAGAGTAGGTCGGGTAGCTTATCGGCTAGAATTGCCAGCAGAGTTGGGACAGATTCATAATACCTTTCACGTATCACTGTTGAGGAAGTGTATAGCCGATGAATCGGCAGTGGTTCCGTTAGAGGACATTCAGGTGGATGCGAGCCTGAATTACGCCGAGAGACCGGTAGCTATCAGGGATCGGAAGATCAAGGTTCTGCGGAACAAGGAGGTACCTCTGGTGTTGGTTCAGTGGCAACACCGGAAGGGATCGGAGATGACTTGGGAGCCGGAGCGTGAAATGCGGGAGCAACATCCGGAGTTATTCGCAGAGTGAGACTTCGAGGGCGAAATCTAGTTCTAGTGGGGGAGAGTTGTAACAGCCCGGAATTTCAGGTATTGTTTTAAAACTATTTTTGGGACATTTTAGGAAGGGACTCGGCGAGTTGGTGCCTGACTCGCCGAGTAGGACCACAGGCTTGGTCGCGGATGCGCGACTGGACTCGACGAGTCCAGATATGGACTCGGCGAGTCGACGCTGTTCAGCAGAAACCCTAGCCGTTTAGTTTGGAATGTATATAATGCCCCTTAGGCCGTCATTGTACGTTTTTTTGGCCGATTGTGAAGAACCTAAGCATCTGTGGACGACTAGAGGAGAAGGGAAGGCTATTGGGACCTTGAGGAGATTGTTCGGCAAGAAGAGGCAAGGTTTTGGTCAAAGGAAGATCAAGAGGATTGAGTTCTGAAGGTTGGGGACGCAGAGGACACGTTTTTCAGGTAATACTCGGACCATTTCTGTTGTTTTGGTGGTGTACACGAATCTAGGGTTTATGAGACCCATTTGGGGATTAGATAGATTATTATGTTGTTACCCAATCGTTTATACCCCAGTAATAGGATGCTTAGAGGTCCAGAAAGTCCCATGATTGCATGTCTCGGGACCATGCGTATTTCAGGAGGCAGAAGATCGACTGCATGGCATGGACTCGCCGAGTCCAATGATCAGACTCGGCGAGTAGCTTGAAGATTTACTGGGACTCGCCGAGTTGTTCTTCAGACTCGGCGAGTAGCTTGAGGATTCATTGGAACTCTTCGAGTTGTTCTTCAAACTCGGCGAGTGGAGTCGGGGTGGCCCCGCGATTCTTCCACGAGGATCTCGTCGAGTCAGGAGGGATACTCGACGAGTAGAAAGGGGAACAACAGGGAAGTTGGGGAGGACATCTAGACTCGTCGAGTCGCCTTTGCACTCGACGAGTCCGGTCAAGTTGACCGTTGACCAGAGTTGACCTGCATGTAATTTCGTAGGGTCAGTTGTCTTGTTTGATAAGATTATTAATAAGGGTATATGGTATTATAGGGAGACTGCAGATCGGCGGACCGAGTGCGAGTGGTTTCAAGAGTTTATAGTTTACATACTACAAGGTGAGTCTTCTCACTATACTTCACCCGGAAGGGTATGACTGTGAGACCGGAAGGTCGTATATGATATGTGTTATTTATGTTATAAATAGAAAGGTAGATGCCATGCATGATATGTATGTTTGTACGGGCCGGAAGGCGATATGTTATGTGACAGAAAGGTCAGGTATGATGTATGATGTATGTGCTATGTGTATTATATTAAATGTATTATGTGTTGTAAATGTTATGGGCCGGAAGGCAATATGATACGGGCCGGAAGGCAATATGTTATGGGCCGGAAGGCGATTATGTTACGGGCCGGAAGGCAATGTATTGTGGACCGGAAGGTCAGGGCCTGGAAAGGCGTATGTGTGTAAGTCGTATACTGGGGAACTCACTAAGCATTTATGCTTACAAGTTGTTATGTATGTGTTTCAGGTACTAGCGAGGACCGTGGGAAGGCGCCGGCATGATGCATACACACTGCTGCTATTTGAGATCTTGGGGTTTTTATATATGTATTTGATATGAAACATGAAATAAATATTGTTGGTTGAATGAAACTACTTATTTTAAATGAAAAATTTATTTGAAAATTTGCGTTGTTACACTATTTCATAGGTGTTCCAAAAGAACTCACTATGTGACTTAGAAAGTAGTTAAACCTACAACTTTCTCATGATTTTGACACCCAACTCTCCCGACTTGTCAATATGTGACTACATATCCAAGATGTGATCACACCTAGACCTTGCCTTGCCAATAGGGCTGGAGTGACCTTAAAATTTTCAAGAACTTGTGGGTTAGGGAGAATAATCGGAGGAGGTGAAAGAAGTATGATTTCCAAGGGACATCATCTTCATTTAGGAAAGCTTGTTTCAAGAGATTTGGGAAGATCATAAATGTCTAAACCAGACATCTTTGGGGAGATATTCAAGATAGTTGATCTTAAGTCCTTAATATGAGACCCAATATGAAATATTAAGGCTAGGACCCAACAAACTATTTTATAACTTAGAAGAGGGATGCCGTAATCCAAGCTATAAAATATTTGAAGGTAGGTGAATGACGATTCACCAATTTCCACCAAGATAAACGAAATGTATTATTAGGTTTTAATTGGATTTGAAACTCCTAGATCTTTGAGATTCATTGAACTGTTCAATGGCATGTTTCAATCTCGAGTGTGCCCTTCAGGTTTTGTGACTGGATTTCCGAGGATCACAAAACAAGGTGTGAAGTAACCATGCAAATTACTTGGTACCCTTAAGTTTTTACCCCTCAATCGATGTTCCGGTTAACCACACATGCTCCATCGATACTATGATAAACATTAAGTTACCCTTTGCCTACCTTGTTAAATACGAGTTAGTGTGCCGGTTAACCACACACGCTCAACTAACCGACTTAAACAAAGTGCAAAGTGTAATTTCATGGATTAGCACCTTATTCACATTTTCCTAAGTAACTAAGATTGGGTATTATTAAGAGTTTAGTTACTTAGTATTTATCATTAATATTTTTAATGAAGAGAGAATTATAGTCTTGTCAAACCCGTTCGGCTAACAACCCTCCACCAGTCAAGCAAGCGGTGGGTGAGAGTGGACACCCATTAAGTTGCCATTTTATAGGCAACAACCTTATACCCACCTTATAGACCGGCTTCGTGAATGAGGCGTACTAGCGGTAAGACCGATTTTACTCTTATACATGTATATATTATTAACTTATAATATTATAAAGTATAAGGGTTGAATTTTAACTTTGAAAATTCTAAGGGATAACTTGGAATTAAAGTATTCATAAGAGAAAACTTTACAAATTCCAAAACTTGAGGGCAAGTTTTGAAACTATTCAAAACTAATTAATTCCATAACTTATGTGTTTAAAGTAGTTTTAATCCAAAAAACTCTTCAAGTTCCATAACTTATGGAAGACTTTAAACTAATAAAAGAATTAACTTTTCTTTATTTTTATAACTTATGGAATTAATTAAGGTTACACTTTTACTCTTTAATGAAGTGACTCTTGAACTTCCATAACTTGAGGACAAGTTATGGAGTCATAAAAAAATATTCAATGACACAAGACTCTTCATTTTGTAACCATTACCAACTTTTATGAGTTTTATGAGTCTTTAATGTGACTCTTCATGTAACTTGAGGACAAGTTACACAAACACATTATATACTCAACTCTTAGATTAAAATGGATTGAAAGCAACTATTTCAATTAACTTTTCTATTAATCTAAGCAACTCATAGGAACAAGATAATTCAAATCAAACTTTTCCATGTAATTAGTCTAAACCTTAAACTAATACAAAACATGAATCTATTGACAATTATCTTTGAAAATGGATTAGCATGAACATTACCACATTAAAAAAACAAGTTTATAAGTTCAAAAACAAATTAGTTTAATGTTCCTAGTCCATTTCTAGCCAAAAACCTCGAAAATATGTTGTCTGGGGGTCCAACTCGTCGAGTGCATGAGCCAACTCGGCGAGTTGGATCGAATTGATCACATTTTAGGCATGGACTCGCCGAGTCTCCTGATGGACTCGCCGAGTCTGATGATCAGACAGCAACAAATTCGTTTTTTCAGCTTCTATTGCAGGTATAACAAGAAAACAAGCCTATGCTCTGATACCACTGTTGGGTTTTGAGCATTCTAACACTCCTAAGTGTACATGCAACCCTAAATACCTTGGATCTATGTTTTCTCTATTATACATGCAAATATGAACATCCAAGGTATTATCCTAATCTAGCATACAAAACAATGACTATAGCAAGATAGAATACATACCTCTTTGATGTAGAATGTCTTCATGAAGCTTGAGTGCCTAGTGCCCCAAGTGTGACACCTTAAATGGTTCACACAACACCAAATACACTTGGAATAACTTGAGAGAATTCTACACTTCATGAAAATCAGCTAGCCCTTTCTTACTCTCACTAGTGGCCGATTTTGATCAAGAATAAGATGTTTATATAGTTATACAATTAGGGTAAACCCTAATTGTCATGACTTTCCATTTCCTTGGATCCATGGGTTCAAATACACCATGGAGCATCCATGGAGCATCATATGGGTTTTGGCCCAACTAGATAATCCATGGAGCATTAGCCCACTATATAAGTATGGATGATTTGTACAATCAACCCATATATTTAATTAGTCTTCTTTTGATCACTTAATTAATCCTAGATTAATTCTTGATCAATACTAATTAAATAATCTTATTATTCTTATTATTAATATACTAGAACTTATAATATATTAATAACCATAAGTGTCTTATTTCTCTCATTATAGTCTATCCAAGTGCATGATGCCATGCAACCCAAATGGACCATGCCGGGTCGGGTCAAGTCTTACCAATTATAGTTATGGACTTAGACATTAATCCAACAATACCTAGGGCCTAACTTGCCCTATTTTCGGAACCGAATGACACCTTTCCATGTTGAAACCCTAAGTAGTACGGGATCTTCAACTAGGAACTCAAGATCTGACCTTCATTGATCTGTATAACTCTTCTGCTGACTTTTAGTAGTTTGAAATATTTCTCTTACTTGGTGGATAAGTTCTGTAGTCTTGATCACCACATCAGTACTTCCCATGACTTGCCGTCCAACTTCTCCTCAACATATGGGTTTCTAACACTTTCTCCCATAAAGAAACTCGAAAGGAGGTCTACCAGTACTGGAATGGTAACTGTTGTTGTACGAGAAATCTGCTAATGGTAGGTATGTATCCCATCTTTCACAGGAATCTAGTACACATGCTCACAATAGGTCTTCAAGGGTTTGTATTGTTCTTTCACTTTTTCGATCGGTTTAAGGGTGATAAGTCGTGCTGATATGAAACTGGGTACGCAAATCATGATGGAAATTCCTCCAAAACTGAGAAATGAAATGAACATATTTGTCAGAGATTATCGGGACTGGTACTCCGTGCCAAGAGACTACTTCCTTGACGTACACTTCAACAAGTTTCTCCACCGAGGAACTTTCTAGAATAGGCACGAAGTGGGCACTCTTGGTTAATCTATCCAATATCACCCATATAGTGTCTACACCATGAGGAGTCCTTGGTAATTTGGTGATTAAGTCCATTGTTATTTGTTTCCACTTCCACATTGGGATATCGATGGGTTGTAATTTTCCATGGGGCGTCTGGTCTTCGGCCTTGACCTTCCGACAAGTTAAACACCTTTCGACGTACCATGCTATATCTCTTTTCATACAGGGCCACCAGGAATCGTGTTTGAGGTCTTTGTACATCTTTGTAACTCTTGGATGAATTGAGAACTTGGAATTGTGTACCTTATCCATCATTATCTGTCGAGTTCCTCTTGAGTATGGAACCTAAATTCTACCATGTAGGGTTAAGAATCCACGACTATCTATGTTAAAAGTTCAGATTTTCCTAACAATTCTCTCGCTCTTTCAGTTTTATTCTTTGACTTCCTCACTATGATCTTGCTTGAACATTTCCAGTACTGGAGTGATCACGGTTCGCCTTAATCAGATGCCCTTCGTTGGCGTACTAGCTGTTTTCCGACTTAATGCATCAACTACTACATTGGCCTTACTCAGATGGTAAAGGATTTCATAGACATAGTATTTTACTACATCTAACCATCTACACTGTCTCATGTGCAATTTGGGATGATCCATTAGGTATCTTTAGCTTTTGTGGTCTGTGTATATGGTGCACTGTATTCCATATAGGTAACGCCTCCAAATCTTGAGGGCGAAGACCTCTCCTCATAAATCAAAATCGCGTGTCGGATAATTAGCCTCGCGAGGCTTCAATTGTCTTGAGGGATATGCGATTACTCGACCTTGTTGCATGAGGATGGCTCTGAAACCCATGATCGGTGCGTCGCAGTAAACTACCATGTCATCAACACCTTTTGGGAGGGTTAACACTAGAGCTTCACATCACTTTTGTCTCAATGTTTCAAATGCTAATTGTTGCTTTGGACCCTAAGAAAAAGCATCTCCCTTTTTCATTAAATGAGTTATTGGTACCATAATCTTGGAAACGTCTTAAATAAATATTCTATAATACCCTGCTAAACCCAGAAAGCTTTGAATTTATGAAGGGGTATTGGGGATTGGCCATCGAATTACTGCCTCAATCTTGGCAGGGTCTACTAAAATACCATCTTAGTTGATAATATGCTTGGGGAACTGGACCTATCTTAACAAAAACTGGCATTTGGAGAACTTTGCGTACAACCTCTCCCTTCTTAGGACCTTGAGTACTTCTCTTGTATGTTCCTTATGCTGCTCTTGAGTCTTTAAAAAGACTAATATGTCATCGATAAACACGATTACAGACCAATCAATCATAGGTATACATACTCGGTTCATTAAGTCCATGAATATGGCTGGTACATTAGTGAGCCCGGAAGGCATCACTACAAACTCGTAGTATCCATACCGAGTTCTAAAGGTTGTATTTGGTATATCTTCTTCTCATAATCTCATCCGGTGGTATCCGGAATGTAGATCTATCTTGGAAAGCCATGATGCTACTTGGAGTTGATCGAACAAGTCGTCAATCCTAGGCAATGAGTAATGATTATTCACCGTGATTTTGTTAAGTTCTCTGTAGTCGATGCGCATTCTATGCAATCCATCCTTCTTCTTAACAAACAAAATCAATGCTCCCTGCGGAGAACTATTAGGTAGAATGAAACCTTTGTCTATCAACTCTTGAAGTTGACTAGACAACTCTTGCATCTCTGAGGGTGCAAAATGATAAGGTGCCTTGGCTACATGTGCCGCACTGGGAACTAAGTCGATCGTAAATTCTACTTGATGATCTGTAGGCACACCAAGTAAGTCTTCGGGAAACACATCAGGGAATTCAAAAACTACTGGTACTTCTGAAATGGTTTACTTCTTCTTCTCTCGAGTGTCGATCACATATTCCAAAAATCCCTCACAATCATGCTGTAGGTATTTCCTGGCCCTTGCGGTGGAACAAAACATGGAACCGATCTTTGAGCCTTCTCCCCAGATGGCTTTTTCTCCCCTATTTGGGGTCCGAATTCTTACCACTTTCCACTTACAATCAATTAAGGCTTCAAAGTGGTCCAGCTAGTCTATTCCTACTATCACATTCATTTCCCGCATAAGGATTGGGATAAGATTTATCAGGATACTATCATCGTAGATTCTTAAAGTGCAACTACGATAGATCTTAGATGCTTTAACGGTTCAATCGTCGACTATTTCTACTCTTAAAGTATGATCTAAATCTCCTTTGCTATTATCAAAGACTTTGCTAAACTTAAGTGATACGAAAGAATGACTTTCTCCTGAATCGAATAATACTAAATTAGGCATGGAGTTTACTAGAAATGTATCAACTACGATGTTGGGTGCCTCCTTATCTTCTTCTTTTGTGAGCTGAAAGGCTCACCCCTTAGTCTTTGGGGCGTCAACTCTGCCATGGCGTCCATCAGTTCTCCTCAGGGTTGCAGGTACTAGAGATTGCATTGCATTTGTCTACTTCATAAGAGGGCAATTGACCTTGAAGTAACCTAACTGGTTGCGATTAAAACATACATGCATGTTTTGTTTGCAATCCCTTGCTTAATGTCCTTCCTTGCCACACTTGTGGCATCCTGGTCCTATTCGACAAAAACTATCGTGGAACTTTCCACACTTGATACGAGTGCATCCCTTCTGACCTCTAAACATTGAACCAGTGGATTTGAACTTCTTGGCCACGGGCTGTGATGGATATGAAGTTTGCCTTTTCTCCTTTGTTTGGGTTTCCAATTCAATCACTCACCTCCTAGCATGCTCTTGCATCTCTGTTAGAGTATTGTATCGATTGCATGGAACAAATTCCCTAATATCTACCTTGAGCATACTCAAGTACCTTGACATCTTCACTTATTCAGAGGATGCATACTCGGGAAAAAACAATGCTCTCTCCCTGAACATATTGGTGATCTCCACCATTTTCGGTCGTTTTCTAAAGCGACAAGAATTAATGAGCTAGTCATTCTCTTTCCACCAGTGGAGCATATTCCTCCTTGAAATTCTCCACAAACTGTTCCCAGGTCACCATGTTCTTCTCTGCCGGTGAGTAATCTTTTGTGATAAAGTTCCACCAGTCCTTCGCCTTATGACAGAGGAGATTTTGCACAAAGCTAAACTTTGGGTTAGCTAGTAAAGAGCAAGTGTGGAAGCATCCTTCTACATCTAAGATCCATCTCATTGCATCTAACACCATCAAAATATGGGGGCTTGGTGTTATTGAATTCTTGATAAGACATTTCCTTATTTCCAGGTGAGGTTATAGCAGCAACAACTGCAGTGGCGGTGGAAACAGAAATACTAGCAACGAAAGCATACTTTTCATCAAACAGAGAGATTAGTTTGGTTTTGATAGTTCCAAAAATTCTGGGAGCATCTCTCTTATAGTTGTTGATACTGCTATCTCAATCTAATCACATATGTCAGACTCTCTTGGAATCAACCCATCCGATCCAAAACCAGAACCGCTTGCTCGGGTGATCATTACCATGATGAGATAGAAATGGGAATAGTTTAAAACAAATATATTGAGTTATCTAGGGATATTAATCATTCCTTTCTAGTTCCTTAGTAACTTTGAGACTCTTACTGATTCATGTATGGATCATGTGCTTCCGGCAGTACATGCCCATACTACCTTTCACACATATCCATACTAGATCCAAGAATTATATCAAAATTTCTAAGTCACCACACTCTTCTATCGATAGGCCTTTTCACATACCTAGTATTACAAAGGCTTAAATACATGTTTTCCTATACTTTTGACTAGGATTTCTTCTATCCGTGTTCTTGTATTATTGGAAGTTGTTCTTAATATCAGTTAGTCGCCTCGTGTAAGCAATTCGTACATAATCCAGGATGGGATAGTCAGTTGAATAAGTAATTCTACCCTAAGCCCACAACCAAACAATGAACAGGAAGTAAGGCTGAACTAAACATTCTGAGGCTATAGAATCCTAATTATGTAGAAATCTAAATCATACACTTAGTAATTATATGATATCAGTCCAGGCTTCAAATGGCACATAAAAGCAATTCCTCAGGCTACAAGACATCCTAAATATAATGTAATTCTAACTAATAATTCGTAAAAAGATCCTTATCCTTAAACTAGCGTGCATTTCTAACAGATCATATATCAACATATAATAAAAATATGGATATTTTTGGAATCACTTTCCTTTTTGAGCTCCGCTTGACTTTACACATCATATGTATTCCTTTTGGTACCATTACTTTTATTAAAAGGTTTGTTAAGATAATCAAATTCTTAGTTTGATTTTGGAATTCCATGAGTGTTCATCAAATTCTCTTAAGCTAGGGTGTAACACCCAAAGTTTTGAAGGCCAAGAAAGGAAAGAAAAGCCCAAATTTTAAGGGTCGACTCGGCAAGTCCAAGGAGGGTCTCGGCGAGTCCGAGCGGGATCCGGGTCAAGATGTAAGTGGCCAACTCGGCGAGTCGGCCAAGTGGACTCAGCGAGTCCGGTCTGTGCAAGGAAAACCCTAAATCCGGGACTTTGGGCGCTATTTAAGCTTCTTATTGTCTCCATTAGGGTTCCTTATAGCATCCCTCATTCAGAAAACGAAGCCTAAGCCTCCATTGTTGTGCATCCAAGCTTCCAAGCCATTTTTGGGTGTTTTGAAGGAAGAAGAGGGAGGGGAATCAATGAAGCTTCAAGGATTGGCTTCAGATCTGGAGTTTGTGGAGTCTTTCTGAGGTATTGAAGGTATTAAGTCATTTCCTTCCCTTAGATCTATTTTTGGTTGTGAGTTTTGGGCTTTTTAAGCCATGATTAGCCACCCTTATGGGTTAGAAGCCGGATCTGGAGTTGCTACTTAAAATCCAAGTGTGTTATGGCCTGGAGAAGCAAAAAGCATCAGCCCTTGAGTCGATTTTGAAGCCCCTTGGCCTTAAACCCTAGTTTTTGGCATATTTTGCCTAGATCTCCTTCTCTACACGTAAAGTTTGCAACTTTACGTGAGGAATAGGCTTGGAAAGGGTAGATCTACAGTTTGGAGTCCATGCATGACTCAAAAGTCCTCTGCATGTAAGGAGAACTGAAGGGACTCGACGAGTCCTTTGAGTGGAATCGGCGAGTAGCATGAAGTTGTGGAGAAACTCGATGAGTGGCATCAACAACTCGTCGAGTCATATGAAGATTGCCTTGTACTCGGCGAGTCTGTTCTTGGACTCAGCGAGCCAGGTCGCGAAACCCCAAACCCTTCGAGTTGAGACTCAAATCAGTGAGTCGAGTGGAGACTCGTTGAGTTGGTCAGGTCAGGACTCAGAAATCGGCAGACTCGGCGAGTCATGGACTGAATCGGCGAGTCGAGTCACGAATGGAAGGAATCTGATCATTTTGAACTCGGCGAGTCAGTAGGGTGACTCGGTGAGTAGGGTTGACCTGGTTGTCTTTCGGGGGTCAGTTAGACTTAGTGTTGCATTGATATTGGCAGTTCGGGGAGCAAGGGGAGCAGGAGTTCAGTGAGTTTCCGGACAGTAGCTAGTGAGATTATCAACAAGTTCAGTCAGTGCAGGTGAGTTTCCCTTTGTGTGAATGGGTCTAAGGCCACAATGCCAGCCCATGTAGTTATGAGTAGAAGACCCGGGGGTTAGCCCTAGGCACAATATGCTAGTATGATTTTCAGGACGAGGTCCAGTAATAGCGGGCGGGTGCCCAAGGATTTGTTTATATGATAGTTTATACTTGTTGTCTGTGTGATACATGTATGTGCCTGGTAGGGAGGTGAGTGTGGGCGAGGTCCCGTATCTCACCAATAGCAGAGTGTGGATGAGGTTCCACATCTCAATAGTCGCATAACAGGGGCGAGGCCCAAGTTAGGGAAGGAGTGAGGGTGGGCTGGGCCCGTATCTCACTACCACTAGGAGCGTGGACGGGGTTCCATGACTCATCAGTAGCAGTACATGGGCGAGGCCCAGGATAGGCGAGGCCTTAGGATAGAACCAGTTGTATGTGTTTAGTTATGTGTTGTGATATGTTTATGTGATATTAATTATTGGCGGGCGAGGCCCTGTAACAGGCGGGGCCTAAGTAAAACAGATCTGTATCTGAGCGGGGCTCGAAGCCAGGTGGGGCCAGGAGCGGCGGGGCCGTTGTAGCGGGCGAGGCCCAAGATAGCGGGCGTGGCCTAGTATATGCAGTATGTGGTTATTCATGGTATGTGGTAGGGTGGGGAACTCACTAAGCTTCGTGCTTACGGTTCTCAGTTTTGGTTTCAGGTACTTCCGGTAGCGGAGGGAAGAGCTCGGGGTGATCGCATGGCACACACCATATATTAGACAGCCTGGGAATGTTTACTCTGATAATAAACATGTGTTTTGAAAACTTATACTCATATTATGTTTTGGAATGATGATTTTAATTTAAGTAATGATTTATTAAAAGAAGTTTTTGGTCTTAAATTTTGGGTCGTTACATAGGGTTCTGATACTAACTAGTAACGTCCCGATTTTCAAGGCAAAATTTTCATTTTTATTTATTGGAATATAAGACTTACACACGTTATACTATAAATATAATTATGAAAGAGAGTCTTAGCAGATGTCTTAAATTACTATTTATTTTCTTCGATGTAAGTACAATCATGCGGGAGCCTTTCCTCATTTCGAAGAACAACATGTAAAGCAGTTATTCAACAACTGTAAATCGAGGCTTAGTGATTCCCTCAAAATACACAATACCACAACATACATACGACACATACACATTATGGACTTAAACTTATAGATGGTCTGTACCTTGGCCTTCTGCATATAGCTAATCCTCCTTATAGAGCCTTCATCACGTGGTTGGTCTGCTTTCCCTAGGCCTTTAACACAATGCTAGTCCGCCAGAGTCTATTGGGCTTCAACACAAGGTTGTTATGCCCTCAACTCCATATATACATATCAACATATAACAATAGTCCACGTAACAAGAAATTAACAATCCTAATCTAATTACCGTAGTGCATACTATAGGGTAACTATATCCTTACATACAAAGGATACACACTGGAGTATATATTATAGTGAAAAGAACTCACCTGGATAGAGTGGGTGACTCGAAGTTAGGGCGGTGCTTTGCCTTCATACTTCACAAAGAACTACATGCATAACACTGAGTCATAGGCTAGATTCACAATCTAGGTGACGATAATATATTTTCTAGATTCCTCACTAATCCGAGTGTTTACATCTAGATCTATCGAGTAAAGAACAATCAGGTAGGATCATATCGGAGGTAGGGTCCCTCTGGACCTCATCCCCGTAAGTAGATTAATCAACTAATGACTTGGAATCACTGATAAATCTTAATTATAGGCTCATAACAACCATTATGAATATATTTAAAACTTACAATTAAAGCATAGTAAGTGTAGCCTACCTTACAGAGAGTTTCTAGTGAAACCAAGTAATTACGCGGGCATAACTCAGACCCAAGAGCTTCTAATCATCATTTCTTTGATGCCACAAGGCCTCACTAAGGTGGTCAGGAAATAAGGAGCAAAGGCATAAAAGCTAGGAGAGAATTCCAGAGAGTTCTAGAGAAAGGTGTGGAAGAACGAGCAACAAAATCGAAGTATTTATTGGTTGTGGAGGGGGGGGGGGTGTGCCACACACCCTGTCTGGGTGCGTAATGCCCTTGGTTGGTAGCGATGATGTGGAAAACGATGGGTGTCGACACGTGGCATGATCTTATGGGAGGCCTGAGGCATGTTGCGCCCTCTGTGTGGGCGTGCAGCTACGCGTGGGAAATTGTGTATTCTTATACAATTTGTATATTCTTCATACAAGATCCATTTTTTATGGGTTTTATTTCCACATGTAGCTATCGATGAGATCTACAAGTTTCATGTAGACTCCATCAACTAATTTTGAATTTATTTTTAAAGTTATATTTTAAGTCGCATAGGCTTTTAAAGTCTGTTAAAAATTCATAACTCTCTCATCCGACGTCTGTTCTCGATTGTCTTTATATTGATGGACTCCTATTAATGAGATCTTTAACTCTTGTTTAGATTATATTTCCTAATAATTGACCGATCTCATATTCAGTTTCCGTGTTTCACACTACTACGCCGAAATTGCTAAAAATCATAACTTCCTCAATTGAAGTTAGATTTGGACGTTCTCTATATGCATGCTCTCGTTTTTACGACTACTACGATTTTCTTTTAGATCATATGTGATTAAATACATATAATCACTTGTGATTAAATACACGAGAACAATTATTGAATCGAGAGCACGAAAACGGACGTTGTCCACATAGATCATATGTGATTAAATAGATATAATCATGTGTTATTAAATACACGGGAACAATTATTGAATCGAAAATGTGAAAACAGATCTCCTCCATATAAATCATATGTTATTAAATACATATAATAACATATGATTAAATATATGAGAAAAATTATTTAATAGAAAACGTGAAAACGAATCTTGTTGTAACACCCCGTTTTCACTTTATAGTAGAATTTAATATAAATGTTTGTTTATAAAATTCAAAGCAGAAATATATTATTTTTAGCCAAAGTAATCATCACGAAAGTTTTAGCAGATGTCAATACAAAACCAGAATTATAAAGAACGCTTAAATGTGACTTCATATGAGAAATTTATGATTTTTCAAAGTTTCACGTTCGACACGATACAATATGTGTGTCATAAAAAGTGAGATATAAATCAGTTGCTTGTTTGAAAAAACATTCTAACTGAAAGTTTTATTACTCTTCAAAACGAACTCGATGATATAAAGAATGTAAAAAATGGTTCGTATGCGAAAGATACAAAGGAAACTTGGTCCTTAAGCTTGAGGCACGACTTCTTTCGTAGTGTAATCTATACATAAATGTAAATTTAAACTAGAATGAGAATTAGCCAACATAGTCTAAATTAAAGTTGTAGTACTCTTCGATACGAAAGTGGAGATATAAAGAATGTCAAACATGGAGGTTGTATTCAAAAAATACAAAGGAAACTTGGTCCCTAAGCTTGAGGTGCGACGTCTTTTGCAGTGTAATATGTACATACTTGTAAATTTAAAATAGAATGAGAATTAACCAACAGAGTCTAAATGAAAGTTGTAGTACTCATCAGTATGAAAGTGGGGATATAAAGAACATCAAAAATCGAGCTCGTATGTGAAAGATATGAAGGAAACATGATCCGTAAGGTTGAGACACGATACACCCTTGTACAAGTGTGACGCGCACTGTATCCAGACTTCTATAAATAGCAAATCAAGCGCCCCCTCATTCCTTGGTCATCCTATTCGGGTTTCTCTCTCTAGAAACTCTTTTCTCTCTCTCTCTCTCTCTATCTAATTCTAACTTTTGAGTCGCAAAGTGTTCATAGTGAAGTGCTAAGGCGTTGGAAATCCCAAAGAAAAAGAAGTATTCAAGTCGAAGTTCTACCCGCGACTTCCTGTATGTTTTCTTGAAAACATGTCAATACTTGTTAGACACGTTACCTGGCAGTTGGATAATCAGTTGGATAGTTGATAGTCGTTTGAGTAATTGTCCATGTAATTTATCTCATTATACTATGTGTATATATATATATATATATATATATATATATATATATATATCCATTTATGATAGTATATAAGAACTGCTAGAGTAAACTTATATGTGAAGATTAGAATAGTCTCTATATGACTGGTTGTTTGATTATATGAATCTTTCATATGTATGAGGAGTTGACGGCGGAACAAAAACAGGTCATGAGCCTGTAGACTCGAGTTGATGAAGGAACGGAGACAGATCGTGAGTCAAGATACATACATTATTATAGAACAGTTTTTAGTTTAGTTATATGTTTGTAAGAGGAGTTTACTGTTGGAATAGTGTCTAAGGCTGCAACTATATTAGGCAAGTATTTGATCCGGTTGTGCATGGTCCTTTTGGGTTGCCTTCACCATAGCAACTTGATGGATGATTTGTTAAGAGAGTAAATATTATAAGGAATAATATATGGTTATTTGATTAATATAAGTCATAGATTAATTGGAATTAATTTGGTGACTTAAAGAGATTAATTAAATAAGAGGGTATAAACTGTCAATTGTTTGATAGTTACACTTTAGACTATAAATCCTTATCCAAGATAGGATGGACGATTTCTAGGGCTTGGATAAGCCAAAATCGTCCATAGGGTTATCAAGGAAAGGATATGGATCAACTTAAAGTCTAAGTTATCCAATTAGGGTTAAAGCTGTAATCCTTAAGGAGTCTACAAGTATAAATAGACCCTAGGGGTGAGGGAATTCGACACATCATCTAAAGTAGAGATACTCTGGCCGAATTCCTCCCCTCTCCTCTCTCCTAAATCATCTTTCTTGCTATTGGTGTTTGTAAGCCATTAGAGGAGTGACATTTGTGACTCTAGAAGCTCCAAGACAACAAGATCAACAAGGAATCCAAAGGTATGATTCTAGATCTATTTTAATGTTGTTATTTAACCTAATTAGCCATTAGAAGTCTTGGATTCAAAGCATGTTTAATTAGAAAGCCTAGATCCGAGCATTAGGGTTTTGCATGCACACATAGGAAAGTTCTTATGGCTAAAACCCATCAGTGGTATCAGAGCGAGGTTTGGTTTTCTTTAAATTGTTGCTTGATTAACTGAAACAAACCTACAAAATCCGATTTTTGGGCTTCTGAGTCATGGACTCGGCGAGTAGGCCTGACTCGGTGAGTCCCTTTGTGTACTCGGCGAGTCCGGGCGTCAGGATTAGGAAAAACCGAGATTTTTTCATGTTTATCTTATGGAAACTTACCTTAATCATATTAGATCAACCCTAATCCGATTTTTTGATATATATGACTATAATCTTGATCTAATTAAAGATATTTATCATCTAATAAAATATTTAATCTCCTTATATGATAAATGATTAATTATTTTGATAATTATCTTAAAAGAAATCTTGGATAAATCAAATAAAGATAATTAGGATATTAATTGTTAATTGGAATTATTTGTTATTTGATCCTCCATGTTTTAAATGTTTAAAACTTGCCCTCAAGTTTTGAAATTTATATTTGTGATTAAAAGGTTTTAATTTAGACAACTTAAATTTCAAACCCTACGTTTTAAAAGGTTTAAAACAAAACCTTATACTAATATGATATTACTAGAATAATATATATATATGTATAACTAAATGCTAGTCTTACCGTTAGTAGGCCTCATTCACGAAGCCGATCTATAAGGTGGGTATAAGGTTGCGGCCTATAAAATGGCGCTTAATGTGTGTACACTCACACCCACCGCTTGCTTGATTGGTGGAGGGTCGTTAGCCGAACGGGTAGGATAGGGCAACCTCATCCTCTCATTAAAAGTATAATAAGAAATAAAAAGTAACTACACGTTTTAAAAATTTCCCAATCTTAGTTACTTTAGGAAAAGTGAATTGATGCAATCCCATGAAATTACACTTTGCACCCTTGCTAAGAAGTTAGTGGAGCGTGTGTGGTTTACCGGCACACTAATTGGTTCTAAGAAAAGGTGGCAAAGGGTGATTCATTGTTTATCATAGTTCGATGGAGCGTGTGTGGTTTACCGGCACATCGAATAGGTGATCGTTACAATGAAGGCACCATGTGAATTTGCATGGTAATTCACACCCGCTTTGTGATCCTCGGCATCCCAGTCACAAACAAGAGGGGCATGTCGAGATTTAAACATGCCATTGAATAGTTGAATGAATCTCATCCGAACCTAGGAATTCTCAATACACTTAGGACTAATAGTCTAGCTTTTGTAATGGAGAATTAGTGAATCGTCATTCACTTACCTTCAATTTATTTTCATGTTAGATTACGACATCCCTTTTCTAATATGTAAATGTTATTGTTGGATCCTAACCCTAATTTTTCTTATTGGGTGATAATTAGGGATTCTTATTCTAATCTATCTTTGTCCTTTCTATAGATGTCGAACACAAACAACGCTGCTGCGAGTTCTTTCACGTTGATGAGCCTTTGCCAAAAGGTCACCTTCAATGGAACGAACTTTAGCGAATGGATAAGATACATTCGCACCATTGCTCGCTATGAGGATAAGGAATATGTCCTCGATGAAAAGCTTGAGAAAATCAACCCCGAAATCGCTACTCCAGCTAAAATCACCGCTTTTGAGACTCATGAGCGAGATGCAACGAAGGTACATTGCATCATGATTGCCACCATGAACTCCGAATTCCAAAAGTCCTACGAGGACATGTATCCATACGAGAGGCATCAAGACTTGTTGGAGAGATACCACCAAAACGCGAGACAAGAGCGTTATGAGATTTTCACTAACATGATCTCCGCTAAGATGGGTCATGGAGAATCTCTTACTGTAACGCCTGCAGATCCGGGCTAGTCAATTTAGAGGCAATAGGGGTCAAAAATGACTTTTTGACAAAAGATTATTTAGAATGAATAGTCTTAACCAAGTTTTATAATATGTCACAAGGTTTCCGTACATATAAAGAACGCCGAAATCCGAGTTATAACGAAGAAGTTATGGCCTGCCGAAGTTTTACGGCAAAACCGGCACGGCACCGGAAGACGTAAATAGTGAATTTACGATAGAAGACTTTTTAGCCTTAGCAATCTAAAAAAAAGTCGTAGAATATGTTAAACTAAGAGCGTCGATAAAAAGAACGCCCAAATCTGACTTCGTATGAGGAAGTTATGATTTTTCTAAGATTCGGCTTAGCAGTGTACAGCCCGAAACTCGAATTTTAGTTCGAGCGGTTTTTGGCTTACGTGAAATAAATGAGAGTTGAAGATCTCATTAATAGGAAATCAACGGTAAAAAGACAGACGAAAACGGAGTCCGTATGAAGGAGTTACGAATTCTTCGCGGTCATTTAACAGTCTAAACGCCTCGTACTGTTAAATTTAAGATCGGTCGAGAATTAGCCAACGGAGTCAAAATGAAAGTTGTAGATATTATTTTTACCTACGCGTGGATATAAAGAACGTCAAAAACGGAGGTCGTATGTGAAAGTTACGGATTTTAGAAGTCGGAAGTGTGTTGTGCGAAAATGGGTGATGTGGCACAATCTTGGCCATTGCTTTCTCCCCAAGTCTTGCCACTAGATGGTGACATGTGGCACCAAGTTCAGCCATTTTCACCCTATAAATACCACCTCTCCCACCCTCATTTTCTTCACACCTTTCCCATTCTTTCTTCTCTTTACTCTCTCTCTAAAACCTCTCTCTAGCCCCGAAATCCCCCGAAAAGCCTAGGGAACCTCCCTAGCACGAGGCGGAAGCCCCGGAGTGCTCGACGGCTCCGAGAAGAAGATCTTTTCGGCTCGGAAACGCTGCTCCAAGCAAAGCCTGGTTTTCTATAAAACCCGCTGTAAGTGAGCTACGCCTACGCTATTTTTAATATAGTTTTTATTTAATTATATTAACGTTATTAAGAACATATAATAAATACTTGGGCTATTATTATGGGTTATATAAGTATTTTTTTTAACGCTTATATAATAGTAATAATAGTTAGACTATTAATTAGTCTCGGCAAATAATAGACTAAAATCTATTGGTGATAATACTAGGTTTCATCGAAGGAAATTATTTTAAAGTAAACGAAGCGCTGTCCGAGTACCGAGTCACCACCTTCTCAGGTGAGTGCATGGTCCCTTTCATCTTACACATAGATATGAAGTATTTATTATATAATTTACGTGTTGTGAGTGCATGGTCCCTTTCATCTTACACATAGATATGAAGTATTTATTATATAATTTACGTGTTGTGAGTGCATGGTCCCTTTCATCTTACACATAGATATGAAGTATTTATTATATAATTTACGTGTTGTGAGTGCATAGTCCCTTTCATCTTACACATAGATATGAAGTATTTTATATAAACTACGTGCTATGTGTGCATATTATCTGAATACTTGCTGTCTATGCTGGATGAACGTTTTATACATGTTTTAAAGGATTTAAACTGTATACGTATTTTATATACACGAATATGTTGGGTATGATGATGGGTAGATGAATGATGAGAGATAGAAGATGACGTGAGTATACATTGGCAGCTATAGACTTAGTGCCTATGGGACAAACACCGGTAGCTATGGACTTAGTACCTGTTAAACGTTGGTAGCTATGGATTTAGTACCTGTTGGGAATTGGTAGCTATGGACTTAGTACCTATTAGTTAGACACTGGTAGCTATGGATTTAGTACCTGTAGGAATTGGTAGCTATGGACTTAGTACCTGTTGAGCACTGGTAGCTATGGATTTAGTACCCGATGAATAGACTATAGCAGCTATGGAATTAGTGCTTTACGAACGAATATCGGCAGCTGTGGATTTAGTGCCAGTCCTATAACCCTGGAAGTAAGGGAATTTGGAATAACGAATGCAGAATAGATGACTCTTAGGAGTAAAGAAGATAACGGGGATGGGTAATTGGGTTAATTGTTTGATGATTGAACATAACAATTATATTATTGTGGGTTGAAAACCCTATGTACTCACCAGGTTTCCCAACTTGACCCACTCAGTTTATTTACATCACAGGTGGCGATATGAAGTGACATTACATTGAGAGATTTAAAGAGATGTAGATCACTAGTGTAAATAATTGTAAGTTCTGTTTATGCTTATGTTTCTGTATTAACGATGACATCCCAAACGTTTTAAGATGAATAAAAAATACGTTTCTTCGAAAATTTTTTAATAACGTATTTATCGTGTTTTTATGGGAACAAATTCCGCAACCTTTTTATAAAATGAAGTACTCTGATTTTTATAAAGCATAAACAAAATTGGTCTTTTCTGGCCGTGATTTTGGGGATGTCACAGTTGGTATCAGAGCATTAGTTTAAGCGAACTAGGAATATGGATTTATTTCTAGACTTAAACTTAGAATGCTAAGCGATGATTGTGAGGTGTGAGCACTAGCTTATTTTAGGAATTATGCCTAAAATGCTTTTATGTGCTAAATACTTGTGCCTGATATGCTGTTAGTTGTTCGGATCTATGGTCTGTTGCCGACCGGATCTGGAAACCTTATGTGTTTAGGATTCTAAACGTACGACTACGATATTAGAACTAGCATATAAACGTTTCGGTGTGATAAGGATGATTTAACCGTCAATCCTAAGTAAAGATCTAGATTCACCTTATTCGGTGTATAGATCAAAATGGCAAGAACCCATAGCGGAAACGTGAATGCAAATGGGAACAGAAACCAACCCCCAGTGATTGAGCAAATACCGGTGATGGAAGCTGCCGCTGAGCCAGTCACAATGGCCGGAGTGCAAGCGATGATCCAAGCGATGTTGGATCGTCAAATGGAGGAAATTAGACGTTTGCTCCAGCAAAATCGTGAGGAAGCCACTATTCAGATCGAACAGCCCAAGTTGAACGAAGGGCAGACTGAGGAAGGAAACTACAGTGGGACTGTTGGTCAAGTCAACCCACCAATAGTTCGAAAAAACAACCAAGATGACGAGGTCGAGAGGAATGGATGCAAGTACAAGGATTTTCTGACTTGCAAGCCATCGACTTTCACTGGAAAGGAGGATCCGATCGGGGTCATGGATTGGATCTCGGAGATGGAGTTAGCCTTCATGACATGCGGTTGTAGAGGGAAGCTACAGACCACATTTGCAGTGCGTCAGTTTAGAGGAGGCGCTGTACGTTGGTGGAATACCTTGGGGAAGACTCTGAGCCCTAATGAGCCTCTGCAACTGACATGGGCAGAATTTCTGGTGCAATTCAAACGAAAGTACTGCTCAGCTCAAAACCTGCTTGAGCTAGAGAACCAGTTTCTAACCCTGAAGAAGGGAAGCATGTCAATCGATGAATACACCAACAACTTCACAGAGAAGATGGAGTTTGCCTTGCGTCTTGTTCCGGATGAGCTGACGAAAATCGACAAGTACGCAAAAGGACTTCCATGGGAGTACGCGGTGCCAGTGCGTCAAGCACCTACTCTAGAGGCAGCTATTTGGGCTGCCAAGTCTGTCGAAGATATGATCAAGGGAAGAGACTCTAGCAAGATGGAGGTTGGCGAGAAGAGAAAGTTTGAAGGATCTTCAAGGTCCAGCGAGAAGAGAAAATTCTCGAAGTTTGAAGAAGGAACGCAATGGTGTGACAAGTGTAGAAAGAAGCACATCGGGAAATGCTCTAAATATACGACATGCTTTAAATGCAGGAAGACTGGTCATTACGCCAGCGAATGCAAAACCAAGAGAGAAGTCTGCTTTAAGTGTGGAGAAGAAGGACACTTCAAACAAGACTGCCCAAAGAGAGAAGGGGCTACAAAGCCAAATGTGCCACCAAAGCCAAAGGCGAGAGCATTTCAAATGATCCTTGACGAAGCAGATGACAATGCAAGGATTCAAGAGTGAAGGCTTGACATCCGAGGATCAAGTTATGGAGTAATCGTGTAGATAGTACCTCACGATGTAGCCCGTTAGAGGCATAGTCTAGGGTAAAGTTGAACACCTATGTAACAGTTTCAAGAAATAATATAAAACCTTTGTTTTGTTATCTGATGTGTTAAGTTGTTGTATGGTGACTTGGAAAAACTGCGGGACAATACTTGGGACGAGTATGAGTAGGTGTGAATGGTAGTAGAGGCCTATACTACCGGAAGCACAGGACTCACACTTGGATCAGGGAAAGTCACAAGGTTACCAAGAAGCCAGTAATTCATTTCGTTTTATTCAAGTATGCCGTTACCATTGTTTCGGTAATGACTAAGAAGATTGTTGTTATCCCGACCCTAGTGGTCATATCAACTTGAGTCCGACTACGATGAGTAGGTTACGTGGTTCAGAGAACCAAGTTTGATATAGCGTCCGACTTAAACCAAACGATTAAAAATCAAAGCGATCAATAGAAGTATCGCGCTCGTTGGTAGCTAGAAATGCTACATGTTAAAGTATGATTATATCACATTAGAACATGAAGGAAGGCTTAGTCTGTTTTACAATTTAAGAGACCTGAGTCTAAACGTACATCACATGATGATAGGTCATAATTTGAAGTCTAATATGAGGTAGAGAGCAGGTGCACGATCAAGTATTGCTTACAGTCAATAAGTCTAAGAGATAGACTTGAAGGAATAAAGAAGTTATAATTATTACCTAGGATGAAGAGATGACGTATGGAGTCATTATACGATCCTTGTTTCGTTGATGATTCCGGGATGTAATCATCCTAAGGGGGAGATAATTGTAACGCCCGCAGATCCGGGCTAGTCAATTTAGAGGCAATAGGGGTCAAAAATGACTTTTCGACAAAAGATTATTTAGAATGAATAGTCTTAACCAAGTTTTATAATATGTCACAAGGTTTCCGTACATATAAAGAACGCCGAAATCCGAGTTATAACGAAGAAGTTATGGCCCACCGAAGTTTTACGGCAAAACCGGCACGGCACCGGAAGACGTAAATAGTGAATTTACGATAGAAGACTTTTTAGCCTTATCAATCTAAACAAAAGTCGTAGAATATGTTAAACTAAGAGCGTCGATAAAAAGAACGCCCAAATCTGACTTCGTATGAGGAAGTTATGATTTTTCTAAGATTCGGCTTAGCAGTGTACAGCCCGAAACTCGAATTTTAGTTCGAGCGGTTTTTGGCTTACGTGAAATAAATGAGAGTTGAAGATCTCATTAATAGGAAATCAACGGTAAAAAGACAGACGAAAACGGAGTCCGTATGAAGGAGTTACGAATTCTTCGCGGTCATTTAACAGTCTAAACGCCTCGTACTGTTAAATTTAAGATCGGTCGAGAATTAGCCAACGGAGTCAAAATGAAAGTTGTAGATATTATTTTTACCTACGCGTGGATATAAAGAACGTCAAAAACGGAGGTCGTATGTGAAAGTTACGGATTTTAGAAGTCGGAAGTGTGTTGTGCGAAAATGGGTGATGTGGCACAATCTTGGCCATTGCTTTCTCCCCAAGTCTTGCCACTAGATGGTGACATGTGGCACCAAGTTCAGCCATTTTCACCCTATAAATACCACCTCTCCCACCCTCATTTTCTTCACACCTTTCCCATTCTTTCTTCTCTTTACTCTCTCTCTAAAACCTCTCTCTAGCCCCGAAATCCCCCGAAAAGCCTAGGGAACCTCCCTAGCACGAGGCGGAAGCCCCGGAGTGCTCGACGGCTCCGAGAAGAAGATCTTTTCGGCTCGGAAACGCTGCTCCAAGCAAAGCCTGGTTTTCTATAAAACCCGCTGTAAGTGAGCTACGCCTACGCTATTTTTAATATAGTTTTTATTTAATTATATTAACGTTATTAAGAACATATAATAAATACTTGGGCTATTATTATGGGTTATATAAGTATTTTTTTTAACGCTTATATAATAGTAATAATAGTTAGACTATTAATTAGTCTCGGCAAATAATAGACTAAAATCTATTGGTGATAATACTAGGTTTCATCGAAGGAAATTATTTTAAAGTAAACGAAGCGCTGTCCGAGTACCGAGTCACCACCTTCTCAGGTGAGTGCATGGTCCCTTTCATCTTACACATAGATATGAAGTATTTATTATATAATTTACGTGTTGTGAGTGCATGGTCCCTTTCATCTTACACATAGATATGAAGTATTTATTATATAATTTACGTGTTGTGAGTGCATGGTCCCTTTCATCTTACACATAGATATGAAGTATTTATTATATAATTTACGTGTTGTGAGTGCATAGTCCCTTTCATCTTACACATAGATATGAAGTATTTTATATAAACTACGTGCTATGTGTGCATATTATCTGAATACTTGCTGTCTATGCTGGATGAACGTTTTATACATGTTTTAAAGGATTTAAACTGTATACGTATTTTATATACACGAATATGTTGGGTATGATGATGGGTAGATGAATGATGAGAGATAGAAGATGACGTGAGTATACATTGGCAGCTATAGACTTAGTGCCTATGGGACAAACACCGGTAGCTATGGACTTAGTACCTGTTAAACGTTGGTAGCTATGGATTTAGTACCTGTTGGGAATTGGTAGCTATGGACTTAGTACCTATTAGTTAGACACTGGTAGCTATGGATTTAGTACCTGTAGGAATTGGTAGCTATGGACTTAGTACCTGTTGAGCACTGGTAGCTATGGATTTAGTACCCGATGAATAGACTATAGCAGCTATGGAATTAGTGCTTTACGAACGAATATCGGCAGCTGTGGATTTAGTGCCAGTCCTATAACCCTGGAAGTAAGGGAATTTGGAATAACGAATGCAGAATAGATGACTCTTAGGAGTAAAGAAGATAACGGGGATGGGTAATTGGGTTAATTGTTTGATGATTGAACATAACAATTATATTATTGTGGGTTGAAAACCCTATGTACTCACCAGGTTTCCCAACTTGACCCACTCAGTTTATTTACATCACAGGTGGCGATATGAAGTGACATTACATTGAGAGATTTAAAGAGATGTAGATCACTAGTGTAAATAATTGTAAGTTCTGTTTATGCTTATGTTTCTGTATTAACGATGACATCCCAAACGTTTTAAGATGAATAAAAAATACGTTTCTTCGAAAATTTTTTAATAACGTATTTATCGTGTTTTTATGGGAACAAATTCCGCAACCTTTTTATAAAATGAAGTACTCTGATTTTTATAAAGCATAAACAAAATTGGTCTTTTCTGGCCGTGATTTTGGGGATGTCACAGTTGGTATCAGAGCATTAGTTTAAGCGAACTAGGAATATGGATTTATTTCTAGACTTAAACTTAGAATGCTAAGCGATGATTGTGAGGTGTGAGCACTAGCTTATTTTAGGAATTATGCCTAAAATGCTTTTATGTGCTAAATACTTGTGCCTGATATGCTGTTAGTTGTTCGGATCTATGGTCTGTTGCCGACCGGATCTGGAAACCTTATGTGTTTAGGATTCTAAACGTACGACTACGATATTAGAACTAGCATATAAACGTTTCGGTGTGATAAGGATGATTTAACCGTCAATCCTAAGTAAAGATCTAGATTCACCTTATTCGGTGTATAGATCAAAATGGCAAGAACCCATAGCGGAAACGTGAATGCAAATGGGAACAGAAACCAACCCCCAGTGATTGAGCAAATACCGGTGATGGAAGCTGCCGCTGAGCCAGTCACAATGGCCGGAGTGCAAGCGATGATCCAAGCGATGTTGGATCGTCAAATGGAGGAAATTAGACGTTTGCTCCAGCAAAATCGTGAGGAAGCCACTATTCAGATCGAACAGCCCAAGTTGAACGAAGGGCAGACTGAGGAAGGAAACTACAGTGGGACTGTTGGTCAAGTCAACCCACCAATAGTTCGAAAAAACAACCAAGATGACGAGGTCGAGAGGAATGGATGCAAGTACAAGGATTTTCTGACTTGCAAGCCATCGACTTTCACTGGAAAGGAGGATCCGATCGGGGTCATGGATTGGATCTCGGAGATGGAGTTAGCCTTCATGACATGCGGTTGTAGAGGGAAGCTACAGACCACATTTGCAGTGCGTCAGTTTAGAGGAGGCGCTGTACGTTGGTGGAATACCTTGGGGAAGACTCTGAGCCCTAATGAGCCTCTGCAACTGACATGGGCAGAATTTCTGGTGCAATTCAAACGAAAGTACTGCTCAGCTCAAAACCTGCTTGAGCTAGAGAACCAGTTTCTAACCCTGAAGAAGGGAAGCATGTCAATCGATGAATACACCAACAACTTCACAGAGAAGATGGAGTTTGCCTTGCGTCTTGTTCCGGATGAGCTGACGAAAATCGACAAGTACGCAAAAGGACTTCCATGGGAGTACGCGGTGCCAGTGCGTCAAGCACCTACTCTAGAGGCAGCTATTTGGGCTGCCAAGTCTGTCGAAGATATGATCAAGGGAAGAGACTCTAGCAAGATGGAGGTTGGCGAGAAGAGAAAGTTTGAAGGATCTTCAAGGTCCAGCGAGAAGAGAAAATTCTCGAAGTTTGAAGAAGGAACGCAATGGTGTGACAAGTGTAGAAAGAAGCACATCGGGAAATGCTCTAAATATACGACATGCTTTAAATGCAGGAAGACTGGTCATTACGCCAGCGAATGCAAAACCAAGAGAGAAGTCTGCTTTAAGTGTGGAGAAGAAGGACACTTCAAACAAGACTGCCCAAAGAGAGAAGGGGCTACAAAGCCAAATGTGCCACCAAAGCCAAAGGCGAGAGCATTTCAAATGATCCTTGACGAAGCAGATGACAATGCAAGGATTCAAGAGTGAAGGCTTGACATCCGAGGATCAAGTTATGGAGTAATCGTGTAGATAGTACCTCACGATGTAGCCCGTTAGAGGCATAGTCTAGGGTAAAGTTGAACACCTATGTAACAGTTTCAAGAAATAATATAAAACCTTTGTTTTGTTATCTGATGTGTTAAGTTGTTGTATGGTGACTTGGAAAAACTGCGGGACAATACTTGGGACGAGTATGAGTAGGTGTGAATGGTAGTAGAGGCCTATACTACCGGAAGCACAGGACTCACACTTGGATCAGGGAAAGTCACAAGGTTACCAAGAAGCCAGTAATTCATTTCGTTTTATTCAAGTATGCCGTTACCATTGTTTCGGTAATGACTAAGAAGATTGTTGTTATCCCGACCCTAGTGGTCATATCAACTTGAGTCCGACTACGATGAGTAGGTTACGTGGTTCAGAGAACCAAGTTTGATATAGCGTCCGACTTAAACCAAACGATTAAAAATCAAAGCGATCAATAGAAGTATCGCGCTCGTTGGTAGCTAGAAATGCTACATGTTAAAGTATGATTATATCACATTAGAACATGAAGGAAGGCTTAGTCTGTTTTACAATTTAAGAGACCTGAGTCTAAACGTACATCACATGATGATAGGTCATAATTTGAAGTCTAATATGAGGTAGAGAGCAGGTGCACGATCAAGTATTGCTTACAGTCAATAAGTCTAAGAGATAGACTTGAAGGAATAAAGAAGTTATAATTATTACCTAGGATGAAGAGATGACGTATGGAGTCATTATACGATCCTTGTTTCGTTGATGATTCCGGGATGTAATCATCCTAAGGGGGAGATAATTGTAACGCCCGCAGATCCGGGCTAGTCAATTTAGAGGCAATAGGGGTCAAAAATGACTTTTCGACAAAAGATTATTTAGAATGAATAGTCTTAACCAAGTTTTATAATATGTCACAAGGTTTCCGTACATATAAAGAACGCCGAAATCCGAGTTATAACGAAGAAGTTATGGCCCACCGAAGTTTTACGGCAAAACCGGCACGGCACCGGAAGACGTAAATAGTGAATTTACGATAGAAGACTTTTTAGCCTTATCAATCTAAACAAAAGTTGTAGAATATGTTAAACTAAGAGCATCGATAAAAAGAACGCCCAAATCTGACTTCGTATGAGGAAGTTATGATTTTTCTAAGATTCGGCTTAGCAGTGTACAGCCCGAAACTCGAATTTTAGTTCGAGCGGTTTTTGGCTTACGTGAAATAAATGAGAGTTGAAGATCTCATTAATAGGAACTCAACGGTAAAAAGACAGATGAAAACGGAGTCCGTATGAAGGAGTTACGAATTCTTCGCGGTCATTTAACAGTCTAAACGCCTCGTACTGTTAAATTTAAGATCGGTCGAGAATTAGCCAACGGAGTCAAAATGAAAGTTGTAGATATTATTTTTACCTACGCGTGGATATAAAGAACGTCAAAAACGGAGGTCGTATGTGAAAGTTACGGATTTTAGAAGTCGGAAGTGTGTTGTGCGAAAATGGGTGATGTGGCACAATCTTGGCCATTGCTTTCTCCCCAAGTCTTGCCACTAGATGGTGACATGTGGCACCAAGTTCAGCCATTTTCACCCTATAAATACCACCTCTCCCACCCTCATTTTCTTCACACCTTTCCCATTCTTTCTTCTCTTTACTCTCTCTCTAAAACCTCTCTCTAGCCCCGAAATCCCCCGAAAAGCCTAGGGAACCTCCCTAGCACGAGGCGGAAGCCCCGGAGTGCTCGACGGCTCCGAGAAGAAGATCTTTTCGGCTCGGAAACGCTGCTCCAAGCAAAGCCTGGTTTTCTATAAAACCCGCTGTAAGTGAGCTACGCCTACGCTATTTTTAATATAGTTTTTATTTAATTATATTAACGTTATTAAGAACATATAATAAATACTTGGGCTATTATTATGGGTTATATAAGTATTTTTTTTAACGCTTATATAATAGTAATAATAGTTAGACTATTAATTAGTCTCGGCAAATAATAGATTAAAATCTATTGGTGATAATACTAGGTTTCGTCGAAGGAAATTATTTTAAAGTAAACGAAGCGCTGTCCGAGTACCGAGTCACCACCTTCTCAGGTGAGTGCATGGTCCCTTTCATCTTACACATAGATATGAAGTATTTATTATATAATTTACGTGTTGTGAGTGCATGGTCCCTTTCATCTTACACATAGATATGAAGTATTTATTATATAATTTACGTGTTGTGAGTGCATGGTCCCTTTCATCTTACACATAGATATGAAGTATTTATTATATAATTTACGTGTTGTGAGCGCATGGTCCCTTTCATCTTACACATAGATATGAAGTATTTTATATAAACTACGTGCTATGTGTGCATATTATCTGAATACTTGCTGTCTATGCTGGATGAACGTTTTATACATGTTTTAAAGGATTTAAACTGTATACGTATTTTATATACACGAATATGTTGGGTATGATGATGGGTAGATGAATGATGAGAGATAGAAGATGACGTGAGTATACATTGGCAGCTATAGACTTAGTGCCTATGGGACAAACACCGGTAGCTATGGACTTAGTACCTGTTAAACGTTGGTAGCTATGGATTTAGTACCTGTTGGGAATTGGTAGCTATGGACTTAGTACCTATTAGTTAGACACTGGTAGCTATGGATTTAGTATCTGTAGGAATTGGTAGCTATGGACTTAGTACCTGTTGAGCACTGGTAGCTATGGATTTAGTACCCGATGAATAGACTATAGCAGCTATGGAATTAGTGCTTTACGAACGAATATCGGCAGCTGTGGATTTAGTGCCAGTCCTATAACCCTGGAAGTAAGGGAATTTGGAATAACGAATGCAGAATAGATGACTCTTAGGAGTAAAGAAGATAACGGGGATGGGTAATTGGGTTAATTGTTTGATGATTGAACATAACAATTATATTATTGTGGGTTGAAAACCCTATGTACTCACCAGGTTTCCCAACTTGACCCACTCAGTTTATTTACATCACAGGTGGCGATATGAAGTGACATTACATTGAGAGATTTAAAGAGATGTAGATCACTAGTGTAAATAATTGTAAGTTCTGTTTATGCTTATGTTTCTGTATTAACGATGACATCCCAAATGTTTTAAGATGAATAAAAAATACGTTTCTTCGAAAATGTTTTAATAACGTATTTATCGTGTTTTTCTGGGAACAAATTCCGCAACCTTTTTATAAAATGAAGTACTCTGATTTTTATAAAGCATAAACAAAATCGGTCTTTTCTGGCCGTGATTTTGGGGATGTCACACTTACCGTGCACCTGCAAAAGATGCAAAGGTATGTCGATCACCTTCGCAAGTTAAATGTTGACTTTGGGGAAGACTTGGCAATCGACATGGTGCTTCACTCTTTGCCTCCGATGTACAACCAATTTAGGATGACCTACCACATGAACAAAGAGGAGGTCACCCTAAGCAAACTCCAAGGTCTTTTGAGAGTCGCTGAGAGCAACTTCAAATACAAGTCTGTTGCACCCACTCCCAATCCGTCTGCTGCTCCTGTCTTGGCAATTGGTCAAGGAAAGGGAAAAAAGAGGAAGGCTTCATCAAAGAACTATCGCAAGGTTAAAGCTCGAGATGGTGCCTCTTCTAGTGGGACCAAAGTTGATCCCTCTAAGCCCTATCCTAACCCGAAGGAGGCAGAGTGCCACCACTGCCACAAGATAGGACATTAGAAGAGAAGCTGCCCAGAATACCTGCAAGCAATCAAAGAAGGAAAGATCAAGCCATCTTTCGCAGGTATATACACAATTAAATCTAACGATTCTAATCATGCTATTTCTTGGGTTCTTGACACCAGTTGTGGTTATCACATTTGTTCAAATGTGCAGGGACTAAGAAGAAGTAGGGATGTGGAGCAAGGAAGGATCAATCTAATCATGGGGAATAGAAGATCGTCGCCTGTTACCAAGATTGGAGTGTATTCTTTAGTGCTTAGGAATAATTTATGTTTAGATTTGAACAATTGTTGCTATTTGCCAGAAATGGCTAGAAACATCATTTCATTTCATGGTTTATATAGACAAGGATTTAGATTTTCTTTTAATAATGAGAATGGTTCTATTTTGGCTTATCTAAATAGTGTCTTTTACTTTGAAGCTATACCATGTAATGGAATATATGAAACTGTTATGATTGTTGATAACTTAGGAAATGATGTTTTGAATATTGATTCTTCCACTAGTTTGGATAAAGCATCCTTGTGGCATTGCCGTCTTGGACATGTCAACAAGAAACGCATAGCCCAACTCTAAAAGGATGGAGTGTTAGAGTCATTCGACCTTAGGGAAGATGACACATGCGAGTCTTGTTTACTTGGAAAGATGACTAAGTCACCCTTCACAAATACTTGTGAAAGGGGTGAGGGGCTATTGGACCTAATACATACCGATGTATGTGGACCCTTTAGATCAACCACGAAGGATGGGAACCGCTTCTATGTGACTTTTACCGATGATTATAGTAGATATGGGTATATCTATTTAATCAAGCAAAAGTCAGAAACCTTTGAAAAGTTCAAAGAGTTCAAGAATGAAGTGGAGAATCAATTGGGCAGGAAAATCAAGATGCTTCGATCCGATCGAGGAGGAGAGTACCTAAGTCTTGAATTCCACGATTATCTCAAGGAGTGTGGAATAGTTTCGCAATTGACGCCTCCTAGGACACCACAGTTGAATGGTGTGGCAGAAAGGCGTAATCGAACCTTATTGGATATGGTTCACTCTATGATGAGTCGTGCTTCACTACCTATCTTCTTTTGGGGGTATGCCTTAGAGACTGCCGCCCATATCCTTAACCGAGTCCCTACTAAGAAGGTTGCCAAAACACCTCACGAGATGTGGACGGGGAAAGCTCCCTCGTTGGCACATATCAAGGTTTGGGGTTGCGAGGCTTTCGTAAGACGAGATACTCACGACAAGCTTGAACCTCGAAGTGAGCGATGTATTTTCATCGGCTACCCGCAGACATCCTTTGAATATCTCTTCTATAGACCGAAAGACAATGTTGTCTTTGTTGCGAGGAGAGGAGTTTTCCGAGAGCGAGAACTCATAAGCCAAGGAGACAGTGGGAGGCAAATCGAACTTGAAGAGATTCAAGAGTCGATAGATGAAGGAACCTCTACCGCTGGCATTCAACCCGAGGAGGAAACTCCGGTTGAACCGATTGACGAGTCCTTACCTCTTAGATGTTCCGATAGAGTTAGAGTTCATCCCCAGTTTTATGGTTTTCATATTACTACCGAAGGGGACACGTATATTAGTGATGGTACACTAGTAAATCATGATGAACCTAATAGCTATAAGGAAGCCATGACAGGCCCAGAGTCTGCGAAATGGAAAGAGGCAATGGATAGCGAGATCCAATCCATGTACGATAACCAAGTTTGGAATTTGGTTGATTATGTGCCCGGACGTAAGACCGTTGGGTGCAAGTGGATCTTCAAGAAGAAGACCGACGTGGATAGGAACGTACACACGTATAAAGCGCGATTGGTTGCGAAGGGCTTTACTCAACTCCAGGAGTTGACTATGATGAGACCTTCTCACCAGTTGCGAAGATTAAATCTATTAGAGTGATGCTAGCAATTGCCGCATTTCATGATTATGAAATTTGGCAAATGGATGTCAAGACCGCCTTCCTTAATGAAAAGTTGGCTGAGGATGTTTACATGGCTCAGCCAGAGGGGTTTGTGAATCCGAAGCATCCAAATAGAGTGTGTAAGCTTGAAAAGTCCATTTATGGACTGAAGCAAGCGTCTCGCAGATGGAATCTTTGCTTCGATGAGAAAGTCAAAGAGTTTGGATTTGTACGAAGCGAAGACGAATCTTGTGTATATGTCAAAGCCAGTGGGAGTATAGTAAGCTTCCTCGTTCTATATGTCGATGACATATTACTCATAGGAAACGACATCCCGACTCTGCAGGAAGTCAAGACCTGGCTCGGGAAGTGTTTCGCTATGAAGGACCTCGGAGAGCTTCTTACATTTTGGGAATAAGGATAGTAAGAGCAAGAAGTAAGAGACTAATTGGACTTAGTCAGAATACTTACTTAGAGAAGGTACTAAAATGTTTTAGTATGGAAAACTCAAAGAAGGGAGAACTACCGATACAAGGAAATGCCAAATTGAGTAAGACTCAAAGTCCGAGTACTGAAGCTGAAATAGCAGAAATGAGCCGAATACCGTACGCTTCCGCAGTTGGCTCAATCATGTACGCTATGACTTGTACTCGCCCTGATGTAGCCTTCGCTTTGAGCATGGTTAGCAGATATCAAGGGAACCCTTGCAAAGCACATTGGATTGCGGTAAAGAACATCCTTAAGTACCTTCGGAGGATGAAAGAATGGTTCTTAGTCCTTGGAGGGAGTGATGACTTGAAGGTGCGAGGGTATAGTGATGCCAGTTTTCAGACCGATAGGGACAACTACCGTTCGCAGTCGGGCTGGATCTTTACCCTAAATGGAGGAGCAGTAACTTGGAAGAGTTCCAAGCAAGAAACTGTAGCTGATTCAACGTGCGAATCAGAGTACATCGCAGCGAGCGAAGCGTCGAAGGAGGCGATATGGCTAAAGAACTTCATTGGTGATCTTGGAGTTGTGCCTGCCATAAAGGAGCCCATGGAGATTTTCTGTGATAACGAAGGTGCGGTTGCCTTGACCAAGGAACCGAGGGATCATGGTAGATCTCGACATATTGACAGAAAATATCACTTCATTAGACATCGTGTAGAAGAAGGACAACTCATAGTTAAGAGAATATCATCAGAAGATAACCCAGCAGATCCGCTTAAGAAGGGACTGAGTAGGGTTAAGCACTTGCAGCATGCTAGGAGTATTGGGCTGAAGGATGATATTAGTATAGATTAGATATTATTAGAAACATATAATAGATAAATGTAATTAACATTTGATGATTAAATAAAGGAGTTTTATTTATAAGTAAAGTTACTGTCATATGTTAATTGTTTAACTATTGTTTCACTTTGCATGTTTTGACTTCCAGAATAATTGAGTTTATTAAGAATAATCGAATTATTCAAATTGTCCACAATCGTTCATATGTTGGAAGTAGATATGAATGAAGATTGTCATGAATTGGTGTGTAGATTGTCTAAATGGTGTTAGACATAGCAAGGGTTGCTGCAACATTCATGAGTGCTTATGAACTGGTTTTGAGCATTGGAACAAACCCGCGCTTGCTGGAATCACTTTATGGAATACGATATAAAAGGTGATCGCAAGACGATAATATCATATAGTCTTAAAACCTAGATATATGGTTTATTATTTGTTAATTGATTGTACATTGATAATGCGAAAACGCATCAGTAACTTGGTGTTATAAAACGCATTGTTGTGTATAGTTGGTTAATGAATAAGTAAATGCATATAAGTCGAAGTTTATCTGTAAATTTTATCCTAAGAGGGTAGAAGAGATATCTTGGCCACTCGATGATTTGATTTGGCTTATGTGCCGGGCCCGGTCAGGACTGAATTGATGTGTTTGATTAAGTTCTATGTCGAATAAATCGAAGATCGAGAAATCAAATGCTAGACTAACCATTCCATAGGATTGTCAGCATGATATCTAACAGAGGACTGTACGATCCCTTATCTAAAGGACAAGATTGATTAGATCAGAGTTTGATAGCGTCTTTGAGAGCTACGATTGCAAACCGAATTGTACTTGTATAGTTACTAGACTTATCCAAGTGGGAGACTGTTGGAATAGCTAAGGCTGCAACTATATTAGGCAAGTATTTGATCCGGTTGTGCATGGTCCTTTTGGGTTGCCTTCACCATAGCAACTTGATGGATGATTTGTTAAGAGAGAGTAAATATTATAAGGAATAATATATGGTTATTTGATTAATATAAGTCATAGATTAATTGGAATTAATTTGGTGACTTAAAGAGATTAATTAAATAAGAGGGTATAAATTGTCAATTGTTTGATAGTTACAATTTAGACTATAAATCCTTATCCAAGATAGGATGGACGATTTCTAGGGCTTGGATAAGCCAAAATCGTCCATAGGGTTATCAAGGAAAGGATATGGATCAACTTAAAGTCTAAGTTATCCAATTAGGGTTAAAGCTGTAATCCTTAAGGAGTCTACAAGTATAAATAGACCCTAGGGGTGAGGGAATTCGACACATCATCTAAAGTAGAGATACTCTAGCCGAATTCCTCCCCTCTCTTCTCTCCTAAATCATCTTTCTTGCTATTGGTGTTTGTAAGCCATTAGAGGAGTGACATTTGTGACTCTAGAAGCTCCAAGACAACAAGATCAATAAGGAATCCAAAGGTATGATTCTAGATCTATTTTAATGTTGTTATTTAACCTAATTAGCCATTAGAAGTCTTGGATTCAAAGCATGTTTAATTAGAAAGCCTAGATTCGAGCATTAGGGTTTTGCATGCGCACATAGGAAAGTTCTTATGGCTAAAACCCATCATTTACAACATAATGAAAATGGTTGTGAGTCTATAGGCTCGTGTTGACGGTGGAACGAAGATACACCGTGAGTCCAGATACACACATTATTGGTAGAACGAAGAAAGGTCATAACCATTATTTGTATGCATGTATATGTATTGTAATATATGGTATTTTGGGCAAATCACTAAGCTTTTGTTGGATTAAGGTGTCTAGGCTCATAAATGAATTGGTATAAACTTGTACTTAGAAGGAAAGTCCGATTTTGGTTGCCCTCATAAGTAAAAGTTGGTTAGAATGGCATTAGAGAGAGAGAGAGAGACAGAGAGAGAGAGAGAGGATAAATTTATTAGTGTATTACATGATTAATAAATTGTAATAAATAATTTGTTAATATATTATATGATTAATATATTAATTGAAAATAGATAGTTGATTTAGTAACTTATTATGTGATTAATAAATTTATATTAGATCAATTGTTGAATAATTGATTTTTTAGTTTATATGATTAATATATTAATGTGAAATCAATTAGAATGGGTTAATTATTAATCAAAATTAATCTGGAATTAATTCGAGATTAGTTGGAATTAATTAAAGGTGCAAGGGGTGAATTATAATTGTTCATAGTTGAGCAAGGAAAGACAATTCTAGAACCTACCATCATATGGACAGTTTTTGGAGCTCTTTTAGGGTGTCCAAAAGCCTCCTGGTAGTTAGGGATGTCAACGGGGGCAATATGGGGCGGGGAGTGCACCTGCCGCCCCCGCCCCCGAAATTTCCCTGTTCCCCTGCCCCCGCCCCCGCCCCCGGAATGTTCAATGTTCCTACCCCCGCCCCCGCCCCTGCCCCCGATTGATTTTGGGCTACTTTTTTTTTGGGCTAAAAGAAGTTGTTATTTAGGCTAAAATAAGCTATTTTTTAGATAACAAATAATTATTTATAGCATAATTTTATATGTTAAAAATAAAAAAAGTTATAGCATTTTAAAAAATTATACTAACAATTTAAAAACATGTTTTTTAATTAATTTTGGAAGCTCAAAATCATGTTATTGTTTATTATATTTATATAATTAATATATGTGTAATTTATTAACGGGGTCCCCATGGGGATTTCGGGACGGGATTGCCTACCCCCGCCCCCGCCCCCGCCCCTGATTTTTTTAAAAGAAATCCCCCAAACGGGACGGGGGCCCCACGGGAACGGGGTTCCCCGGGACTTTTTGACATCCCTACTGGTAGTAGATAAGGAAAGGATTTGAACTGGGATTTAAATCTCTTATTTAATCTTTCAAATTTTGCTTTGTCCGTAAGTTACCTAAACTATAAATAAGACACTTGGGGCACTTAAATTCATGGTTTTCATTTCTTAGAAGGTTGTGAATGAAAATTATACCTTCCTCCTCGCTCTCTTCTCTTGCCTTCTAGTTCAAGGGTTTGGATGTTAGCCATTAAAGGCATCGTCCTTTTGGTGCTACGCTTTCGTAGACCAACAACTACAAGGGTTTGAAGTGATTTGTTTACTACAACAAATCAAAGGTATGTAACCCCAACTTGATGATTTTTATTATATTAGGGTTTATCTAGATTTGTTATTAATGTACGTTGCCTTCAAAGTGTGAGACATAAATCCTTATAGATTGCATGTACCCTTCTTAACTGTTAAGTGATTTTCTACATTGTACATGTCTTATAACCTATTAAACCAATCACTGGTATCAAAGCTACTTGGTGTGTATAACATTGAAAACACATGAGTTGAATTGAACAATTTTTTTTTGTTAAACTATGATCTCGACGTGACAAAGGCTCTGTTACGACGTGAACTCAGGTTGAATAAAAAAATTTGGGATTTTTTGCCTAATGTGATTTATGTGGTTGTTATTTGGTAATTATCTATTTTGATTTCTTCCAAATCCGATTTTGCATGCCTAAGATGATAAAAATAAAAATCCTAAATGTTAGGAGATAATTCTAAACAAGATAATATTTAATTATAAGGTTAATTAAAGTTATCCTTGTGCATTTAATACTAAATATAATTATAAGATTAATTCAAAGATAATTATAAATCCATGATAGATTTAAATGATTAATTAGTTATATAATTAATTTAGACATTAATATATATATATATATATATATATATATATATATATATATATATATATATATATATATATAAATGTTTAATACTATATGTATAAGAAAAGTCAGTCAAATATCTAGTATGCCTTATTCACGAAGGCATGCTATAAGAGGGATATAAGGAAACGACCTATAAACTGACCATTGAATGAGTGTCCTTTTCACCCACCGCTCTTTTGCGTGGTGGAGGATCGTTAGCTGAACAGGTTTGATAGGACATAAAAGATTAAAATTATAATACATAAAGTGCTAGAAAATTCTTTTAAAATCAGACTCTAGTGTACTAGAACATTCTTTTAAAATTCAACTCTAGTTACTTTAGGAGAAATGTGAAAATGTATCATAATCCATGAAAACGTACATCATTTCTTTTTTAGTCGTTAGTGGAGCATGTGTGGTTAATCGGTACACTAATGAGGGACTATAAAGATGAAATGATGAAACAACCCGGTCTTATAATTGTTGATGGAGTGTGTGTGGTTGGCCGACACATCAATGAGAGATTACAAATCGATCGGTGGTGTTTGAGTGAGTTTTCATGGTTATTCACATCTTAATTGTGATCCTTAACATCTCAGTCACAATTGGTAAGAGCATAATCCGAGATTAAACATTCCATTGATGTTTTAATGAAAATCTCAAAAGTTCTAGGAGTTTCATATGACTGAAACTGGTGAAATGTTTCCACCTACCTAACATAGTTTCGTGATATGACTACTGTATCCCTCCTCATAAAAAATGAAAATATGGATCTTATCCTTAAATTTAATTTATGGGTTAATAATTAAGAATTAAAATTAACTAACTTGATTTCTCTTTTCTCCCAATTTTATATGTCTTATGAAGATAGAAATTGTCTTCCTCGTTCTTATGGAAATGAGTTTTCTCAATCTTCTAGAGATGGTCTTCCACATTTGAGTCAATGTGAAATTGTCTTCCCTTCCTTAGGAAATGGTGGAGCTAGACCTCTCATTTCCTCAAGTCTTCCACCTCTTCCTACAATTAATCTCTTAACGTCATGTTTTCATTGAGTTGAAATATATGAAGCAACTCAATCCCTATTAGCATTTAAACATCAATATGCAAATTATGTGTGTGTGCCTGTTTTGAAAATGAAATTGTGCATTAACAAATTCGAAAGAATGGGTGTCGTATTCCTGAAGCATAAATGATTAAGAACACAACTGAAGCATAAATGCTTATAGGGGGTGTCTAATCCCAAGGTTTCCATGGACATTAAAAATGGTAACATTGGTGATCAAGAAAAGATTTCTCTTCCTAATGGAAAAGAAGCAGCTAAGGTCAAATCGTTTGATCATATGGTAACGAGAAATGCTCGTTCTGAGATCATTACCAATGTTGACTCCAATGAGTCCATTTGTTTCTATTTCCAACTGAAGGCGCATTGGAAATGAAGCTGCCCAAACTACCTGAAAGATCTTGAAGATGATAAAGTCAATTCATGTGACTCTACTTCAAGTACATCCATTGTCTAACTCTACAAGTTCCTATTCTTAGGCTCTTGATACATAATGTAATTATCACATTTTTATGGTATTGCAAGATGTAAAAGAAGGAAGGAAGGTTAAGTAAAGTGAGCTAAAAATGATCATGAGAAATGGACTTTGGTCACATGCTTCGATGGTTAGAATTTGGAGCTATTACTAAGGAGTTAGGGTTATTTTAATAGATTTCTATAAGTCTTTAGTGATGTCTAGAAATATAATTTTTCATTTTATGCATTATAAGGACAAGTTCTGATTTTCTTTTTAGCAATAAAATGAAGTTTTGGTTTATAAAGTTGCCTTATTTGTATTTCCTTGCAATGAAATTTATGAAAGTGTTGGTTATGTTTCTAATAATGGTAATATTAATTGTGGATATTGATTCTTCAAAAACGTGCTTGTGGTACTATCATGATTTACCAAGTGAAAAAATCTCATCACCAATTTTCAATTGGACAGAAACTTGGAGTCATACAATTCGAATTGCATGATGCATGAGAATCTTGTTTATTGGGAAAATATGACAAATTCATTGTTCACTTATTTATGTGAGGCAAGTGAATGAGTAATGGATCTAGTACATGTTGATTTGGACTCTTCAGATCCGCTACAAGGGATGATAACTCTATTCGTCATGATCTTCTGATGCTTCCATAAATATGGTTTTGTTTATAAGATTAAGCAGGATTCTAGAACTTTTGAAAAGGTTCAAAGATTAGCAGAATAAATAGAAGAATCTATTAGGCATAAAGATAAAAGATTCTCCAATCTTAAAGGAAATGAGAGTGAATCACTGATAAATCTTTATTATTGGTCCATAATAATGACTATGACTATAATTAAAATTTAGACTTAAATAAAATAAGCGTAACTTAAGTTACAGAGTTATAGCGAAAACCGAGTAATTACACGCACATATCTCTAACCCAAATACTCCTTCTCGTCGGATTCCTATATATGATAGACTACTAAAAATACTCAAGAACTCGAAAAAGTCGAATCTTAAGAAGGGAAGACTTTTGAGAGAGAAATATTGAAAAGTGGTCAGGGAAATAAAGGAATTCACATTAATTTATAGGTCTGGAAGGGGTGGTTGTCGCGCCCTTCGTCGGAAAGGGCGACATGGTTGTTTTCTAGTGGGGACACATGGCGCAATTCGGGTGGGGGTGTCAGGCGCGCCACACATGAGCTCCATTTTCGACGAGTTTTATATCCACACATAGCTATCGACGAGATCTACAACTTTCATTTAGACTCCATCGACTAATTTTGACTTTATTTTTAAAGTTATATTTTTAACAGACTTAGATTGTTAAAGTCCGTTAAAAATTCATAATTCTCTCGTCCGACATCCGTTCTCGACTATCCTTATATCGATGGACTCCTATTAACGAGATCATCAACTCTTGTTTATATTTTCTCCCTAACAATCAACTGATCTCAAATTCGGTTTCTGTGTTGCACAATGTTACACTGAAACGGCTAAAAATCAAAACTTCCTCAATTGAAGTCAGATTCAGACATTCTCTATATGCACGCTCTGAGTTTTGCGACTACTATGACTTTTGTTTAGATTTCTTAGGCTAATAAGTAACCTATCTAAAATTCACTTTTTGCATTATGCTGAACCGTGTCGGTTTAATCGTGAAAATTTGAAGAAACATAACTTCTTTATACGATCGAATTTACATGCTCTATATATCTACGAAAATCATATTGATGTTCTCTATATATTTACGATGCTTATTTTGGCTCAAAGTAATATATTTATACTTACTATTTCACAATAATAGCTTAATGAATATACAAAACTAGGTTATAACCCGTGTGTTACACAGTTGACATAAGTATTTTATATGATACGACACAAAATGTATTTAATAAATAATAATACAACTACAAACAAAAAATTATATATAATATTTCATGCAACTATGGACGAAAATATTATTGGTTTTAAAATTTTCATAATTTTTGGTTTGAATATTAGCCCTTTTATAATGCAATCTGATACTATTTTATTTAAAGGAAGGATTAACGGTTTTAAAATTTTAAAAATATTATAAAAACACTGTAGATTATGCTTGTATATTTGCAGAAATATTTGACATTTTGATTGAATAAAAAAATAGTGTACTATATTATAAAATAAGCAATTTTCAAAAGATGAAAAAAAACATGATGTTGATTTTTTATAAGCAATGGATGTTAGTAACAGTTGATGTTGGTCATATTGACTTGGTTTAAATATCACAGGTAAGAAATCAATTTATGCTCATGAGCCTTGTTACACAAATTTTGCAAGTTGATATAATCTAAAATGGCAAAAAGTCTACTGTCACCACAACTCATAAACAAATAGGTGTATCATGGACAAATATCCCTCATTTTAGACAAATTTTGCTTAAAATCATGAAATTTTGAAGAAATAACTTATCTAGTTAGGAAAATTTTGTTGTGGGTTTCAGTATTCTTTCATTAAAAGGTTCATTTGATGACTTATAATATGTTATTTTTGTCCTTTTTCAAGGCTGGACCAAAATGTCCCTGGTGCCATCTTGTTTGATTTTGGGGTTATGGTTGTTGTTGCTGTTTCTCTATTATTTATGTTGGATTTTAGAGTACCGTTTAACCTTCTATTTGTGGGTTGACGTATGGAAGTCCTCCTCTTTTTGGTCCAAATGTTGACCATTTTGCCTTTGGATTCGATTTGAGGAAAATGAGAATGAAGATTTCTGAATGATGGTATAATATGTTACAAAGTTTTCAAGTACAATGTTATTAGAGGTAAAATATCATAATATGCCATTTATAATATCAAAAAAGCACCATGAGGAAACTACATTGTTATTAGAGGTAAAGTATGTCAAATATGGTAATTATCACGTTTCACATATTTGACATTTGCGCAGTACAAACAGACATAACAACAAACAAAGATAGATATTGTGAAAGAGTTATCCATATGTACAATTGTTTATAGCAGAAAGTACACACAACCCAATAACTTCAGTTATAGTGTAACCAATTAAGTTTACCATTATACCCCCATTCCTATTTTGTTCCGGACTTTTATGTATTTAGAGATCCTCTTTCCTTTCATGCACCTTTTATTAATCAAACACCATAACATCTTTCCTTTCCAGCTTGTTTTTTTGAGGAACTTTCTAAACGAAACCATAAATCGTTAAGAATAGGACTTACTTTAGTATGAGAGCACGAGTAGAAAATTTTATCCTTAAAAGAGCCAAAACGCATAAGTCATGTATGGAGGCAATGATGGGCAAAAGAGAAAAAAAAACTTTTTTTTTAACAAATTGGGGCATAATTCATGAAACATTTACATTAAATAACACTAAAACGAATGAGATGTTACCCACGAGGAGCAGAATCGTTATCAGCGAAAAATCAGATTTTTTTTGAATCATTGTGGTGACCTGGAACTGATTCTTCTGCTAAAAAAGAGATCTTCGTATCTGCACTTGTTCCTTTATATCCCTACATCCGATATTATATCAAATTAGAATAGATTGAATAATGGATGCACATAATAAGCCTACGAAAACCTCAAATTCCACATGTTAAAATTAAAACCAAAATATGTAGCTAACAAATCGTTTAAGAAGAGCTTTGTTACTTACATTCAAGTAAATTTATGATAAAACTAACAGTAATAAAACTGAAGAGGGGAACCAGTAGCTATGGGAAAACTGTGAGATTTACCTAATTATTGAAGAAATTAAACCTTGAAACACCTAGATTTAAGAAATAATGGATAAGAAATTAGAGTGGATTTTGGTGACTTGCTGATGACCGGAAGGAGAAACGATGCAGCATAATAAAATTACACATAAAATAAAGCACCATAAAAATTTAGGTTAAGATATGTGGAGAAGAGCGTATTCTGAACGGGAAATAGAAGAGACAAAGGTTAATGACTGTTTCTCATTTTTTTTTCTTGATTTTAAGGTATTAGATTCATGATTTGTTGTGATACGATAGATTGTTTCAAAATTTAGCTACTGATTTTAAGGTATTCAAGAATTATTGCATGGGCGGGAAAAAGTTAATTTCAAGATGTATAAAGCTGCCATGTGGTAGGAAGAAGCTGTATAAATGACACGTGGCATTTCAAAAGAGTCTTTCATTAGGATTGTAGATTAGTAAAATTGAGATGTTACATGAATCAACCGCTGAACAAGGAACAAAGGAACCCATGAGGGGGTGGTATGGAGCCGTAGGCGTGAATTTGGAATTTTGGAATGGAAGAATTAAATCAATGCATGATAGTAGGTACAAGAGAGACATTACTTGGAAAGTCAATGATTTTGGACTCTAGTTTAAGAGTTTTGAAATTGAAAGAAATAAACACATTTTTGAAAAGATTCTCCATTTATTTATTATAACTAATACATTACATATATAAATATTAGTATTACATATGATATTTTAATTTATGAAATTTGAAATAAACAAGAAATTTATATGTGGATATTATTTATTTCAAATAAATGTAAAAATCATAAAAGATTAAATGTTACATGAATATATCTTGATTTATTAGAGATGTATTGGTGTTTATAAAAAAAATGGACGAAAACCACAAACCTATATATCTACTATAATAAATAAAGATCAATTTTACCACATCTCAGTCTCTTATTAGTTTTGATATTTGTCATTTTGTAATATTTTTAAAATAAATAATATCTATATGTTAATTTCCTGTTTTTTTAATTTTTAAAATTAAAAAGCTACATAATACTTATACTTATATATATGTAAAAAAAATATTAAATGTAATAAATATGATAATAATAAACATGTCTTCTTTCCGTATCTTGTAATTTTATTTTCAAAAATACTTATTATTTACACTTTAATATTTAATGATTTTTATCAACCCTATAATATACACACCTAATGCATAGTTAACTTGTTATTTAAGAAAGAACTTTTTTTCATAATCAAAGTAGTTTGAGTTGGCATGAGACATAAATAAATCAATAAAAAAATTTCTAACGTGGGTATAGTGGGTGGTGCGGAGGCGTCAAAAAGTCCTTTAAATGGAAGTCAAACATCCCCGTTCAAGTCTTTATATTCCCGTCAACATCGAATTAGGAGTTTCCTTAATTAAAATATCCATAGTTAATTACCCGAATGAAAACCAAGTTCTACCAAACCCAAACCCAAATATCAGTAACCACATAAATCCAAGAAAGCTTATCGTATTATAATTATTTATTGCTTCAGCAAGGATTTTACTATACATTACCATCTTCTTCATGATCTAAGATCTACACCCACCATTTCAAGAACACGTCAATGGAGGTTTATCCCATGTTTCTGTTATTCTACAGCACTATATTCTTTATCTTGTCAAGTTCTGCTGCAGTAGATACAATATCTGCAAATCAACCAATCAAAGATGGCAAGACTATTGTTTCAGATGGCGAGATGTACGAACTGGGGTTTTTTAGCCCTGGAAAGTCTACGAATCGATACCTGGGGATATGGTACAAAAAGATATCAACGGGTACAGTTGTGTGGGTCGCTAACAGGGAGACTCCAATTAGCGATACATCTGGCCGTTTTGAAGTTGATAGACAAGGAAACCTGCTGATTCTCAGTGGAAGTAATACGGTGATCTGGTCATCCAATACGACAGCATCTGTCAGGAATGCTAATCCTGTGGCACAACTTCTAGACAGTGGAAATCTTGTCGTGTGGGATGAAAGTAGCACTAAAGAAAACCCCATCTGGCAAAGCTTTGACTATCCTGGTAACACGTTGCTACCAGGAATGAAACTAGGGAAGGATTTGGTAAAAGAAAGAGAGTGGTCTATAACCACTTGGAAGAGCCCTGGTGATCCTTCTATAGGTCTGTATAAACTCAGGTTAGACGCAAATGGATATCCGCAGGTATTTGTGGGAGAAGGTCAAGTTGATAACTTTAGGCTTGCACCATGGAATGGTGTTGGGTTTCGGGGCATTCCTGTTGAAAACACGAATCCAATTTACTCCGTAGAGTTTGTTGTCAACGAGAAGGAAATATATTATAGATATGAACTAATAGGTTCGGTTTTTCAAAGGATAATTGTGATGTCGGATGGCATCCTACTGCATATGAGTTGGATCAATCGAACCCAACAATGGGTCGTGTATGGAAGTATAGCTGTTGATAGCTGCAGTCAGTATGGACGTTGTGGTCCTTATGGAAGCTGCTTCATCAAAACATATCCCCCTTGCAGTTGTATGGAAGGTTTTGAAGTAAAAGACCCTGAAGAATGGAATGTCGGAGATTGGTCTAGTGGGTGTCAACGTGAAACGCCATTGGATTGTGGGAGTAGTAGTACTGCAGGGGATGACTTCCAGAAAATTTCAGGCATGAAGTTCCCAGACACAAGACGTTCATGGTTCAACGTGAGCATGTCCCTTGGAGAATGTGAGATAGCATGCAGAAGTAATTGCTCTTGTACAGCTTACGCAAATTTAGATATCAGAAACGGGGGAAGTGGATGTTTGCTATGGTTTGATGAGTTAATGGACATGGGAGAGCACGATGATCCTCAAGAACTTTACATACGATTGGCAACCTCTAAGTTAGCAGGTACACATATTTTGATCCATATATATACAACAAACCTTATTGACCCGATATACAATATTGAGCCTTTTATAAATTATTCTATAGTCATACTCATTTTATAAGGAATCTAAAGAGAAAAAAGTTGTGTCCATATTGAGCAGGTTTAAATGTATTTGATTTCGTATGGTTTAACAGTTATCTTTGAAATGTAACATTCGAAATTATTGTATTCATAAACAAAAGGTCAATCCAGCTTTGACCGGAAGCATGGAGTACTGACTATTGTGCTGTGTGTTTCGTCGGCTGCACTCCTATTGTGTGCAGTAGTATATGTCTACAGAAAGAAAAAGAAAATGCCTCACAAGAAACGGCGAGGTAAAACAAACAAGCATGATTACCATTTACAAGTTAATCTTCATATGATTTTTTTGGTAGATTCATTTAATCAAGGGCAATTGAAATGAGCTTTTTGTAGAAGATGCACATACCTTTAATTATGAGGATGATACGAGTGTTCAGATGGAAAACCTTGATGAACTACCCTTTTTTAGCCAGCATAAAATAGTTAAGGCTACAAATAACTTCAGCAGTGACTATAAGATTGGAGAAGGTGGCTTTGGTCCAGTTTACAAGGTAACTTATGGATGTTTTGGTATAAAATGCATTATAAAGAAATATAAACAGGAATGTTATGATCATAAGCTCCAAAATCTATCTTTTAGGGTGTGTTGGAAGACGGACAAGTAATAGCTATAAAGCGGCTATCAGAAACATCCGAACAAGGGCTTGATGAGTTCAGGAACGAAGTCATTTGTATTGCCAAACTACAACATCGGAATCTTGTGAAGCTCCTTGGATATTGCATTCATGGAAAAGAAAAGATTTTGATTTATGAATATATGGATAATAAAAGCTTGGACACCTACTTATTTGGTTTAACTCTCTCTAGTGCCTTATTGTCATACTTTTTGTAACAACTATTTCGAATTGATCACCCACATGCATCGACTAATTAGTTCATATATATATATATATATATATATATATATATATATATATATATATATATATATATATATATATATATATTGGACAGATGAAACCAGAAGTTCAATGCTTGACTGGCGTCAACGCTTTGGTATTATCCATGGTATTGCTCGAGGTATTCTTTATCTACATCAAGATTCTTGCCTTCAAATCATCCACAGAGATCTCAAGGCAGGCAATGTCTTGTTGGATAGTGAAATGAATCCAAAAATATCTGATTTTGGGCTTGCTCGAAGGTTTGTTGGACAAGATACCATGGACAAGACAAAGAAGGTGGTTGGAACATAGTAAGAATCTATAAAACATCGCCTTTAGATTACTTTTAATGTGTCCTCCTATAGAAAAAGATGGGAAAGATACAAAGAAACACGAAACTCTGTTACTAATTAATTAACTGAATTTGGCACTAGTGGTTACATTTCTCCCGAGTACGCAGTCCATGGGAGATTCTCTACAAAGTCAGATGTATTTAGCTTTGGAGTTCTAATGTTGGAGATTGTGAGTGGAAAGAAAAACAGAGGGTTCTCTCATGAAGGTCAAAGTGACAATCTTCTTGGACATGTAAGTTAACCGGTTAAACTAACTCCCACTATTTGAACGGGAAACTAGTGTTTTCATTAACATCTCCCCTAGCATACTTATATGAAGTCTGTTTCATTTAGTCTTGGAGACTCTATATAGAGGACAATTCTATTGAACTCGTGAATGCATCTATACGCAAATTATGTGTCATCTCTGAAGTACTACGGTCGATACATGTTGCATTATTATGTGTGCAACATCATGCAGAAGATAGACCAACCATGTTGTCAGTGGTTTTGATGCTAACTAGTAATGGTGTATTGCCTCCACCTAAAGAACCAGCTTTTTGGAGTGAAGAAAGTTATCGTCAACTTGGCTCTGTTTCATCGATGGATGAATGCATGCTAACACTATTGTATGCTACATAGAAAGAAAACATGTGTGCATGCCATATTTTTTAATACCCAATGTCCACAAATCTACCTATCATCACCTTTTGTTGCTTTTATTTTGCCGTTAACCATATCTTCATCGTATGATTTGTATGTAGCATATAATAGTGTTAACGTTATGTTATAATCACACTCATACTTTGTAGACAAATCTGGATCTACCTATCATAAAGTATTTTTTCCGCTTTATCTTGCATTAAATTTTGCACTATCTAAATGTTGTTTTAAACTTTATGGTTGCCATATGATAAATTTTATATGAAGGATTGACAGAATTATGGGTCATGCATATCTTCATATGAAGCTTATATATCATGTTTACCACAGTAATGATAGAATTGGTCGTTAAAATTTTTGACAAGTAACCACTTAGCCTTCAAAGTTCAAAATGAGCAAATTAGATGCCCGAAAAAACTCAATTGTACCTCTTTGGCCAGTAAGACAAACCATTCCAGCTCCATCCAGTTTCTATCCTAGGTGACGCCCATGTAGCATTGGGCTAACATCTGATCAAGGTAGTCCTCTTGATAAAATATAAACAAGCTAATCTACATAGATAGATAAAGTTGTGTCAAATCCATAAGTAAGGATTTAGCAATACAATGTGTAACATCCTAAATTTCGAGTCCAAAAATTTCTTTTAAAAACAATACTAATTCATAGCGTCAAGTCATTCAAACATACAAAAAGGGTTTATATGACAAATCATAGTTTCATTTCCAAAACACTTGTTTAATTATCAGAGTAAACATCCCATGCTAACTTGTCATGGTGTGTGCACTCCAACCCTCTCGAGCTCCTTTTTGTAAACTGAACACCTGAAACCAAAACTGAAAACCGTAAGCACGAAGCTTAGTGAGTTCCCAAACCTACCACATACCATACATATCTATTGATCCATACATGTTATACATAACACCGAGCACATAACCACATACTGGGCTCCTGCCCGTTACATTGGGCCTCGCCCGCTATCGGACTCTATCCGCCACCAGGCCCCACCTGGCTTCAAGCCCCACTCGGCGTACAAATATGTTTTCCTTAGGCCTCGCCTGTCTCCGGGCCCCGCCCACTAACATATACTAGCATACAATTATATCACAACACATAACTAACATACTCTACTTGATTACTGTGCTAAGGCCTCGCCTATCTTGGGCCTCGCCTCTATCTTGCTACTGATGAATCATAGAACCCCGTCCACGCTCCTACTGACAGTGAGATACAGGCCCAGCACACACTCACTCTTTTCCTAACTTGGGCCTCGCCTCTGCTCTACTGCTAATGAGGTATGGAACACCATCCACACTCTGCTATTAGTGAGATACGGAACCTCGCCCACACTCACCTCCCTACCAGGCAATACATGTATCACACAGACAACAAGTATAACTATCATACAAACCATTCCTTGGGCACCCGCCTACTAACATTAGACCTTAGTCCCGAATGTCATACTAGCATACTGTGCCTACGGGTAACCCCCAGGTCTTCCTACTCATAACTACATGGGTTGGCATTGTGGCTATAGACCCATTCACACAAAGGGAAACTCACTTGCACTGCTGAACTTTGCTGATAACCCTCTGGATGTTGTCCGACCACTCTTCGAACTGCTACTCCACTAGTTCCCCGAGCTACTAATATCAAAATAACACTTAGCTCCAAACTGAACTTTAGAAGTCAAACTAAGTCAACTCTGGTCAATGTCAAAGTCCTGGTCAAAGTCAACCTTCCAGTCGACTCGACTCGCTGAGTCAACTCATAGACTCACCGAGTTATTAAACTCAGAAACTCTCAAAATACTAATCAACTCGCCGAGTCACCCCAAGACTCGTCGAGTTCAACGATCTCTGAGTCCCATCCTATCCAACTCACTGAGTCACTACTCAACTCACTGATCTGTGTCTTAACCAGGAAAGGTTGAGGTTCTGCGACCAGAGTTGCCGAGTCCAAGAACAGACTCGCCGAGTCCGAGGCAATCTTCATTAGACTTACCGAGTAGTTCTTCAAATCGCCAAGTCCATGCTCATGTTCATACAACTCGCCCAGTACACCCATGTGACTCGCCAAGTCTATTCAGCTCTCAATCCATACAGTGGCTTTTCGATCCATGCAGGGGCTCCAACCCATAGATCCACTCTTCTAATGTCTAACCCCCATGTAAAGTTGCAAACTTTACGTGAAACCATGGAGCTAAAGGCCCAAAACACTCTAGGTCTAGGGTTTAAGACAAAGGGGCTTCACCACTAACTCATTGACTGCTGCTTTAAGACATTCTGGACCATCACAACCCTAGATCTGAAGTAGCAACCTCGGATCTAAGCCCCAAACCCGAAATAGATCTCAATCTTACCAAAATAGCCCCAAAATGTCATTCAAGAATAGATCTAATTGCAATAAAGCCAAAGCAACAACTTATTACCTCACGAATGACTTCCCACTGAAGAATAATCCAACTTTTTACAAATCCCCTTGCTCCAAGCTTCTTGATCTTCAATATCTCTTCACAAAACCCCCTTATCTAAGCTCCAAAATTGCTTCCAAGGACTCTCACTCACGATTTAGGGTTTCTGGATCTCGAAAGGGGAGTAAAGAGGTTGAGGAAGGGATGTAATGCTCTTTTAATAGGGCATAACCCCTGGGATTAGGTTTTTTCTCATCCAGACCAGACTCGCCAAGTCCAATAGCCGACTCGCCGAGTCGGTCACCTACTTTATGCCCGGAATCCCGCTCCGACTCGTCGAGTTCCTCCCCGGACTCGATGAGTTGATTCTTAACTTAGAGCTTTTCCTTTCTTTTCTTGGTCTTTTTGATTCTGGGTGTTACAACTCTCCCCACTTAAACTTGACTTCATCCTTGAAGTTCGCTACGGCCATCTGATCTGCAATCCGCTCGCATCACCCATAACTAATGAATATAACTCCGGTCGATCACTTCCATGGACCTTCCGTCCGGAAACTTAGAATAAAACTAGTCCTTGTAGATATGAATCCTCAAATGCACTCTAATCCCGCCAATCTTGAGCACACAAATCACTCAACTGACAATCCTTCCAATACTCCCCGAGTACTTATGCTGAAATCCTAGGGGTTCACCCCCTTTTTCCTTGCACGCTTTCTGGCCTTTCCAAGGCAAAATTCTACCACGAACCACTTCCTCTACCACCACGAAAGACATATCCTTCATGGTATCCATCACTCCAGCCACTCCCAGTGCTGGTCACTACTGCCGATACCTGCGAAACACTTCAGGCTACAATAACCTAGCGCTGAGCTCCCAGCCCAACGTATGGATCAGATAATCCTTCGAGTAAAAGATTCATCCCTATAACGGTTAGACTCCAATGAGAGCTGTGCAACAGGGTCAAACCCTTCTGTGACATCCCCATTTCACGTCCAAAAAAGACCGATTTTGTTTATGCTTTATAAAAACCAGAGTTCTTCTTTTAATAAAAATGTTGCAGAATTCGTTCCCAGAAAAACACGATAAATACGTTATTAAAACATTTCGAAGAAACGTATTTTATTCATTTTAAAACGTTTGGGATGTCATCGTCAATACAGGAACATAAGCATAAACAGAACTTACATTTATTTACACTAGTGATCTACATCTCTTTAATCTCTCAGTGGAATGTGACTTCATATCAACACCTATGATATAAATAAACTGAATGGGTCAGGTTGGGAAACCTTGTGAGTATATAGGGTTTTCAACCCACAATAATATAATTATTATGTTTAAACAATCAAACAATCAACCCAATTACCCATCCTCATTATCTTCTTTACTCTTAAGGATTTATCCTAAGAGTCATCTATTCTGCATTCGTTTATTCCAAAGTCCCTTACTTCCAGGGTTATAGGACTGACACTAAATCTATAGCTACCAATATTCGTTCATAAAGCACTAATTCCATAGCTGCTATAGTCTATTCGTCGGGTACTAAATCCATAACTACCAGTGTTTATCTAATAGGTACTAAGTCCATAGTTACCAATTCCTTAACAGGTACTAAATCCATAGCTACCGGTGTTTGTCCAATAGGCACTAAGTCCATAGCTGCCAATGTTTATTAGTTAGGCACTAAGTCTATAGCTGCCAATGTTTACTCACATCATCTTTTATCTCTCATGATTCATCTACCCGTATCATACCCAACATATTCATGTATATAAAATATGTGTACAGTTTAAATCATCTAAAACATGTATAAAAATGTTTATCCAAAATAGACAGCAAGTATACAGATAATATGCACACATAGCACGTAGTTTATATAAAATACTTCATATCTATGTGTAAGATGAAAGTAACTATACACTCACCTGAGAAGGTGGTGACTCGGTACTCGGATATCGCTTCGTTTACTTTAAAATAATTTTCTTCGACGAAATCTAGTATTATCACCACTAGATTTTAGTCTAATATTTACCGTGACTAATTATTAGTCTAGCCATTATTCCTATTATATAAGCGTTAAACAAATACTTATATAACCCGTAATAATAGCCCAAGTATTTATTATAAGTTCATAATAATGTTACTATAATTAAATAAAAGCTATATTAAAAATAGCGTAGGCGTAGCTCACTTACAACGGGTTTTATAGAAAACCAGGCTTTTCTTGGAGCAGTGTTTCCAAGCCAAAAAACTCTTCTTCTCGGAGCCGTCGAGCACTCCGGGGCTTCCTCCTCGTGCTAGGGAGGTTCCCTAGGCTTTTCGGGGGATTTCGGGGCTAGAGAGAGGTTCTAGAGAGAGAGAGTAAAGAGAAGAAAGAATGGGAAAGGTGTGAAGAAAATGAGGGTGGGAGAGGTGGTATTTATAGGGTGAAAATGGCTGAACTTGGTGCCACATGTCACCATCTAGTGGCAAGAGTTGTGGAGAAAGCAATGGCCAAGATTGTGTCACATCACCCATTTTGGCACAACACACTTCTGACTTCTAAAATTCGTAACTTTCACATATGACCTCCGTTTTTGGTGTTCTTTATATCCACGTGTAGGTAAATATAATATCTACAACTTTCATATTGACTCCGTTGGATAATTCTCGACCGATCTTAAATTTTAACAGTACGAGGCGTTTAGACTGTTAAATGACCGCGAAGAATTCGTAACTCCTTCATACAGACTCTATTTCCGTCTGTCTTTTTACTGTTAAGTTCCTATTAATGAGATCTTCAACTCTCATTTAAGTCAAGTAAGCCAAAATCCGCTCGAACTAAAATTCGAGTTTCGGGTCGTGCACTGTTAAGCCGAATCTTAGAAAAATCATAACTTCTTCATACGAAGTTAGATTCAGACGTTCTTTTTATGGATTTTCTCGGTTTAACATATTCTACGACTTTCGTTTAGATCACTAAGGTTAAAAAGTCCTCCATCATAAAATCACTATTTACGCTTCCCGGTGTCGTGCCGGTTCCGTCACGAAACTTCGACGAGTCATAACTTCTTCGTTATAACTTGGATTTCGACGCTCTTTATATGTACGGAAACCTTGTGACATATTTTACAGCTTGATTAAGATTATTTATTCTAAATAATATTTTGTCAAAAAGTCATTTTCGACCCCTATTACCTCTAAATTGACTAGCCCGGATCTACGAGCTTTACAATTATCTCCCCCTTAGTATGATTACGTCCCGGAATCAACAACGAAACAGGGCTTGTATAATGACTCCATATGTCATCTCTTCATCCTAGGTAATAACTATAACTTCTATATTCTTTCAAGTCTATCTCTTAGACTCATTGACTGTAAGCGGTACTCGATCGTGCACCTGCTCTCTACCTCAAGATAGACTCCAAATTATGACCTTCAAGTCACAATCTCGATCCTTACTGGATACGAACTTGAGATAAGTTCTTTTATTACTACTATGGATCTATGTGTCATATTCTAATGACCTATCATCGTATGTTGCAACGCTTTAGACTTAGGTCTCTTAGAGTCAGACTCCAAAACAGAGTATACCTTCCTTCATGTTCTAATGTGATACAATCACATTTCAATATGTAGCATTTCTACCTACCACTTCTTTAAACATCATCACGATACTTCTACTGATCGCCCTGGGTTAGCTTTCATTTCAATGTTTTGGTTTAAGTTAGATGCTACATCGAACTTGGTTCTCTGAACCACATAACATACTCATCGTATTCGGACTCAATTTGATATGATCACTAGGGTCAGAATAACAACAATCCTCTTAGTTATTACCGAAACAATGGTAACGACATGCTTGAATAAAATGGACTCAATCATTGGCTTCTTGGTAACATTGTGACTTTCCCTGATCCAAGCGTGAGTCATGTGCTTCCGGTAGTATATGCATCTACTACCTTTCACACCTACTCATGCTCGTCCCAAGTATTGTCTCGCAGTCCCCAAGTCCTAAATCACAGAACAATTTAACACATACGAGTGTGTCCAAATAATCATAAAAATTTCCCTAGACTCTACTAGGACTTCTTCCATGCGTATCTTCAATCATCAATTCTGCTTCAACTGGGTCAACTTCATGAATTACGCCAATCATTCCATCATTCTGCCAATCGAAGGTGTACTTCGGACGTACTGTACTCCTCTAAACGTACTGAATGACATATTCTAAAGGCAAGCTACCACTCTTATGATATCTTTCGATAGATGTCATTCACTATCATAAGCCTTTTTCATTTCCTCTATTTACTCAATTCTCTATGAGTCCTTATCATGATATTCTATTCTCCAAAGTAGGCGTTTGGTGTATCGAGACGAGACTATAGATAGAGGAAGAATTAGACGCGTATTCCTCCTTATTACTCCAAAAACTTACATGCCAGTTCTAATATCGTAATTAAACGTTTAGAAACATGAACACATAAAGTTTCCAGATCTGGTCGGCAATAGACCATAAATGCATATCATAAATCATTTAGCACATAGAAGCATGTTAGGCATCATTCCTAAAATAAGCTAGTGCTTGTGTCTATTCAGGTGTATTACCTAAATCTATTAGACACACTCCTCGCAATCATCACTTAGCATTCTAAGTTTAAGTCTAGAAATAAATTCCATATTCGTAGTTCGCTTAAACTAATGCTCTGATACCAAATGTGACATCCCCATTTTCACGGCCAGAAAAGACCGATTTTGTTTATGCTTTATAAAAATCAGAGTTCTTCTTTTAATAAAAATGTTGTGGAATTCGTTCCAAGAAAAACACGATAAATACGTTATTAAAACATTTTCGAAGAAGCATATTTTATTCATTTTAAAACGTTTGGGATGTCATCATCAATACAGGAACATAAGCATAAACAAAACTTACATTTATTTACACTAGTGATCTACATCTCTTTAATCTCTCAGTGTAATGTGACTTCATATCAACACCAGTGATATAAATAAACTGAGTGGGTCAGGTTGGGAAACCTAGTGAGTACATAGGGTTTTCAACCCACAATAATATAATTATTATGTTTAAACAATCAAACAATCAACCCAATTACCCATCCCCATTATCTTCTTTACTCTTAAGGATTTATCCTAAGAGTCATCTATTCTGCATTCGTTTATTCCGAAGTCCCTTACTTCCAAGGTTATAGGACTGGCACTAAATCCATAGCTGCCAATGTTTGTTCATAAAGCACTAATTCCATAGCTACTATAGTCTATTCGTCGGGTACTAAACCCATAGCTACTAGTGTTTATCTAATAAGTACTAAGTCCATAGCTACCAATTCCTTAACAGGTACTAAATCCATAGCTACCGGTGTTTGTCCAATAGGCACTAAGTCCATAGCTGCCGATGTTTATTAGTTAGGCACTAAGTCTATAGCTGCCAATGTTTACTCACATCATCTTTTCTCTCTCATCATTCATCTACCCGTATCATACCCAATATATTCGTGTATATAAAATACGTATACAGTTTAAATCATCTAAAACATGTATAAAAACGTTCATCCAACATAGACAGCAAGTATACAGATAATATGCACACATAGCACGTAGTTTATATAAAATACTTCATATCTATGTGTAAGATGAAAGTAACTATACACTCACCTGAGAAGGTGGTGACTCGGTACTCGGACATCGCTTCGTTTACTTTAAAATAATTTCCTTCGATGAAATCTAGTATTATCACCACTAGATTTTAGTCTAGTGGCAAGACTTCGGGAGAAAGCAATGGCCAAGATTGGTGCCACATCACCCATTTTGGCACAGCACACTTCTGACTTCTAAAATTCGTAACTTTCACATATGACCTCCGTTTTTGGTGTTCTTTATATCCACGTGTAGGTAAATATAATATCTACAACTTCCATATTGACTCCGTTGGATAATTCTCGACCGATCTTAAATTTTAACAGTACGAGGCGTTTAGATTGTTAAATGACCGCGAAGAATTCGTAACTCCTTCATACAAAATCTATTTCTGTTAGTCTTTTTACTATTAAGTTCCTATTAATGAGATTTTCAACTCTCATTTAAGTCACGAAAGCCAAAAACCGCTCAAACTGAAATTCGAGTTTTGGGTCGTGCACTGCTAAGCCGAATCTTAGAAAAATCATAACTTCTTCATATGAAGTTAGATTTGGGCGTTCTTTTTATGGATTTTCTCGGTTTAACATATTCTACAACTTTTTTTTATATCAATAAGGCTAAAAATTCCTCCATTGTAAAATCACTATTTATGCTTCCCGGTGCCGTGTCGGTTCCGTCGCGAAACTTCGACGGGTCATAACTTCTTCGTTATAACTCAGATTTGACGCTCTTTATATGTACGGAAACCTTGTGACATATTCTAGAACTTGGCTAAGATTATTTATTCTAAATAATATTTTGTCGCAAAGTCATTTTCGACCCCTATTACCTCTAAATTGACTAACCCGGATCTACGGTCGTTACACCTTCCCTCTAAGATTATCCAACCCTGATGCGAGAGGCGTAGAACTCCTCGTTCAACTAGCTGTCCCGCACCATACCTATCTATCGTCACTTCCTTGCCTTAAAGTTCTGCCATTTCTCATTGGCCTTCCGAATGGACCGAGACTACCCTGGTCCCTCTACATATTCTGCCGATATCTGTTTACCGGATACTCACCGGTCACTACAACTAGCACAAGCTCTTAGTCGCTCCCAACGACTGTTGAAGAAACTTCGTCTATCTAAACTGCTCTATCTATCCCGCCACTCTGAGGCTACAAGTCTTGGGATCCTCGATCCCCTATCTTGACCTGGGTGATACAGGATCTCGTAATCATAATCCTTTACCACATCCAGCCATATCCTCTGACGCATATTCAGGTTGGGCTGATCCATCAAGTATTTCAGGCTCTTATGATCCATGTAAATGGTACATTAGACTCCATACAGATAGTGATGCCAAATCTTGAGGGCAAACACTACTGCCCCCAACTCCAAATCGTGGGTAGGATACCTCGCCTCATGAGGCTTCAGCTGCCTCGATGCATATGCTATCACGTGCCCTCTCTGCATAAGCACTGCTCCCAACCCTGATATCGACGCGTCACAATATACCACAAAATCCTCCATTACTTCCGGAAGGGCTGACACCGGGGCTTCGCATAGCCTCTGGCGAAGTGTCTCGAAGGAGGCATGCTGCTCTGGATCCCAAGAAAAAGCTACACCCTTCTGGGTCAATTTAGTGAGTGGCACGGCGATCTTGGAGAAATCCCTGATAAACCACCGATAATAGCCTGCTAGCCCTAGGAAACTCCTGATCTCCATTGGTGACCTCGGCACCTCCCAACTCATCACCGCCTCAATCTTGGCCGGGTCGACCAATATCCCTTTATGGTTAACAAGATGTCCCAGGAACTGGACCTCTCGCAACCAGAAATCACACTTGGAGAATTTGGCATAAAGCCTCTCTGATCTCAAAACCCCAAGGACCTCCCTCAAATGCTCCTCATGCTGCTCTCTAGACCTCGAATACACCAAAATGTCGTCGATGAATACGATCACCGAGCGATCCAACATCGGTCTGTACACCCTGTTCATTAGATCCATGAACACTGCTGGTGTGTTGGTGAGCCCGAAAGGCATCACCACAAACTCATAATGCCCGTAACGACTCCTGAACGTTGTCTTCTGGATATCCTCATCCCGCACCCTTACCTGATGATATCAAGACCTCAGGTCGATCTTGGAGAACCAAGATGCTCCCTGCAACTGATCGAACAAATCATCAATCCTCGGCAACGGATAACGGTTCTTGATCGTCAACTTGTTCAACTCCCGGTAATCTACGCACATCCGGTGTGAACCATCCTTTTTCTTGATGAAAAGGATAGGTGCTCCCCACGGCGAACTACTCGGCCGAATAAATCCCTTCCCCAGCAGCTCTTGAAGCTGCGAGGACAACTCCTGCATGTCGGGGGGCGCAAGGCGATAGGGTGCCTTGGCGATAGGCGCAGCCCCCGGGATTAGATCGGTACTAAACTCTACCTGCCTCGCGGGAGGCACACCCGACAACTCCTCCGGAAATACGTCCGGGAACTCACGCACTATTGGGACCTCTTCCACTGACCTCGGTCTCTCTGAATCAACCCTCGCGTCCATCACATACTCTATAAATCCCTTACATCCCTGTTGAAGACTCTGTCTCACCCTGGCAGCTGAACAAAACGCCGACCCAAAACGTGTACCCTCGCTTTACACTGTAAGAACTCCCCTACTAGGGTCTCGCATGGTCACCAACTGTCGCTCGCAGTCGATGACCGCTCCAAATCTGCTCAACCAGTCCATGCCCACGATGACACAGACATCCGCCATCGCAATGGGGACCAAATCGATCGGAAACTCAACCCGGATAATATCAAGCACACAACCTCGAATCACCTCGGTGGCATAGACCGCTCTCTCATCCACTATGGAAACTATCAGAGGTCGACTCAACGCCTCTCTACTCATACTGATGTGTCGGCTAAATGCCAACGATACAAAAGATCGAATCGCACCCGAGTAAAATAACACTAGAGTAGGTACAAAATTCACAAGAAAAGTACCTACGCATAACATAATATAAGCAAAATATCTCAACATAAAATTAATACATGATAGAGTACATACCCGCCACAACGTCAGGTGCTGCACGGACCTCCTCCGCTGCCAGCTGAAATGCTCTTCCTCGCGCCTTTAGGGCCTCGGCTTTCACAGGTCGACTCTCACTAGCTCTTGCAACAGTAGGGGCAGATCCCTGAGGTGCTCCCTGCGTCGTTCCTCGCAACTGTGGACATTCTGCCTTTCGGTGCCCGGTTTGGTTGCAGTGAAAACAGACCATGAATCCCTTGGGGCAATCCTTAGTGATATGCCCCTCCTTGCCACACTTGTAGCAAGCACCAACCTTACAAACTCTGTCATGACTCTTTCCGCACTTTCCGCAAGTGTGGCCCTTCTGACCCCCAGTCCTCGAATTGGAAGGCTTGGCCCGCTTGGCTGCCGGTTGAGACTGTACCGGCTACCGATCAATCGTGTGAGACTCGGCCTCCTCCTTGGCCTGCATCTCCAATTCGATCTCCCTCTTCCGGGTATTTACCTGAAGCTTAGTAAATGTCCGGTATGATGATTTTGCCACAAACTCACAAATTTATCTCCTCAAAATGCTCAGATATCGACTCATATGTGCCTGCTCGGTCGACACGTGCTTAGGGCAGAACATCGCCCTCTCGTGAAACCTCCGTGTAATCTCTGTAACTGACTCAGTACCCTGCTTAAGGGTTAGAAACTCTTGTGCCAATCGCTCCCTCTCCACCTGGGGAACGTACTCATCTCGGAACATAGCAGTGAACCTTTCCTAGGTTACTGCAACAAGCTCAGCAGGGGTGTTGTGAGCCGTCAGAAACTTCCACCAGTCCTTCGCTCCCAAGCGAAGCTGGTTCAGCGCGAACCAAATTCTCAGATGCTCCGGACAGGAACATGTGTAGAAGCACCCTTTTATGTCAGAAACCCACCTCATCGCGGCTATCGGATCCCGATTTCCGTCAAATTCTGGTGGCTTCGTGTTGCTGACCTCATGATATAACAACGAGTCACTCCCTTGCGGATTGGTAGCAGCAACGGCCGCAGTGGCTGCAGCAACAACATCATCAAAAAGAGCAGCATACCGCTCATCAAAAGTCTCAATCAAAGTGGTCTTAATAGACTCGAACATCTCTGGAATCTCAGCCCTGATGGCCGCAACCACCTCCTCGTGGATGATCCTACGGATCTCCTCATCACTCATCCCATTGACCTCTGGTGTGTGGCGCGTCCTAACCATGATCTCCCTCTGAAATACAACATAAGAATATTAGGGACCCACTTGAGTATAATCACACTCGATAACTCCACCCCACTGGTTCCTTAGTGCCCAAAGGATTCTTACTTGGACTGCGCACCAACCCGTTATCTTCAGTAGTACGAGCCCAATACTACCGTCCATACCGCATCGACATTCATCCCAAGGCCTCCTCCTTGAGTCCCAAATCACAAGTGCTCTACTCTTAGTATCATGTGCTACCTGCTAGCAATTCTCTCATAAGCACCTTGCTGCTACCTAAACACTCTTAAGCATTTCTAGCAGCAAAACCCCTAGACTAAGGTATCATATATTAGGCCACTCTAGTCCTAATAAGAATACCTAGTCTACTCTAGCATGCATATCGTAATACATCATATAGCATAACATAGCATATCTGATAACATTTATTATGAGAGTATTTTGGGAAATCACCATTCGGGCGCTGGCTGATCGTACATACGACTCTGCTCCATTTGTCTCAAAACCCTTTTTCTCTTTTTCAAAAATTTTACTTTATTATTAAAAAAATTTCCTCAAATCCCCAGTTTGAGTTCAGATACGCCCGAAGATGTATCCAGATCCCTCAAACCAAGGCTCTGATACCAACTTGTAACACCGTAAAAATTTGAACAAATTTTCACTTTTGAAAAACCATGAATATAGTTTGCATTCATAAGTAAAAACATTGTATCAACATTGTATCATTACAAAACCCCAAGATCAAAATATTTAAACTCTAGTGTGCTTGTGTACGAGTCATCGCTAGTACCTGAAACACACAACACATAACACTGTAAGCACAAATGCTTAGTGAGTTCCCCAAAATACCACATATATCACATACGCCTTTCCAGGACATAGGACCTTCCGATCCAAGTGTTGTAGGGGATTTCCATCCCAGACTCGGTTGACCTTCCAATCCAAGTGTGGCAGGGGATTTCCATCACGTAAAGTCTAAATCTTGATGCTTATAACTCAACCAATAAGCATCAAATGATGATTTTGTCCCAAATACCTTAAACCAAGGTCATGACCTCCATTGTTCTCCATAAAGCTTGAAGAATAAGGCTCTCTAGACCTCTATGGGTCCAGGTACAAAGCCTCATCTCCAGAAGGGACTATTTGGACCCCAAATAAACTTAGTCAAGGGTACAAGAAACCCTAATACCACATATCCTTCCCAAAACAGAAGAAGAGTCGAAATAATACCTCAAATGAATGGTCTTAGCTTTTAGTCCTTAGAATAGCAACCTCTTTTTCTTTCCCTTAGCTAGAACCTGCTTCTACTTACTAAATGACACCACAAGGATCAATAATGGTCACTCCTTGCTTCTCAAACGATCTGAGACTCTATCTTTGGGGGTAGTAGCCACAATGGACGACCATAAGGGCCTTTAAATAGGTCCCAACCCCTGGAAATTAGGGCTTCACTAAACAATGTGGACTCGCCGACTCTGGTCATGAAATAGAATGAACATCCGCGTCCCTACTCGGCGAGTCTTGGCGCCAACTCGCCGAGTTCCTCCACAAACTCCAAAAATTAAATGAATAATAATATACCTGGGAATTCAGATGTTACAGGTTCGTTTACTGAAACTTAATGTGAATTTCGATGAGGAATTGACTATCGATATAGTCTTGCACTCATTGCCTAGTTGTTATGATCAATTCAAAATGACTTATCATTTGAACAAAGAGGAAGTCACATTGAGTCAGCTTTAAAGCTTGCTAAGAACTAATGAGAGTGGATTGAAGGGAAAAGGTATTGAATCCACTCTTACTTCTACTGCTCCAGTCTTGGCCATTAGACTAGGGAAGAGTAAAAAGAGGAAAGCTTCCTCGAAGCAAAACTGGAAAGGAAAGTCCCATGCAGGGGATTCTAGTAGTGGACCCAAAGGAAAATCTAGTGTCGACGCCCCTCTTGCCACAGATCAAAAGGAAGCAACGTGCTTCTACTGCCAAGAAAAGGGGAATTGGAAAAGAAGCTACCCTAAATTCTTTCAGGACGTTAAGGATGGAAAAATCAAGCCTACCTCAGCATGTATTTACACTATTCTGTCTAAAGACTCATCATATTCTAATTCTTGGGTCCTTGATACAGGATGTGGTTTTCACATTTTCTCTGACTTGCATGGACTAAAAGAAAGTAGAGACATGGAGCATGGGAAGATGAACCTGATAATGGACAATAGGAGATCTTCACCTGCTACGAAGATCGGCGTTTATTCTTTATTGCTTAATAGTGGGTTATGTTTAGACTTGAAAATTTGATTCTACTCATTAGATATGACGAGGAATATTATTTATTTTCATGGTTTGTACATACAATGTTTTAGATATTCTTTTGACAATGAGAATAGATCTATTTATGCTTATTATAATGGTGTATTTTATTTTGAAGCATTACGTTGTGATGGTGAATATGAAATTGTGATGGTTGTAGACAAATTAGGGAATAGTATGTTGCAAATTGATTCGTCTAATGGTTTGGATAAAGCATGCTTGTGACATTGTTGTCTTGCACATGTTAACAAGAAGCGCATTTCCCAACTCCAAAAGGATGGAGTGTTGGAATCATTTGACGTAAGGCCAGATGACACATGCGAATCTTGTTTGCTTGGAAAGATGACTAAATCACCTTTCAGTAGTACTTGTGAAAGAGGTGAAGGATTGTTTGATCTCATACACACAGATGTGTATAAGCCCTTCAGATCCACCACAAGGGATGCAAATCAATTCTACGTGACTTTTACTGATGATTATAGCAGATATGGTTATCTACTTAATTAAGCATAAGTCAGAAACCTTTAAAAAGTTCAAAGAGTTCAAGAAAAAAAATCGATAATTAATTGGGCAGGAAGATAAAGATGCTTATATTCGAAAAAGACGATGAGTATATTAGTATTGAGTTCCACAACTACCTCAAGGAATGTAGTAATTGTAGAGTCTATTTGTGTTGTGTCATGGGCTTTTTGTATTGTATCCAGATTGCGCGTGTCCATCTGTGATTATCTAAGTAGGGTTATACTATATATATGCATGCATGTAGGCATTATATTCTTACGTCTTTTATTACGCTTAATCTTTGTAACCCTAAACGCCTCTACAGTCGAAGTTCTTAGTCGAGCTCTTCTGAGGTGTTGAAGTATTTATGATATGACATATTCAAAGCCATATTCGTGTTTATATTTATGTTCTTAATTATTTGAATGCATAGAATCAAACGATCCTGAAAGAACTAAGTTCTAAAAATTGGTATCAGAGCAGGAGACTATGTAATCAATACATATTCCTTTTATAATCAGAATTCTATTAGGGTTTTCGCTTTTATCGTATAAATAGAATCCATCTTTCTCATATTAACGGTAACTCTGTTTTAGATAAAACCCTAATCTCAAGTTTACATGTTTGATTCTAGGAGCTCACCATGTCTCACGAAGATCCGCAAACAAATCCCATCAACATCTCAAACAGTATTGGATCTACAACCAGAATACTCATTCTTTACACTCAAGACTATGAAGTTTGGGTACATCACCTTGAAGACTACGTTGCTGGATCGGAAGAGAATGGCTATTTCATCTAAGAGGCTATCATACTTGGTCCGTTTGTTCATTGAGGAACAAACACAACTGTTAAGATGCAAAAGGAATACAACAAGCTGGTGGCGGATGAAAACAAGATGGCATAGGACGAAAAATACAAGTTTCTGTGTAATGTGAAGGCTATGAGAATGATTAGATTTTCCTTACAATCTGACACTTTTCGGTTGTTCGGTTCATGCACGACTGCCAAAGAAATCTGGGATAGGTTGAAGGAACTCTATTCGATTGATGAAGATCTAGAACACTCCATTCAAACCTTGCTGCTGTCAGAATTTGGAGTTTTTGAACAGAAACCAGAGGAGAAAATCATACAAACTTTCGACCGGTTCAATAATATCCTAAGTAAGATGATCAAACATGGAATTGAAAGAAAGTTTATCGAGCAAAAGGTGACCTTTATGAATGGTCTGAGACCGGAATGGATGGTTGTTGTTTCAACCGTAAAAGCTGATGAACAATTTAAGTCTTACTCTTTAGCAAAACTTGTGGGAATACTTAACTCCCATGAGAGCGTTGTAACCAAAGAAGCAAAGGTGGTTTCTGGTATGGGATCGTTGGCTCTTATCTCAAAAGGAAAAAGCATTGCAGAAGAAGAAGAAGAGTCTGACAGGTTGGAATGTGATCTCACGAGTGAAGAGTACGCTTTGATGGTCACTAATCCAAAAAAGTTTGTGCGAAGAAAATTTTATGTCAACAAAAACTGAAACTGGCAAGGAAGTTATAGTTCAGAGAAGGTGAAGGATGAAGCGAAAATCTCTTCTCAAAAGGACGAAGACAAGAAGGAGAGCAAGCTTGCTGGAGACTCTGGGTTCGATTGCAATTACTGTCACGGAAAGAACCACTTTACCAAAGATTGCATGCTGAGAAAAATGGCTGAGAAAAGAGATGGTGAAGATGATGAGGCATATTATATGTGTAAGCTGGAAGAAATCAAGAAAAAGAAGGCAAGTAACAGTGCTAAAAGTTCTATGAATGCCTTGATTGTGCAGGAGAATGCAGATGAAGATGAGTTCGGTGGTGTTGAAGTGTGGTCAACCGACTCCGAAGATGAAGAAGTGAGAAAACCCACTCACGGGAAGGCTTATGTGGCAAAGGAATTAGGTTCGGCCGGAAAGTGCTTAATGGTCACCGCTGGTTTATCAACCGAAAGTGCAGACGAGAAACCGAACCTAACTGAAAATAAGTGTTTTGCGGCTAAACCTGTCAGTGAGAAGATCAACGACTGTGATCGTTTGATCAAAAAGGTACAATCCATCCATGAATCAATTATAGTTGCATTAACGAATTATGAATAAGAATTAAATGAATTAAAATTTAAATTTTCAAATTTAAGTGGTAGTCTCATGAAAAATCGCTTAGGGAATTCTAACCTAACTGACCAACTCAGCAGGGTGTCTTCAAAGAGTGAGGAGAGAAGGATTTGGATTGAGCTAAAGGAGGCGGAGTTAATTAGGTCTAGGGATGAAAGTATTTATTTGCAAAGAGCTAATTTGAAGTTTTTAAAACAAAGAAATGTTTTTTATTTAATAGCTAAGCGTTTATACACAAATATTACTCATTTCCATTTAAGCTCTGAGATAGGAAAGAAAATTCATAAGATGATTTTTCCCTTCCTTGAATTTAAGGAGTATGAGATCATAGCAGAATGTGAATCAGAAGTGTCATTAGAAGAGACATCCGTGGCTTACAAAATTGGACTAGACAAAATAGAAACCTTCATTGACTCTAAGGAACATAAATGTATGCTAAAAGATATGTTAGATGAAAATGATAGGTTGAAAATAAGGTCAGATACTATTCAATCATTTGACATGTTCAATGCTAAATTAACTTCAGAAAATAAAATGAACCTAGATAATGCATCTGAATTTGATGAGGAAAGTGAGATGAGTGAAATCTCGGTAGAAGATGTTGTTGATTGCTCAATGTTTATGAAGAGCGAAACAACGAATGAGAAACCCCTCAATTCAGAAAATTCGGTTGAATTTGCTCGCATGTCAAAAGATAAGCCACAAAAACGCAAGGAAAAGGCTTTGGTTTATCAAAAGGTTCAGACGGTGTCGAATCAGGTTTATGCAGCTAAAGGAGTCACTATAAGACAAATGGAAAAATTAAGAGTCTTGGTGGAAAAAGACAACGCTGAAGGGTGCGACGATTACTTCTGGTTTTCCCCTATTGACAACGCAGACGAAACCGTGGGCTTGTCTGAGCAAACTTCGTGGAGGGTTAAAGGAAGATATGTTGCTAAACCCATCAACAAACCCTCAAGCTTCGATAAACCAAGCACAAGTGGAACTAAAGAAATTCCTGAAGAACCAATGACAAAACTAAATGCTCCAACAATATAACCGAAAAGCAAAAGCAGAAACCAAAGGGTAGCTTCAATATCCACAAGTCACAGAAGGAGTTAGCAGAATAGAAACGCTTAAGAAACAAAAGATGTGTAAAGAACTTGAATGAGTGAAAACATCACTGGGAATCTCAAAAACCCAACTACATACCTCCTAAGAAAGTGTCAACGGATAAGGGAAAGGCAAAAGTGGAAGGAAAAGAAACTTTCAACCCAAATTCCTACTAGTCCAAAAGTCCGAACCGAACATCGGTTCTCGGTTCCCATCCTAATGCTCAGAACCGAAAGTCAAGTTTTGGTCCCTGCATCAGCACTCAGAACCGAAAGTCTAGTTTCGGTCCTTACAACGGCCCACAAAACCGAAAGCCAAGTTTCGATCCCAACACTAGTTTCGGTTCTTTCAATTCAAAGTGAAAAATAAACTCTGTGAAGGACATCAAAGGAAAGGGAAAGGTAGCATCAGATTCTGAGTTCAAAGATAAGAAAAAGTCAGCTAACCCTAGGATTCAAAAGAAAAATCCTAAACCAACTAACAACACACCAACTAATGCACCAATCTTTAAACAAGATAAAACTAAAATCAAGGTGTATACCGTTAAACGAAAAGATCAAACCACTTTAGTAAAAAGAACATTTTTGGTTGATATTTCTTCTGCAACTGCTTTTTCTGTGAAAAACTCACCAGGACCCAAGAAACTTTGGGTTCCTAAATCAGCTTAAATTTGTAGGTGCTTTGTGACGGGTAGTTCGATGATGAATGGTATATCGACAGTGGTTGCTCACGTCACATGACTGGAAGAAAGGAAGAGCTGAGGGAGTTTTGGTCCTTAAAAGATGGTGGGTGTGTAAAGTATGGAAATAACTCCTATGGAAAAATCAAGGGATATGGTATGATAACAAATGGAGATTTCTCAATTCGAAAAGTGGCGTATGTGGAAGGATTGCAGCATAACCTCATCAGCGTGTCACAACTAGTCGTAGGAACAGGTCTAAAAGTGTCATTTGATGATGACGGTTCTAAAATCATTAAAAAGCATTCGAAAAAGGTTCTGTTAATGTCTGAACGCAAGGGAGAGATGTATCCCTTGAATCTCAACCCAATAAAAGGAAAACTAGCAATATGTCTGCTATCAAAGGTAAACACAAATGAAAGCTGGTTGTGGTATCGATGTTTATCGCATCTGAACTTCAAAGACATTAATAAGTTGGTGCTTGGTGACCATGTTCGAGGCCTCCCTCTTCTCAAGTTTGACAAGGAACATCTATGTGCAGCGTGTGAGATGGGAAAATAAAGCAGAAAGAGTCATCCTACAAGAATCAATACAAAGATTGTTGAAGCTCTTGAACTACTGCACATTAACTTGTATGGACCTTCAGCTATTGAAAGCATTGGTGGTAGTAAGTACATACTTGTCATTGTAGATGATTTTTCACATTTCACCTGGGTTTTCTTTCTTAAACAGAAATCAGATGCAACTCGCAAGCTGAAGACATTTATTAAACAAGTGGAAGTTCAACTGAAAAAGACGGTGAGAAATGTCAGGAGCGACAATGGGCTGGAATTCAAGAATAAAGACTTTGAGGACTTTCTGGCTGATAAGGGGATAACTCACAACTTTTTGGCCCCGTATACTGTTGGATAAGGTGTCTAAGTCCATAACTTATTTGGTATATACTTGACCCGACCGGCATGGTCCATTTGGGTTGCATCTCATCCAAACTATTATGGATAATTTTATGAGAGTTATACACATATGTTTATTAATATATTATGAGTTATAATATATTAATATGAAGTTACGTTATTTAATTAGTTTTAGTCTTAAATTAATTATGAATTAATTTAGAGATTAAAAGGAATACTAATTAAATTATGGGCTATTTGTTTTATATAGCGTGGGCTAATACTCATTTGTTAATGGGCTAGGCTTATGTGGAAGTCCATGGATGATCCATGGAACTTTTAACCCATGGATCCTTGGAAAAGGAAAAGACATGGGTTATTAGGGTTTCACCCTAACCATGCACACTATATAAGCATGCTTATGGAGCATGAAATGTAGCCTAAGAGAAAACTAGTGAACTAGTGTGTGTGTGCATGTGTGTGGCCGATTTTATACAAGGTGTATACTCTCTCAAATTTTTCCAAGTGTTTGTGGTGTTTGTGAATCCATTTGAGGCATTCACACTGTTGGTGCTTGGCCCTCAAACTCCTTAGAACCAAACTCACCAAAAGGTATGTAATCTCTTCTAACTCTTTTATGTTGAAATGTTCCCCCATGCCATGTTAGATAGGTTATAAACCTTGGAAAATTATTATTTTGCATGTATTTAGACAAACATAGATCCAAGGTTTATTAGGGTTGCATGCACACTTAGGAAGTGTTAGATTGCTCAAAACCCAACAGTGGTATCAGAGCCTAGGCTTGCTTATTTGATACTTGATGCAAAATAGTGAAAAAAAGTCGAAATCGTTGCTGTCAGCATGGTGGACTCGCCGAGTCCATTGGGGGACTCGACGAGTCCAAGGAAAACTTCAACCTACTCGGCGAGTAAGTTCATGCACTCGACGAGTAGGATCGAAAGAGTGCAGATTCTCGACTTTTGCTGCTGGAAATGGACTAGAAACATTACCCTAAACTATTTTGGTGTTATAAAACTTATTTTAGTTGGTGTAATGGTTGTTCTAATCCATTTGCAATAACATATATCAAAATTCCATGATTTTATGTGTTCATATAATTCTTGAATTTTTGATGATCATGTTCATGTTCTTATGAATTTAGAAAATGATAGGAATTATTTGCTGAATTGTTTAGGATTAATTCTTTATTATTTATGTGTTTTAATGGAGTCCATAATTTGTCCTCAAGTTATGAATTACCAAAGGTCACTTTCATTTAACACACACTTAAAACACATAAGTTACATGAAAATGAAGAGTCTTCATTTTTATGAACCTTTAATTCATAAGTTATGAAATGAAGAGTTTTGCAAAGTTACAAAACTTGCCCTCAAGTTTTGGAATTTGTAAAGTTTCACACACTTTAATAAACTTTAATTCCAAACCTTAGAGTTTTAATAGTTAAAATTCAACCCTTATACTATTTATAACATTAATGGTTAATTATTATATATATATGTATAAGAATAAGTCGTTTTACCGTTAGTAGGCCTCATTCACGAAGCCGGTCTATAAGGTGGGTATAAGGTTGTTGCCTATAAAATGGCGACTTAATGGGTGTATACTCTCACCCACCGCTTGCTTGATCGGTGGAGGGTCGTTAGCCGAACAGGTAGAACAATGACTTTAAATCCTCATTAAAAGTATAATGAATATTATAAAGTAACTAAACTCTTTTAATTCCCAATCTTAGTTATTTTAGGAAAAATGTGAACATGGTGCTAGTCCATGGAATTCACACTTTGTACCTTACCAAGTCGTTGGTGGAGCGTGTGTGGTTAACCGGCACACTAACTAGGACTAGTAAGGATCACGAAGGGTGACTTAATGTTTGTCATAGATCAATGGAGCGTGTGTGGTTAACCGGCACATTGATTAGGTGATAATATTAAGAGTACCAAGTGAATTAGCATGGTTATGCACACCTTGTTTTGTGATCCTCGGCATCCCAGTCACAAAACTTGAAGGGCACAATCGAGATTGAAACATGCCATTGAAAAGTTCAATGAATCTCAAAAGAATCTAGGAATTTCAAATCCAATTAAACCTAATAAATCATTTCGTTTTCATGGTGGAAATTGGTGAATCGTCATTCACCTACCTTTCAAATATATTATTACTTAGATTACGGCATCCCTCTTCTAAGTGTAATATATTGTGATTGCATCCTAGCCTTAATATTACATTTGGGTGTCTTATTAAGGATCCTAAATATCTAATCTAAACTTACTTTCTTCTTTCAGATGTCTTCCAACACTAATGCTTCAGGCTCTAACCCAACTGGTTCTTTCTCTCTCATGAATCTTTGTGGGAGGGTCATCTTTGATGGTTCCAACTTCATGGATTGGATTAGGAACATCAGGATGGTTACTCGTTATGAGGACAAGGAATATGTCCTCGATAAGGAGTTAAAAGAACTTGATGAGTCTACTGCTACTCCTGAGGAGATCGCTGAATTCAGGACTCATGAGAGAGATGCTACTAAGGTGGCATGTATCATGATGGCCACGATGACAGCCGAGCTCCAAAAGTCATATGAAGATTTCTACCCTTTTGAGATGCACCAAGACCTGATGGAAAGGTACCATCAGAGTGCTCGTCAGGAGCGGTATGAAATAATCTCCTCCATAATAACTACCCGCATGAAGGATGGTGAATCCATCACGGGCCACATGCAAAAGATGCAAAGGTATGTGGACCGTTTGCTGAAGCTGAATGTTAACATCCCCGAGGAGTTGGCAATTGACATCATTTTGCACTCCTTGCCTTCTTGTTATGATCATTTTCGAATGACATATCATATGAACAAGGAGGAAGTTACCCTCAGCAAGCTTCAAGGACTCTTGAAGACCGCTGAAACCGGTCTTAAGGGTAAAGCGGTTGTTACCTCTACTACTCCTACTCCGACTTCTACCCCTGTTTTAGCTATTGGGCAAGGCAAAGGGAAAAAGAGGAAGCACCCTTCGAAGGGTACCAAGGGAAAGTCTCTTGAAGGCTCCTCATCAAAGACTAAGAACGGTTCTGTCACTCCTTCTGCCATTCCCAAGGATGTTGAATGCTTTTATTGCCATGAAAAGGCACACTGAAAGCGAAACTGCCCTAAGTACTTGCAGGATCTAAAGGATGGGAAAGTGAAACCCACCTATGCAGGTATTTACACTATATTGTCTAATTACTCAACATATTCTAACTCTTGGATGCTTGATACAGGATGTGGTATTCACATATGTTCTGATTTGCAGGGCCTAAGAAGAAGTGAGGATGTGGAGCACGGGAAGATAAACCTAATCATGGGGAATAGGAAGGCTTCACCTATTTCCAAGATTGGAGTTTATACTTTGTTGCTTAATAATGGGTTAAAATTAGATTTGAATAAATGTGTGTACTCGTCTGAAATGGCGAGGAATATTATTTCTTTTCATGCTTTGTACAAACAAGGTTTTACCTTTTCGTTTGATAATGAATGTGGTGGTATTAATGCTTTCTTTAATAATGTGTTTTATTTTAAAGCATTACCTTGTGATGGCGTGTATGAAACTGTGTCGATTGTAGACAACTTAGGAAATAATGTGTTGTATATTGATTCTTTTACTAGCCTAGATAAAGCATCATTGTGGCATTGTCGTCTTGGACATGTAAACAAGAAACGCATAGGCCAACTCCAAAAGAGTGGAGTCTTGGAATCATTTGACCTTAAATCAGATGATAGTTGTGAATCTTGTCTACTTGGAAAAATGACAAAATCACCCTTCACTGGAACTTGTGAGAGGGGTGAGGGTTTGTTGGACCTAATACATAATGATGTATGTGGGCCATTCAAAACCGCCACAAGCGATGCTAATCGGTATTATGTGACTTTTATTGATGATTTTAGTAGATATGGGTATGTCTACTTAATCAAACATAAGTCCGAAACCTTTGAAAGGTTTAAGGAATTCAAGCAGGAAGTAGAAAATCAATTGGGCAGGAACATTAAGATGCTTCGATCTGATCGAGGTGGTGAGTATCTTAGTACCGAGTTCCTTGACTATCTTAAGGAGTGTGGGATTGTCTCAAAATTGACTCCTCCCAGGACACCACAGCTGAATGGTGTAGCTGAGAGGCGTAATCGAACCTTGTTGGACATGGTTCGCTCTATGATGAGTCGAGTTTCGTTACCAATCTCTTTTTGGGGGTATGCCTTAGAGACTGCCGCCCATATCCTTAATCTAGTCCCTACAAAAAAGGTTACCAAAACACCTCATGAGATGTGGACTGGGAAGGTTCCCAATTTGGACCACATCAAAATTTGGGGTTGCGAAGTCTTCGTGAGGCGCGAAACTCATGATAAGCTTGAACCCCGAAGTGAAAGGTGTATTTTCATCGGCTACCCATAGAAATCCTTCGGTTACCTCTTCTACAGACCCAGTGAGAATGTGGTCTTTGTAGCACGAAGAGGGATATTTCGCGAGAAAGAATTTATAAGCCAAGGAGACAGTGGGAGGCAGATTGATCTTGAAGAAATTCAAGAATCAATTGGTGAAGGAACCTCAGACACTAGCAATCAACCTGAGGAGGAAACTCCTGTTGATCCAGCTGACGAGTCTGTACCTCCGAGGTGTTCCACACGGGTTAGGAACACACCTTCGTTTTATTATGGTTTTCATATTACTACGGAAGGTGATACATTTATTAGTGATAGTACACTAGTAAATTTGGATGAACCTAGCAGTGTTAAGGAAGCCATGGCAGGCCCGGAGTCTGCTAAATGGAAGGAGGCTATGGACAGCGAGATACAGTCCATGTATGACAATCAAGTTTGGAACTTGGTTGACAATGTACCAGGCCGTAAAACAGTCGGGTGCAAATGGATCTTCAAGAAGAAGACAGACATGGGAGGAAAAGTGCATACTTATAAGGCTCGACTGGTTGCGAAGGGTTTTACTCAAACTCAAGGTGTTGATTATGATGAAACTTTTTCGCCGGTAGCAAAGATTAAGTCTATTAGGGTTATGTTAGCCATTGCAGCATTTCATGATTATGAAATATGGCAAATGGATGTCAAAACCGCTTTCCTTAATGGAAAGTTGGCTGAGGATGTGTACATGAATCAGCCAGAGGGTTTTGTCAATGCAGAGTACCCTAATAGAGTATGCAAGCTTGAGAAATCCATTTATGGATTAAAACAAGCATCTCGTAGCTGGAATCTTTGTTTTGATGAGAAGGTAAAAGAGTTTGGCTTCTTGAGAAGCGAGGATGAGTCTTGCGTGTATGTCAGAGCTAGTGGGAGTATAGTTAGCTTCTTGGTACTGTATGTGGATGACATACTACTCATAGGAAATGACATCCCAACCTTGCAGGAGGTTAAGTCCTGGCTTGGGAAGTGCTTTGCTATGAAGGACCTAGGGGAGGCTACCTATATCCTAGGGATAAGGATATTAAGAGAAAGGAGTAAAAGACTAATTGGACTTAGTCAGAGTATCTACTTGGATAAGGTGTTGAAAAGGTTCAACATGGAGAATTCCAAGAAAGGAGATTTACCGATCCAAAGCAATACCAAACTGAGTAAGACTCAGAGTCCGAGTACAGAGGCAGAGATAGCTGAGATGAGCCAATTACCATATGCTTCCGCAGTTGGCTCAATCATGTATGCTATGACTTGTACCCGTCCTGATGTGGCATTTGCTTTAAGCATGGTCAGCAGGTATCAGGGGAACTCTGGCAAGGCTCATTGGACCGCGGTAAAGAACATTCTCAAGTACCTGCGGAGGACTAAGGATTGGATCGTTATCCTTGGTGGCAGTGATGACTTGAGAATATTAGGGTATAGTGATGCTGGTTTTCAGACTGATAGGGATAATTTCCGCTCTCAGTCGGGCTGGATCTTTACCTTAAATGGAGGGGCAATTTCTTGGAAGAGTTCCAAGCAGGAGACGGTGGCTGATTCGACTTGTGAATCAGAGTATATAGCAGCGAGTGAAGCAGCGAAGGAGGCGATATGGCTAAAGAACTTCATCGGAGACCTTGGAGTTGTACCAGCTATTAAGGAACCTATAGAGATTTTCTGTGACAACAATAGTGCGGTTACCTTAGCCAAGGAACCAAGAGATCATGGCAGATCCCGACACATTGACAGAAAATATCACTTCATAAGACACAAGATTGAAGAAGGACTCCTTGTGACAAGGAGGATATCGTCGGATGAGAATTCTGCAGATCCCCTTACGAAGGGACTGACGAGGGTTAAGCATTTTCAGCATGCGAGACACATCGGTCTGAGGGACGATATTAGTTTTACAGATTAGATAGTTTTCCTGAAACTTGTAAAATGTAATCGACATTTGATGATGAATAAAATTTGTGATTTATTTATAAGTAAAGTGTTACTATCATTGTCAATTATTTACTGTTGTTTCAGTTTTGCATGTTTTGACTTCCAGAATAATTAATTTATTCAAACCTCCACAATCGATCATACGTCGGAAGTAGGTATGAATCAAGATTGTCATGAATTGGGTTTGTAGATGCCTTAAAGGTGTTTAGACATGGCAATGGTTGCTGCAACATTCATGAGTACTCATAAGTTATGAGTATTGGTATAAACCCACGCTCACTTGTATCACTTCATGGAATTTATCTCGAGTGATCGTGAGATGATAACATCATATAAATCTTTAAACCTAGAGATATGAGTTGTTACCTATGAGTTGGTTGTGCATTGATTGCACGTAAACGCATCAGTAACTTGATGTTATAAAACGTGCCTTTGTGTACGATTCAATAAGTAGTAGAACAAGCATATCAGTCGAAGTTTATCTGTTCCTTCTAGAAATAGAAGCGATATCTGGGCCCCTCGATGATTTTGTGTTGACCCATGTACCAGGCCTGGTCAGAACTAAACCGATGTGTTCAGTGAAGTTCTTCGTCAAAAAAATCGGAAAATCGAGAAACAACTGCTAGACAATAAGCAAGACATAGTTCCATGTGTTTGTCCGACTGATATCATGAGAACAGAGGATTATGTGATCACTTATCTAAAATGGTGCTTCATAGTTCGACAGAGTCTTCATTGTTCGAGGGAGTTTTCGAGAGCTACGATTGTTGGTTGGTTCCTGAAGTTATAGGCAAATATAGTTATTAGACTTATCCAAGTGGGAGTCTGTTGGATAAGGTGTCTAAGTCCATAACTTATTTGGTATATACTTGACCCGACCGGCATGGTCCATTTGGGTTGCATCTCATCCAAACTATTATGGATAATTTTATGAGAGTTATACACATATGTTTATTAATATATTATGAGTTATAATATATTAATATGAAGTTACGTTATTTAATTAGTTTTAGTCTTAAATTAATTATGAATTAATTTAGAGATTAAAAGGAATACTAATTAAATTATAGGCTATTTGTTTTATATAGTGTGGGCTAATACTCATTTGTTAATGGGCTAGGCTTATGTGGAAGTCCATGGATGATCCATGGAGCTTTTAACCCATGGATCCTTGGAAAAGGAAAAGACATGGGTTATTAGGGTTTCACCCTAACCATGCACACTATATAAGCATGCTTATGGAGCATGAAATGTAGCCTAAGAGAAAACTAGTGAACTAGTGTGTGTGTGCATGTGTGTGGCCGATTTTATACAAGGTGTATACTCTCTCAAAGTTTTCCAAGTGTTTGTGGTGTTTGTGATTCCATTTGAGGCATTCACACTATTGGTGCTTGGCCCTCAAACTCCTTAGAACCAAACTCACCAAAAGGTATGTAATCTCTTCTAACTCTTTTATGTTGAAATGTTCCCCCATGCCATGTTAGATAGGTTATAAACCTTGGAAAATTATTATTTTGCATGTATTTAGACAAACATAGATCCAAGGTTTATTAGGGTTGCATGCACACTTAGGAAGTGTTAGATTGCTCAAAACCCAACATATACACCACAACATAATGGGATTGTTGAAAGGTGAAACCGTTCTTTATATGAGGCTACCATAACCATGCTCAGTTTCACTTCTCTTCCGTTATACTTTTGGGCTGATGCTGTTGCAACTGCATGCTACACTCAGAACCGATCCTTTCTTAACAAAAGATTCTCAATCATTCCATATGAGATTTTAAATAATCGAAAACCCAATGTCAAATTTGTTGCAACGTTCATGAGCATTCCTGATATGGGGATTTGAATATTGGATTAAACCCACACTCATTTGAATTACTTCATGGAATTTATCACGAGTAATTATGAGAAGATAATATCTTGTAATCTTTAAACTGAGATATATGAGTCGTTGTTTACGAATTGGTTGTACATAGATAATACGTAAACGCATCAGTAACTTGATGTTATAAAATGTATTGTTGTATATGATTGATGAGTAAATAGTAAAATCATATAAGTGAAAGTTTATTTGTTCCTTTTACACCAAGAGGTAAAAGAGATACCTTGGGCCCCCTCAATGATTTGGTGTTGGCTTACGTGGCAGCCTGGTAATTGACTGCGTTGATCTCGGTAGCTACGCCACCCACGGAATTTAAAGAACCTAAAGGAGCATGGTTCATATATTCTGCGGAATGACGTTCTTGCCAAGGTTGTATGTCTTTTTTCAGCCGACTTAAGTCCAACCCATTTGGACCCCTTAGGGGTTCTAACCAAGGAGCATGCAGATCCCAATAACGCATAGTTTCTCCTCCAAAAATGACTTCTCCAGTTGGGGAACACATTAAATATTTACCTAAACCGGTAGGACCTTGAGCAGATCCAACTCGATCGAAATGGGTCTAATCCGGATATGGGTATTGGCGCCTTTGATTAAAGAATGTTCTCCGCCTTTTTCCTCCACCTACTGGGCTAGGTAATTGTTGGAATGTGCTTCATTGGAACGTAGCTAATCGTCCTTGCTTTTAGAGAATTGTTGGCTCTGCCTCGGCCTTTCTGCCTATAGTCTAGGGAACCTATTATAAGGTAGCAAGAGAGCTTTATGACTGAATTGATGTGTTCAATTAAGATCCTTGTCATACAAATCAAAAATTAGGAACAAACTTGTGGACAATGAGAATGATTCTATTCCATGTCATTTGTCCAAATGATATCTTTCAGAACAGAGGATTATATGATCCCTTATTTAAGGACACATAACTAACTAGGTCAGAATTCATCATCGGCTTTTGAAAGCTATGATTGCTAGTCAAATTTTGAGGTCATACTTGCAATTATAGTTATTAGACTAATCTAACTGGAAGACTTTTGAATTATGTGTCTAAGCCCATAACTCTAATTGGTATGTACTTGATTTGGTAGTAGCATGGTACTTTTGGGTTTCCTTCACTCACGCAACTTGACAGGATGACCATTGGAGAGAGAGAGAGAGAGAGAGACAGATAGAGAGAGAGAGAGATTTGAATTTGTTATTTGGAATCATAAATTGGTGCTTAAAATGATTTATTAATATATTATGAAAATAATATGTTTATTATAAACCATATTATTAATTGGTATTTAATCAAAAATTAATTTGGAATTAATTTTGTGATTAAAGGAATTGATTAATAATGCATGGGCTATTTTGCAAATCCTTGATAGTTATGAAATTGGACTCTTTGAGCCCTTGGATAGGACTGGAAGAAAACTATAGGGAGGCCCTATAGATTTTCGTTTAAGGGCTTTTGGAAGAGGAGTCCATGGGTTGCTTAAGCCCTACATAGAAAATTAGGGTTTCCATCTGAAAGCGCTAGTAGCCACATGTATATAAGGAGGTTTAGGCTTAGATTTTCGGCTAACTTGATCATTAGAAGAAGCCAAGACAGTTTTCTAAGTTCTCTCCTCCTTTCTCCTCTCATCCTCTTTCATTCGGTGTTTGTAAACCATTAGAGGTGCAACATTTCAGGCACTAAGATTTCAAGAGTCAAGATCTACAAAGGTGTTCTTGTTATTACTACATTTAGCCAGGAAATTTTATTATCATGTAAACAACACCTATTGTAAGACATTCATGCTTAATCAAAATCATCCATTTAATCAAAGTTCACTTGTAACAGCCCGAATCCAGGTATTCTTCTATTTTGGATTAAGTTGTAAAATTTAGGGTTTCCATGGTAGGCGAGTACGCTGGACGTACAAGGTGTACGCTGTGCATACTCGCGCGCCTCATTTGGACGCGTTCCCCCTCAGGTACGCGGGACGTACCCAAGGTTGCGCCCGACGTAACTCATTCAGACCCAAACCCTAATTTCCTTTGTTGAGGCTATAAAAGGAATGTGTGGCTGGACTTCTCAACCACCACCCCTCAGAGTGAAACCCTAAATAGTGTGTGCCATCGTCCTTAAGCCTTTTTGTGTGCATTATAAGCTTTGTAGTGCCATTTTAAGGTTGCAAAGGAGAAGAAGAACTTGTTGGAGAGGCTAGAAGTGGTGCTCAAGTTTAGATCTGAGCTTTGCAAGGGTTAAAGCTTCAATTTCAGGTAAAAAGTTTGGATCTTGACACTTGGTTCTTGTTGTATGCTTTAGATGTCATTTTCTACGGTTTAAGTCCCAAAGGTGGAGACTTTTGTGCAAATGGCCTCCATAAGCTTAGATGCTTCATGTTTCTGATCTATTGGAGTTGTAGACTCATAAAAATGGCAACTTGGTCGTGGAAATTGCACCATGCATGAGATCTAGATCCTTGAGTTTGAATAAAAGGTTGTTATGTGATGTTGGAGCCTTTACAGCCATACCAAGGCTTAAAGGTCTCAACTTTATGGGTTTAGACACACTAAAAGAGTCGGATCTAGAAGTTGTAGTAATGGCTTAACCGATTAAGACCAGAAATGGAGGGTGGCTGATTCTGGTGGTTACGCAGGGCGTAACTTCCAGTACGCACCGCGTACTGGGTGGAGACCCCGATCCAGGGGGAGTTAGTGATGTACGCCCCGCGTACATCTAGAGTACGCCCTGCGTACTCTTAGGGTTTGACTTTTGTTGACTTTTAGGGTTTTGGTCAACATAAGAACTTTAGGTCAAGGAAGGGTAAAATGGTCTTTTACCCTCTGAGGAATGATGATAAGGGGTAAAGTTTTAGTGGTGGAAGTCTTTGTGTATTAAATGATATTTTTATGTTTAGGCGAGGTTGAGCCGTCGTTCGGGTTCGGTGATAGAAAGGACTCGAGATCTTAGACTTTCCACGAGGTGAGTTTTCTCACTATATTGTACCCGGAAGGGTTTGACTGTGTAACCGGAAGGTCGGATATGATAGGAGATATATGTATTATGTTTAATAAGTTAACCGTTTTATGTGCCATGTATGATATGCTTGATATGGGCCGGAAGGCATTCTGTTATGGGTCGGAAGGCGAATATATTATGGGCCGGAAGGCGTTGTGATGTGGACCGTAAGGTTGACGTGGGTAGGACCGGAAGGTTTACCTAGTCGGGACGGAAGTCCCCTGAGACACATGGACCAGAAGTTCAGGGCCTGGAAAGGTGTATGTGCGTAAGTTGTATTTTGGGGAACTCACTAAGCATTTATGCTTATAGTTGTTGTGTTATGTGTTTCAGGTACTAGCGAGGACCGTCAGAAGGTGCCTGCGTGATCGTACACATTATCGGGGGAAAACTATTTTTATGATCTTTGTGATGTATTCGGTTGTGACAATATTGTTGACGTTTGAATTTGAAATATTAATCGATGTTTGATGTTTGCAAAAATGAAAATTTGGTTTTAAAATTTACGTCGTTACAAGTTGGTATCAGAGCCTTGGTTTAAGGGATTCGGGTACACCTTCGGGCGTAATTGAACTCAAACTGGGGATTTGAGAAAATTTTAATTAATAAATCAATAAAATTTGATAAGTTATTTTTGAAACTACCAAAGAAGAAGAAGTGTGTATGGTCAGCCAGCGCCCGAACGGTAAAATCCCCAAAATACTCTTACAATATGTGTTATGAGATATGATATGATATGATACGCATGCTAGTAGACTAGGTATTCATATTAGGACTAGAGTAGCCTGATTTGTGATGCCTTAGTCTAGGGAAATCTGCTGCTATGAGGTGCTTTGAGAGCGAGTGGGTAGCTAGTGCATGGCAAGATTAGAGTACTCATGATCCGGGGTTTAGGGAGGAGGACTTGGGGTGAATGCTGATGCAGTGTAGTTGGTAGTATTGGGCCCGTACTACTGAAGACACTAGGTCAGTGGGCAACCCATGTAAGAATCCCTGGGTATCTGTAACATCCGAAAAATACAACTAATTTAAATTTTTCAAAAACCACCCGATTTTCATTAAATTGTTTACAAAAAGGTTTTCAATACAAATCATTTAGAGTATCCCCAGAATCACATTGCTACAAAATCATGAGGAGCGGTACGATCGCGCCTTCGCCTTGCCACGGTCTCCTGAAGAACCTAAAAAACATTAAACCACAACTGTAAGCCCGAAAGCTTAGTGAGATACCCCCAAAATACCAACCATGTATACGCCCTTTCAGGCTGTGACCTTCCGGTCCAAAACATATAAAACATACATAACATAACAGAACATAGAACAACCATGCATATCGGGTCTACTGTGTGACTGGTCCGCCGTATCGGGCCTTCAGTCCACCGGATCCATCCTCCAGGTCTAGTCATGTCCTTCGAGTCTACAGTGGGGTTGGTCTGCCCGGATCGGGCCTTGAACCCACCTGGTCCACTCTTTGAGTCTGCAGTGTGACTGGTCCGCCCGCATCAAGCCTTCAGTCGGCCTGGTCCATTCTCCGAGCCTCGGCACATCTGGTCCGCCCTCGTGGGGCCTACAGCCTATCCGGACCGCTCGCTGGGCCATCAGAATAACCGGTCCGCCCTGGGTATCTTGGCCTACAACACAAAGCAGGACCTGCCTCAACCCATCTCTAGTCCAAACAACCATGTGCACAAAACATACAATCATATAACAGTCATAGCCAACAAACCGAACAAACAGATCACATAGCATATCATTACCCTACCCAGGTTACCGACCTAACCGGTCACTAGCATAGCATCACTTAATATATATCGTGGAACTGAGCTTAACAAGGTCTTCTAGCATGTACCATCCTAGCTACCAGGATGCAGACACATCAAACAATAACATAATACCTATATCCGAGTCTCAATCCAATAAAGGGCCGGCCTTGGTGCCTTAGACCCTGTTGATATAGTGAGGATAACTCACCTCGAAACTACCGGCTGAAAGGATAAGATCCCGCTGCTCCGAACTCTGACACGAACTCCTCCACTGAACATCAAAACATACAACTCAATAAATACCCCCGGAAGACAACTGGTCGACCTTGGACAAGTCAAAGTCAACCCCTGACTGACCCTACTCGCCGAGTCACCCCGATGACTCGCCGAGTCCTTAAGCTCAGAACTTCCCTCAATCAGCGACCCAACTCGCCGAGTCACCCCAATACTAGTCGAGTCCAAGAACTCCGAGTCCACTCGCACCCAACTCACCGAGTCATCCCTTGACTCACCGATTCATCGACTCAACCAGAAATATTGGGACTCTTCGACAAGACTCGCCGAGTCCAAGGCTATCTTCAACCTACTCGCCGAGTTGTTCTTCCAACTCGTCGAGTTCCAGGCCATCTACAAGCAACTCGTCGAGTCCACCCATGTGATTCGTCGAGTACCACCGGTCTGAATCCATACAGAAGCATATCAGGCCATGCAATTGATCCAAAACATAGATCCAACCTCCTACAATCCATCCATCACGTAAAGTGGCAAACTTTACGTGAATCTAAAGAGATCTAGGCCTTATTTACCTTAGAACCAAGGTTTGGGACATGATAACTCCATTAACAACACAAAAACAGGGGCTTTAATGCTCTTAAGATCTTCTCCACTCCAGATCTGAGTTAGCAACCTCAGATCCATCCACCAAACATCAAGATGCCATACAACCAAGCTCCCCACACAACCCCCAAAATGAGAAACTAGGAAAATATAGGCCAAGAACGAAAGTATTACCTCCAAAGGATGCCTCAACAGCAATGAAACTCGAATCCAAGAAAAGCCCTTTGATCCAAGCCACTTCTCCTTCAAGATTTCTTCAACCAACACCTCTCCAAGCTCTAATTTGCTCCACAAAGGGACTCTCCACGAATTTAGGGTATCTGGGACTCAAGGGGGGAATAAGGGAGGCTGTGGAGGGGCATAATGCTCTTTATATAGGGCTCAACCCCGAAAATTAGGGTTTTCTCCATACAACACCTACTCGCCGAGTCCATCTTTGGACTCGCCGAGTAGGCCACTTGATACGCGACCATAGTCGTGACCTGACTCGCCGAGTCTATCCATGGACTCGCCGAGTCACCCTCCGAAACTTACACTTTTAGCCCTTCAACTCTACTCTTGAAATTTTGGGATGTTACAGTATTGGAGACTGAGTAGGGTTGCGTTATCGAGTGCGATTATGCTCGATAGAGTCTCTGATATTTCTATGTTGTATTTCAGAGGCATCATGGTTGGACCACGCCACAGACCTGGTACGAGCAGTGTGAGTGACAAGGAGCTTCGTCAGATGATTCATGAGGAGGGTGGCTGTAGCGATTTGGGCTGAGATTCCGGAGATGTTTGGGTCTATTAAGACCACACTGATGGAGACATTTGATGAGCGGTACGCCGCATTGACTGAGGCAGCAGTCGCTGCAGCTACCGCAGCTGTGGCGGCTGCCAAACCGCAGGGAGGCGACTCGTTGCTGTTCCGAGAGTTTAGCAACACGAAGCCACCTGATTTTGACGGGACGCAGGATCCGATCGTTGCGATGAGATGGATTGCTGATGTCGAGGGATGCTTCTACACTTGTTCATATCTAGAGCATCTAAGAGTACGATTCGCCTTGAACCAGCTCCGCCTGGGAGCAAAGGATTGGTGGAAGTTCGTGACGACGAACTTTACTCTGACAGAGGTTTCAGTTGTGACTTGGGAGAGGTTTACTGCTATGTTTAGAGACGAGTACGTTCCTCCGGTGGAGAGGGAACGGTTGGTTCAGGAGTTCTTGACCCTCAAGCAGGGTAATGATTCTGTCACGGTGATCACGCGGAAGTTTCATGAGAGGGCGATGTTGTGCCCTGAGTAGGTGTCCACAGAGCAGGCTCGGATGAGCTGGTATTTGGGTGTGCTGAGGAGGGATATCCGGGAGTTCGTATCGAACTCGTCATACCAGACTTTTGCTAAGCTTCAGGCGAATGCCAGGAAGCGTGAGATCGAGTTGGAGACCCAGGCAAGGGAGGAGGCCGAGTCTCAACGGGTGGATCGGCGGCCGGCTCAGTCTCAGCCGGCAGCCAAGCGGACCAAGTCCGCCAACTCAAGATCGGGAGGTCAGAAGGGTCGCACTTGCGGAAAGTGCGGCAAGGGTCACGAGGGGGCATGTCAATCGGGTGCTTGCTACAAGTGTGGCAAGGAGGGGCACATTGCTAGGGATTGCTCCAAGGGATTCATGGTTTGCTTTCATTGCAACCAGACCGGCCATCGGAAGGCCGAGTGCCCCCAGCTTCGCTAGGGAGCTACGCCTGCTGCCATGGTTACCAAGACTCGGCCAGTGAAGGCCGAGGCTCCGAAGGCTCGTGGAAGAGCTTTCCAGTTGACTATGGAGGAGGTCCGCGCGGCGCCTGATGTTGTAGCCGGTATGTATTCTTTCGTGTATTTACTTTTATGCTAAGATATTGTGCTTATATTATGATATGCGTAGGTACTTTTCTTGTGAATTTTGTACCTGCTTTGGTACTATTTGACTCAGGTGCGAGTCGGTCTTTTGTATCGTTGGCTTTTAGCCAACACATCAGTATTGATCGGGAGGCGATGAGCCGACCCCTGCGAGTTTCTATAGCGGATGAGAAGGCGGTATATGTCACTGATGTGATTCGAGGATGTGTGCGTGAGATTTTTGGGGTCGAGTTCCTTATAGACTTGGTTCCTATAGCGATGGGGGATGTGTGCGTCATCGTGGGCATGGACTGGTTGAGTAAGTTTGGGGCAGTCATTGACTGCGAGAGACAGCTGGTGATGATTCGAGACCCTAGTGGGGGAGTGCTTACGGTGTATGGCGAGGGGACCCGATGTGGGTCGGCGTTTTGTTCGGCTGCCAGGGTGAGGCAAATTTTGCAGCAGGGCTGCAATGGATTCATAGCCTACGTGACGGATACTCGAGTGGCCGCGGGGAGGCCCAATTCGGTTGATGACGTTCCTGTTGTATGCGAGTTTTCGGATGTGTTCCCCAAAGAGTTACCAGGTGTGCCTCCAGAAAGGCAAGTAGAGTTCCGTATCGATTTGGTTCCGAGAGCGGCGCCCATCGCCAAGGTGCCTTATCATCTTGATCCACCGGAAATGCAGGAGTTATGCTCGCAGCTTCAGGAGCTGTTGGGAAAGGGGTTTATTCGACCGAGTAGCTCACCATGGGGAGCGCCGATTTTGTTCGTCAAGAAAAAGGATGGTTCACACCGGATGTGTATCGATTCCCGGTAGTTGGACAAGTTGACGGTTAAGAACCGGTATTTGTTACCTAGGATCGACGATATGTTCGATCAGTTGCAGGGGGCATCTTGGTTCTCGAAGATAGACTTGAGGTCGGGTTATCATCAAATGAGGGTTCGGGATGAAGATATTCAGAAGACCGCTTTCAGAACTCGTTATGGACATTATTAGTTTGTGGTGATGCCTTTTGGGCTCACCAATGGCCCGGCCGCGTTCATGGATCTTATGAACCGGGTATGCAGGCCGATGTTGGATCGGTCGGTGATCATATTCATTGATGATATTTTGGTATATTCGAGGTCTAGGGAGCAGCATGAGGAACATCTGAGGGAAATTCTTGGGGTATTGAGAGCGGAGAGGCTGTATGCCAAATTCTCCAAGTGTGATTTCTGGTTACGAGAGGTCCAGTTCCTCGGGCATCTTGTTAACCAGAAAGGGATATTGGTCGACCCGGCCAAGATTGAGGCGGTGTTGAGGTGGGAGGTGCGGAGATCGCCCACTAAGATCAGGAGTTTTCTGGGATTAGCTGGATATTACCGAAGGTTTATCAAGGATTTCTCCAAGATTGCTGGGCCACTTACTAGGATGACCCGGAAGGGTGTTGCGTTTTCATGGGGATCGGAGCAACAATCCTCATTCGAGACCCTTCGTCAGAAATTGTGCGAGGCTCCGGTGCTTGCACTCCCGGAAGGGATGGAGGATTTTGTGGTGTACTGTGATGCATCTATATCGGGTTTGGGGGCGGTTCTTATGCAAAGGGGTCATGTGATAGCGTATGCTTCGAGGTAGTTGAAGCCTCATGAGTCGAGATATCCCACCCACAACTTGGAATTGGGGGCTGTGGTGTTTGCCCTCAAGATTTGGCGGCATTATCTTTATGGGGTTCAGTGTACCATCTACACGGACCACAAGAGTCTGAAGTACTTGATGGATCAGCCAAATCTGAATATGCGACAGAGGATATGGTTGGATGTGGTGAAGGATTATGATTGTGAGATCCTGTACCACCCGAGCAAGGCTAATGTGGTAGCCGACACGTTGAGCCGTAGGGCGGAAAGCGCCCCGATCCGAGATATTTGTATGAGGTTGACGGTGATGATGCCGATTTTGTATACTATTCGAGGAGCTCAGGCTGAGGCTGTGAAACCAGAAAACCAGAAGACGGAGCGGGTTGTAGGTCAGGTATTAGGATTCGTTACGGATGGACGAAGGCTTATGACTTTTCAGGGTCGAATTTGGGTACCGTTTGTGGGCGGTACGTGTACTATTTTGATGGAGGAAGCTCAACGATCGAAATTCTTGACTCATCCCGGGGCTACGAAAATGTATTTAGATCTAAGGAAGGAGTATTGGTGGCCCTGTATGAAAAGGGATGTTGCATGGTTTGTTGAGAGATGCTTGACTTGTCGGCAGGTTAAGGTCGAGCACCAGCAACCGCACGGTAAATTGCAGCCGCTAGAGGTTCCCGAATGGAAATGGGAATAGATTACCATGGATTTTATCACCAAATTGCCGCGGACTGCGAGGGGAGTCAATGCGATTTAGGTGATCGTGGATAGATTAACGAAGAGCGCTCATTTTCTAGCCATCAGTGAGAGCTCTTCTGCGGAGAAGTTGGCGGAATTATACGTGAGGGAGGTGGTATCGCGGCATGGGGTTCCGATGTCGATTGTTTCAGATCGTGATGTGCGTTTTACTTCCAGGTTTTGGAAGAAGTTTCATGAGGAGTTGGGTACGAGACTGCATTTCAGTACCGCATACCACCCGCAAACAGACGGACAGAGCGAGCAAACGATTCAGAAACTTGAGGATATGCTCCGAGCATGTGTTTTGGATTTTCGAGGGAGCTGGGACACCTATCTACCTTTAGCAGAGTTTTCGTATAACAACAGCCATCATTTGAGCATTGGTATGCCACCCTTTGAGCTGTTGTATGGGCGGAGGTGTCGCACCCCCATCTGCTGGGGAGAGGTGGGGCAGCGGGTGATGGGTAGCACGGAGATTGTACTCCAGACGACCGAGCAGATTCAGCAGGTCAGGCAGAGGTTGTTGACCGCGCAAAGTCGCCAGAAGAGTTATGCGGACAGGCGGCGGTCCGAGTTCGAGTTTCAGGTTGGTGACCTTGTGCTCCTAAAGGTCTCTCCTTGGAAGGGAGTGATGCGGTTCAGGAAGAGGGGCAAGTTGGGGCCCCGGTATATTGGACCCTTCAGGGTAATTGCTAGGGTAGGCCGGGTAGCCTACCGGTTGGATCTACTTGCTGAGTTGGGGCAGATCCATGATACTTTTCATGTCTCGTAGTTGAGGAAATGTATTGCCGACGAGTTGGCAGTGGTGCCGTTGGATGATATTCAGGTGGATGCAGGCGTGAACTATGTGGAGAGACCGGTAGTGATCAGGGATCGGAAGGTTAAGGTTCTGAGGAACAAGGAAGTACCCCTGGTGCAACTGCAGTGGCAGCATCGGAAGGGGTCGGAGCTGACATGGGAGTCCGAGTCCGAGATGCGGTATCAGTATCTAGAGTTGTTTTCAGTATGAGACTTCGGGGGCGAAGTCTGGTTCTAGTGGGGGAGAATTGTAATAGCCCGAATCAAGGTATTCTTCTATTTTGGATTAAGTTGTAAAATTTAGGGTTTCCATGGTAGGCGAGTACGCTGGGCGTACAAGGTGTACGATGCGCGTACTCGCGCGCCCCATTTGGACGCGTTCCCCCTCAGGTACGCGGGGCGTACCCAAGGTTACGCCCGGCGTAACTCATTCAGACCGAAACCCTAATTTCCTTTGTTGAGGCTATAAAAGGAATGTGTGGCTGGACTTCTCAGCCACCACCCCTCAGAGTGAAACCCTAAATAGTGTGTGCCATCGTCCTTAAGCCTTTGTGTGTGCATTCTAAGCTTTGTAGTGCCATTTTAAGGTTGCAAAGGAGAAGAAGAACTTGTTGGAGAGGCTAGAAGTGGTGCTCAAGTGTAGATCTGAGCTTTGCAAGGGTTAAAGCTTCAATTTCAGGTAAAAAGTCCAGATCTTGACACTTGGTTCTTGTTGTATGCTTTAGATGTCATTTTCTAGGGTTTAAGTCCCAAAGGTGGAGACTTTTGTGCAAATGGCCTCCATAAGCTTAGATGCTTCATGTTTCTGATCTATTGGAGTTGTAGACTCATAAAAATGGCAACTTGGTCGTGGAAATTGCACCATGCATGAGATCTAGATCCTTGAGTTTGAATAAAAGGCTGTTATGTGATGTTGGAGCCTTTACAGCCATGCCAAGGCTTAAAGGTCTCGACTTTATGGGTTTAGACACACTAAAAGAGTCGGATCTAGAAGTTGTAGTAATGGCTTAACCAATTAAGACCAGAAATGGAGGGTGGCTGATTCTGGTGGTTACGCAGGGCGTAACTTCCAGTACGCGTCGCGTACTGGGTGGAGACCCCGATCCAGGGGGAGTTGGCAATGTATGCCCCGCGTACATCTAGAGTACTCCCCGCGTACTCTCAGGGTTTGACTTTTGTTGACTTTTAGGGTTTTGGTCAACATAAGGACTTTAGGTCAAGGAAGAGTAAAATGGTCTTTTACCCTCTGAGGAATGATGATAAGGGGTAAAGTTTTAGTGGTGGAAGTCTTTGTGTATTAAATGATATTTTTATGTTTAGGCGAGGTTGAGCCGTCGTTCGGGTTCGGTGATAGAAAGGACTCGAGATCTTAGACTTTCCACGAGGTGAGTTTTCTCACTATATTGTACCCGGAAGGGTTTGACTGTGTAACCGGAAGGTCGGATATGATAGGAGATATATGTATTATGTTTAATAAGTTAACCGTTTTATGTGCCATGTATGATATGCTTGATATGGGCCGGAAGGCATTCTGTTATGGGTCGGAAGGCGAATATATTATGGGCCGGAAGGCGTTGTGATGTGGACCGTAAGGTTGACGTGGGTAGGACCGGAAGGTTTACCTAGTCGGGACGGAAGTCCCCTGAGACACATGGACCGGAAGGTCAGGGCCTGGAAAGGTGTATGTGCGTAAGTTGTATTTTGGGGAACTCACTAAGCATTTATGCTTATAGTTGTTGTGTTATGTGTTTCAGGTACTAGCGAGGACCGTGGGAAGGCGCCGGCGTGATCGCACACATTATCGGGGGAAAACTATTTTTATGATCTTTATGATGTATTTGGTTGTGACAATATTGTTGACGTTTGAATTTGAAATATTAATCGATGTTTGATGTTTGCAAAAATGAAAAATTGGTTTTAAAATTTACGTCGTTACATCATTAAAAAATGCCCATAACCTAATACAATGCATCTCACATAGTCAACTACGAGTTGGAAACACTAAAAACCCCGGTTCAAGATTAATATGAGCCAAGATTCTATTATTGGGCCTAATGGACCAATAAACATTCAACTTGACAATCTTGGGCCTATGAACCCTAGGCTCCAATTGGACCACATTTTTGAAACTTTAATATTTTGGACCATGTAGGCCTAGAATAATGCATCTTATCTCTAATGGGCCATGATGGGCCATAAATGATTTCATTAGCCCTAATGGGCCATAAACTCCACTTCTTTTATTGAAATGGGCCGTGAACCATCATAAAGGCATAATGGGCCGGAAAATATTATTGGGCCTCATAAAATTCAAGCTAGGCCAAGAAAGAGCGCAAGCCATTCCATTTAGATTTTCTTAAGACCATTCTCGACCCAATATATATATATATATATATATATATATATATATATATATATATATATATATATATATAAGATTAATGAAAGATTAAGGAATATGTGACACCTCATAACTACACGGAAGACATCCATGCATTGTCTTCCATGTATCTAGGCATGCAAGATTACCTCCCATATATCAAGGTAAAGCATTTCCCCTCCATTCTTCTACCTTCATCCGAAAGCCCCGCCCCACCACCCTTATTTTTCCTTTCAAACACTCTCAAAAAAATCATCTCAAGAACTCTTCCTTTATCCTCAAAAATCTTGTGGGTTTGTATATGTTTCAAGAAGACTTCAACAAAAATCCATCCCTTTTGGTAAGATACTCTTAATCAAGAAGTCTAACATCATGTTTTTGTTAAAAACTTGTTACTCATTTACTCTTTAAATCATGGATCATGCTTCTTAGAACTCATCTAAATTCGAACATTCCCTCAAGAAGCTTGCTAAAGCCGAAATCTCCTCATCTTCTTCATCAAAACCGAATCTAAATCCCAAGATGAGTTCATACACCTTGTTTTTTGGTTTTTACAATGGTTTGTGGGAGGGTACAAGTTGATATGTGCTAGATCTATGTATTTGTGCATGTTATGTGTGTTTTACATGATTATAATTTATGATTATGTGATGAAACAATATATATCTTGAAAATTTTAACCAAAACTTGGGATATTTGTAAACTAGAACAATTCATACAACTTATTATAAAGAGAAATGTGCTAAAAATGTGAAGATCCATGAGAAACTAAATAAAAATTTGAAAAAGGGCCATTTTTGATTAATAAACAAAAAGTTGAGACTTTTATGTCATTTACGGTATTATAAGGACTAAAAAGGGTCATATTTGCATAAAAATGGGTATTTATTATAATCATAATTTCAAAAGGGCCCAAAGTGTAAATTCTTGAAAAATGGACCTTAGTATGGGCTTTACGGTTTTCTTGGGCTTATTTTGTAAAAAACTTGATTTTTAAGGACTAAATACACATTTAATACAAATTTGAGAGAAAAGTGTAAACTTGCGGTTTTTTGGGGTTAAAATAGCATTTTATTTGAAATTGGGCCTAAAATGCTATTATTACAAAATGTGGGCCGAAAATGCTATTCTTTTAAAAAATGGGCTAAAAATATAATTTCTTATAGAAATGGGTCGAAAACAACAATATTTAATCATTTAGGCCAAAAATGTTAATATTTATATTTTTGGGCCGAAAATGAAGTTTTTAGCCAAAATGGGCCACAAATATCCTTTTATTAGAAGTAAGCCCATAAAATGAAAACTTTTAGCCTTAAGGGATTTAAAGTGTCAAATTTTCCAAAAAGGTGACTAAAATCGTATATTTTCAATCTAATCGGCCAAAATGTCTCTAATACAAAAATTTGATATTTTTGTTGTCTTGGTAAACCTCGAAAAAAAAAACAAACAACGAAATAATAACAAATGAACGAAATACATTGATAACATGTTTATTGGGGCTAATACACTTGTTACATGGTTAATGGGCCTTGAATAGATGTTTTATACAAGTTTTAAACTATATATGTATTTTTATCTACAAATATGTTGGGTATAATATGGGTAGATGAAATAGTTGGTGTGTGATAAAATGATGAGAGGCCTCGATGTTGTTGTTGTTGTAGTCATCTAGCGGAGTATAGATTATGACCACAGACTTTTCTAGACAGTCCAGTGGAACAATGACAGGCTCTTAACATGTAGGTGTTTGTGAACGATGTGTTCACAGGTGTACTCCATCCCCCTCATGGTTGCCTTACGGACATTTATGGTTGAGGAATCCCCTTAGCAGTATTGTTCATCCCGATGATGATCCTTAGGCTAGGTCCCTTGTATAGGTGTTTAGGGACGTAAAGTGACGATAACGGGAACGGATAATCAGAGTTATTGTGGGTAGATAAAATTAATAAATTTATTTTGGATTGATAAATTTATTGTTGTGTGATGAAATTAATAAATTTATTTTTGTTGATGAAATTAATAAATTTAATTTTTGTGGGTTGAAAACCATATGTGCTCACCAGACTCCCAAAGCTTGACCCACTTAGCTTTTTATATTACAGGTAGTGGACCCAGAGCATAGTTGGATGATGAAGAGGGATTTTTGGATTATAGGCCATTAGATGTAAATATCTATTGTAAGGTCTACAATATGTTGTTTATGCTTTTAGTCTGTATCGATGTGGACATGCCAAGTTTTGTAATGAAATGGAAAATACATCTCTTTAAGAAATGCTTTGATAAAAAAAAAATTATCATATTCTTTTTTGGGACAAGTTCCGCATATTTTTATCGAAGCGATTACTCTGATTTTATTTTAAAAGCATAAACTAAATCGGTCTTTTCTTGCCGAGAAATTTGGGGGGGGGGGGGTGTCACAGTTGGTATCAAAGCATTAGTTTAAGCGAATTAGGAATTTGTAGGATTTCTAAACATAAACTTAGAATGCTAAGTGATGGTTGTGAGATGAGTGTCTACCATATTATAGACACGACTGTTGGATTAAAGCTATGGCTTATACTTTACTTTTCTAGGAAATTGTATTTTTATGTAATGTTTATGAGTTTACGGTTAGATGGTCTATTTACGGCCGTAAACAGGTTTACGACCGTAAACCCATTTACGACCGTAAACCCATTAGGCCCATATTCTCCAAGTATAAATATAGGTGTAAGGGGTGAGGAGTTGACTGATGAACACAAAAGGAGTGTACGACCTAGAGAGAGAGAGAGTGCGTTGTGTGTGAATCTTGTATTTGGATCTACATTCTAATCATTAAATAATACAAGACTCATCATCTTCTTCTTCTCCTTCTCTTCTATTTTGATCTGGCATCATCCGTTTGATTGGGATTCCGCACCATCAAACAGATCTGATTGATACACATGCATTTTGGGGACTTACAATTGGTATCAGAGCAAAACCAGTGTCAAAGGATCCTACAATTGAGTTTTTGAGCGTATTCTTCCCTGTTTACAATTGAAGTTGGTGTCTATTGCAAAAGGATTTCAAGCTTAATTCAAAAAATTTATTTTTATCGAATTTCTGGGAGATTACGACCAGAGCTTATGGCCGTAAACACAGATTACGACCGCAAACTCCACTCAGTTCTTGAACTGTAAGCTTGGTTCTTAGACTGTGAATAAAGCATCTTCAACAACCGGAAACTTGAAGTCATTGACCGTATACAGTAACCGTAAACTACTTTCGACCGTAAACCCTCTAATGTAAACCGAGTTTACGGCCGTAAACAGTTCCTTGACCGAAAACATACTCTAACTGGATTCCTGTTCTAAGGCCTCGCCTAACGTCGGGCCCACCCTGGTCTGCTACTGATGAGTTATGGAGCCCCATCCACACTCTTGCTGCTACTGAGATACGGGCCCCGCTCACACTCATTTCTCTCATATCACAGACCTCACCCCTACTCTGTTAATATTAAGATATGGAACCCCGTCCATACTTAGCTAGTGATCAGATATGGGACCTCAGCCACACTCCGAGTTAACTCAACTCATCGAGTTGACCCACTAACTCGTCGAGTTCCACAATCCACACATAACTCTGGATTTCAATCCTACTCGTTGAGTCTTCCTTGAGCTCATCGAGTTCTCCCGTACATAGTCGGGACCTTTCACTCACTACTCGTCGAATTCTCTAGTCGGGACCTTTCACTCACTACTCGTCGAATTCTCCTTGAACTCGTCGAGTTCTCCTTTATACAAAGTAGGGAGCTTTTGCTCGTGAATCGTCGATTTCAACCTTGAACTCATCGAGTTCATCTTCATCTTAGTCGAGCCATTCATCCTCAACTCGTTGAGTTGATCCTTGAACTTGTCGAGTTCTTTGTTATGCAAGTCCATCAACACATTCAACCCACTGAATCCTCTTCTAGACTCAACAAGATTACTCAGAAACAGAAAATATTAGGAAACCACAACCCGATTCACAGAGTCCCAAGAGCGACTCGTCGAGTCCCTTGAAGGTCCAAATCTATCCAGTGGATTTCAGTCAACCACAAAGCATCCATGTCTTAGATCTAGCCTTCTAGGGTTGATATAGAACGCAAAGTCGTTGCCTTTACATCCATGCATGGCCTTTTGAGGCTTAAAAGACCATAACAACTCCTTAAAGCTTGCATGGGGGTTTCTAATGGCATAAAGCTTGCACTTTTATGCCTTAACCACTCTTAGGGATTCCAGATCCGAAAGGATCTTAGTTTGGGATGTCCTTGTTCCACAGATCAAACTCCATGGACCAAAACTCTCATAAATTGGACATAAAGTGATGTAAGAAACTATAAGCCAAGATGAAGACTTTATTACCATAAAATAAAGGAAATGAGATGGTGTTGTTGGATCTACAAACTTCTTCTTGAACCTTTAACCACATTCTTCTTCTTCTAGATGCAAGAACACATAAATTGCCTCAAGAATGGCTCACACACTTACAAAATGCTCTAGGGTTTTGTAGGTTAAGTTCTAGACAATGGAGACTGGGAATGGAACAAAGAGGAGGAGAATAAGATTCTTAAATAGGATACCAAGTCCCGAATATAGGGCTTCCCTAACCCTGACCAACTAGCCGAGTCAGTCCACCAAATCATCGAATATGCCACTTAACCCGTAACCCAAAATACACTCCTACTCGTCGAGTCATCTCACCTACTCGATGAGCCGCCTTCTGACTTTGGAGGTTTTCTTTCCCTTTTAGGTCTTCTGAATTCGAGGTATTATAACTCTCCCCCACTTAAATTAGAATTCGTCCTCGAAATCCGCCGATGAGCCGCCTTCTAACTTTGGAGGATTTCTTTCCCTTTTAGGTCTTCTGAATTCGAGGTGTTATAACTCTCCCCCACTTAAATTAGAATTCGTCCTCGAAATCCGCTTTGGCTAACACCTCTCAACCTCTCACGACATTTCTAATTGTCGCATACCTTGCCTTATCGATCCAATCGTTGAAGTTATCATCTTGAGAACAATCCATTACTACAACCCTCGAGTGCAATGCTCTTACATGACTAGTAGTCCTTCTGGTACTTTCCGAGCACTTACACTTGACATTCAAGGGGTCCACCCCTTCACCCTGCGCTGTTACTGGCATTCCCAAGGCGGCTTTCCATAAACAGCAAGCCTTTCCTATCTCCGACAAGAATAAATATTCTGCTGAAACTGCAATCCCGGCTACTCCCAATGCTGGCCATCTCACCATTACCCACTGAATGATTTCACTTACTGTGCTCCAATGCCGAAATTTCCATATAGCATGTGAATCAAATAATCCTTCGAGTAAAAGATTTATCTTTACAACGATTAAGACTCAGACAAGAGCTGCGCCACAGAGTCAAATCAATCACTCTGAGACTATTTAATCCCGCTGTGAGTGACTTAGCATCTCCTGATCAGCTAGCTGCTCTACACATGAATTCTCTTATCACCACCCTTGTATGACATCATTTTGTCTCTTATCCACCTTCTGGATGAACCGATACCACCCTGGTCCCAACTGATATGCTCTTAACTGGAATACCGGTCTTCCACCAGTTACTGAACGCAAGAACAATCTCTCAGTCGCTCTCAATGACTTCCGAAGAAAACTTCGGCTACCAGAACCACTCTATCTACCTAGCCACTTTGTTTGGTAGGTACTTGACCCGATAGTAACATGGTCCATTTAGGTTTCCTTCACCATAGCAATTTGATAGGATGGATATTTGAGAAAGAGGATAATTGTGATTTATTAATACATATAATAATAATAATAATAATAATAATAATAATAATAATAATAATAATAATATATTAATTAAGAAATCCTATTATTTTATTGGTATTGATCAAGAATTAATTTGGAATTAATTTAGTGATCAAAAGAGACTAATTAAATTATCAGGGACTAATTATGTAAATTAGTGATACATATAGTTTGGACCAATGATCCATGATTGATTAGTAATGAGCTAAGTTTATGTGAGATTCCATGAATATTTAGTACAAGAAGCTAATGGATTAGAAGCGTAATTGAATGGATTAGGGTTTACAAGTGACCCTCTAAATTCTACACTATATATGTAACCCCTAAGCTCCTAAAATCGGCTCAAGTTACACACAAGAGTATTCCAAGTGAAACTCTAGCCATTTTTTGAGTCTCATAACCTCTCTCTCAAGTCTTTCCATTGTTCTTGGTGTTTGTGAGTCATTTGAGGTATCACTCTTGAGGTACTAAACTCTTCAAAGGCCAAATTCTACAAGCTACAAGAAAGACGCATTCTTCTAACTTGTTTTTATGTTACAAATATCAAAGTTGTATGCTACTTAGGCTTTATGCTTTGGAAAAATGAAAAATTCATGTATAACTAGAGAAAACTTAGATCCAAAGCATTAGGATTGTATGTGAACAATAGGGATGTTATAGTGCTCAAAACCCATAAATGGTTTCAAAGCCTAGGGTGTTTTCTATTATATTAATGCATTGGTTAATTCTTCAAAGTTGAAGCTAAATGAAAACTGCTCTCTGCATGATGAACTCGACGAGTGCATATAGGGACTCGAGAGTTGAGCCAACTCGACGAGTTCATTGCCTGACTCGACGAGTTGGATCATCTGTTGGCAGATTATTGGGTTTTTTTTTTCCAGAATTGGATTACGATAATTACCACAAACTATTTTGAATCATGAAATTCGAATTTTCTGATATGGTAGTGCTTATCCTCATCCAATTAAATAATAATTGTCAAATTTTAAGATAATTACTAGATTGTATGATAAGATAATTATTTCTATTATTTGATTTAAATTATCTTGCTATATTAATTGAATTAGGTCAAATTGGTAATGGATAAATTATATGATTAATGTAATTGTTTTCAAATTGATCCATGAGGTTTTAAAGAGTTTCAAAACTTTCCCTCAAGTTTTGAAATTTGAAAAGTCTCATTTATGAAACATTAAATTTAAAACTTAAGAGGTTTTAAAGAGTTTCAAAACTTTTCCTCAAGTTTTGGAATTTGAAAAGTCTCGTTTATGAAATATTAGATTCTAAAACCCTAGTATTTTAAATGTTTAAAATACATCCTTTTGGTTTCATATATTAAATTTAAAATTTAAAGTTTTAATTTTGGGAATTCAAATGATTACAACTAGAAAGAATAATTATGGCTTCATTAATAATTTATTAAAAGATTAATTAAAAGAGTATTAATAAATCCATAATAACATGGTTTAAAAGTTTAATTAAATTAAATGTCTAATTTATTTAAAAGATTAAACCACCAACTTATTTTAAAAGTTTAAAATACACTCTTATACTATTATAAGATTAAAAGTTTAATTTATATACATGGTTGCAGAAATCGGGATTAATCGGCGATTAATTGCTTGATGTTCTCCAATCGTCGAGTATTAGAGCATTAATCGGAAATTTAGGATTAACCGGGTTTGGCGGGATTAATCGGCCTTGGCTGGATTAAGCGGTCAACAAAAGTCAAAAGTGTTCAAAAAAAGGTGAAAAAATTAAAAAAAAATTATTCAAACAAACAACATTTTTTTTACTCCAAAATTTTCAAAATTTTCAAATATTATACCAAAATGTTCATATTTTCATATTACCAAAATGTTAATAATCTATGATCTCCGATTAATCATCGATTAATCACCGTCAAGACCAATTATTCTCTTAACACCAGTCGACCGTCGAGCTATCGTCAAACGATTTTTACAACCTTGTTTATATATATATATATATATATATATATATATATATATATATATATATATATATATATATATATATATATATAAGTAAGGTCAGTCTTACCGTTAGTAGGCCTCATTAATGAAGATGGTCTATAAGGGGTGTTTTAGGAAGCGGCTTGTAAAATGACCGTCATTGGGTATCCACTGTTACCCACCGCACTCTTGACTAGTGGAGGGTCGTTAGCCGAACGGGTAGGATAGAAAATTAAACTTTCATTAATAAGTATAATAAAAAATATAAGTAACTAACTTTTTTTTATAAATTCCCAATCTTGGTTACTTAGGAAAATATGAATTTGATACTAACCCATGAATTGCACATTGCACTTTATTCGTCATTAGTAGAGTGTGTGTGGTTAACCGGCACACTAATATGGTACTAATGAAGGATGACAATGGGTAGCTCGTAAATTATCATTGATCAATGGAGCTTGTGTAGTTAACCGACACATTGATTAGGTGATGACTGACATCGAGTGTACCAAGCTAATTTTCATGTTTATTCACACCTCATTTGTGATCCTCGGTATCCCAGTCACAATGGTAGGGCATAATCGAGATTAAACATGCCATTAAAAAGTTTAACGAATCTCAAAAGATCTGGGAATTTCATCTAAAACCTAATTCGTTTAAAATTTTATTTGCGTGGTCGAATTGGTAAAGCGTCATTTACCTATCTTCAAATAATTTACAATTGGATTACGCCATCCCTCTTCCGAATTGTGAATTATTGTGTTGGGTCCTAGCCTTAATATTTAATTTGGGTGTTTTATTAAGGACTTAAATCAACTAACTTGAATTTTCTCCCTCTTTTGTAGATGTCTAGTTCTGAAAACTATGGTCTTCCTCAATCCTTTGGAAAAGGCTTTCCGTTTGAAGATGATATTCCACATGTCGATCAAGGTGAAAGATCATTCCATTCTTCATGCAGATGTAGAACTCGAACTCATACTTCTCTTCCTACACCTCCTCCAGTGATTCTCCCTGACCCACATTTTCAATGACTTCAAAAGTTCAAAGTCACTGAAACCCTATTGGCAAGTAAACACCAAGATGAAAGTGTTGTGTGTGCACATGTCCTGAAGATGAAGTCTCACATTGATAGACTGGAAATGTTGGTGTCATTTTCCCAAGGAGGCTAGCTGTTGACTTGGTTCTTCAATCGCCTCCTGAGTCATGTAGTTAGTTCGTTAAGGACTACTATATGACAGATCACGACGTGACCCTTATTAATCTGACATATTTGCTAATTTCTGCTGAAGCAACAATGCTTTGGCACACTGGTCAAGCAAATTTGTTTCGAGGATCAATCTCCCAAATTTCCATGGGCGTTGGTGATGGAAAAGGTGATAGTCCAGAAATGTTTTCGCCTCCTAAGGGAGAGAAATCATCCAAGTTCGAAAAGTTTGATCATAAGAGAAAGGAAAATTTTGAGATAGTCATATGTGTCATTCCCAAAGAGTACATATGTTTCTAGTTAAAGAGAAGCGACATTAGATGCGAAGCTGCCATATCTACCTGAAAGATCGCAAGGATAGTAAAGTCAAATCGTATGACTCTATTTCAAGTATATCCACTATCTAACTCTATTAAGTTCCTATTTATAAATTCTTATTACATGATGTGTTAATCACATGTTGATGTTTTGTAGGATCAAAGTAAAAGATGTAAGCTTAAAGCAGAAGCAAACAGAATCTGATCGTGAGAGATGGATTTCGATCACATGGATTTTTGAGCTATTGCTTAGGAGTTGTGATAGATTGCTTAGGAATATTTAGAAATGTAGTTTTCATATGTATTTGTTGTAAGGACATGTTTTCCGCATTTTTTTATCAATAAATAAAATCTTGATTTTATCTTATTTTACATTTCCTTGCAATGCCATTTGTGAAAATTGGTGTTTATATATATATATATATATATATATATATATATATATATATATATATATATATATATATATATATATATATATATATATATGATGAGTTATAAACACTCTTTAATCGATTAGATCGTTGCAACAGGTATATAAAGAAAGTAAAGCACTGAAACAATACTCAAGAATGAATTTGAATGTGTTGAATGATTAGAACGTTCAATCCTCAGCAGAGCTCGATAAAGAACTTCCACTGTAGAGGATTCTAGGGTTACAAAAGAGATCTTCTAAAATTTCACGTAAAAACCCCGATCTATCAGTTACTAAAAAGATGCATGCAAACATCTATTAATACACAAACCCTAGAAAATAAGATACGGATGGACAGGCCCATAACTTATAAAAGATGGGCTAGGAAGCGAGCCCAAGACGCAACACCAAGTACCCAACAATCTCCCCATTTGAGTCAATTGGGGCGAGAACTCACTCTAGTTTGCTTACTCCCGTAGCACTGGGTTTCTTGACGGCCTTGAACAGGCAGGGGATGATAGCAAGAAGTGTTTGTCGGAAGTGAATGTACCAATTTATCATATCATTGAAGTACTTTTTATCACTATCCGAGTTCTGCTTGCAACAATTAATTATACCCAGAACATGCTCCAAACAGGTAGTAGTGTAAAGATGTTAGTCAGCCAAAGAAAACAAGCATTTCTGACCTTCTGCTCTGGTGAACATGACTGAGTTCTGTTTCGGATCAATCTTTCCCATCTTCATTTGGTTTATATCGCTTGCAGAACCGACTGAAGTGATGATGGGCTTCTTCCTCAGAACATTAGCAACCTCTTGATCAAGCTTAGCCACCTCCAAAATATAGCAAACTAACATTCTCTTGAAATGGTCTATGATCGGACCATATTCAGCTTCATTGACAAGAAGAATGTTGTGCAAGACAATCCAATCGTGAGGGTTGAGGTTGGGAAGATCAGCCAGAGAGATGGAATGCTCAAATTTTTCAGATCCCCTCAAGACCTTGAATCTAACATTAATGAAATTACCTTCACGAACAGGTTTGAGAACCCGAACGTTGGTTATCTTCTGTGCGCTCCATGTCTGGTACTGAGGTTGAGCAGTCCTCAGGTAATAGTCAATAAGCTCCCTATCCACCTTCAGGTGAGGATGGGGAACTTCAGCTATATGAGCGAACGCATGGAAGATGAAGGCCTTTCGGGTCAGGGGCATGTCGAACTGGGAATCGACGGAATTGACACGGTCTAAGGAGATGACCGGTTCTAACCACAGAGTGCAAGGGGACTCAATGGCTTCTTTGATAAGTACTTCGAGAGTCCAAGGAGGAAACAAAGTTTTCCTGCTTTCAAGGAGATCATGAGCCTCCTTTATCTTCCTCTCCTTGGCCTCGGCTTCCCTGACGATGCGAGCATTTTCATCCAGCTCTCTCTCTCTGGTCTGCTTCCTGACTAAGCTGACAATCGGTTCTTGATCATCACTTTCATCACTGTCGTCAGCAATTTGTTTGGCTTTGGTTTGAGCACTCAAACCTGATGAAGGAACAGGTGTTGGTTTGGGTGCTTTTGGAGGGACAAGTGATGAAAATGGAAGAGATTGAGCTTTGGAACTTGGAGGGGGTTTCGGTTGAGCTGTGGACTTCTTTTCTCCCCCTTGTTTCGGATGGTCCTCCTGCTCAGGAATGCCTTCAATACGGCTAAGCAGAGCAAGAGCAGGAGCGAGCTTCTCTGCAAGACTACGCCTCACCGAATAGTTGAGAATCAGATCATGGGCTTCAATAATGTTGGAAAAAGCTCCGTGGACATCTGAAACACAACTCTTGACCACAGCTTTCTCAGACCGAAGAGAATCGATCTCCTTCTCGGCTTGGGAGAGCTGATGAGTTGCCAAAGTAAGCTCCGAAGACTTTCGGGCAAGCTCTTCCTTTGTGGTGGATTCGGCGGCAAGAGTGGCTTGGAAGGAAAGAAGACGATCCGCAACCGAAGACTGAAATGATTGGTTGTCTTCTTTGAGTTTTTGGTGAAAGCTGGCAAATTGATCTTTTTCAGTTTCGAAGGAATGGACCAGCTTCTCCACAACGATGCGGATCTTCTTAGTGTTTGTCTCTGATGCCGCTTGTAAAGACTCCAGCCAGATCTGGGCGTCTTGAAATATTTTTTCGACTTTTTCGGTCGCAACAACACTAGCCTTCATGGATTTGTCAATGGCAGCAGCAGCTGAGCTGATAGAGGCTTCATGTGCTTTGGAGAGTGACTCCACCATACCCTAAATGGCAGCCTCCGAAAAGTGAGATGTTGAGGAAGAGGAGGAAGCCACAAGATTGTCAATTTTCTCGTGGAGTTCCTTGATGTGCTTTTTAGTGATTGGAGCATCATCATCATCACTCTGAAGTTGATAGGGGCTGTAGTAGATGGAGTCAAAAACGGTATCCTCACCTCTCAAAAAGGTTTCGGTTTCAGCCGATGGAGTGGGAGATAAGGGTGCGGTTGGTGGTTCGGTAGTGGTAATGGGTTCGGGAACGGAAGTAGGTTCGGGTTGTGAAGTAGGAACCCCCATATCAGATACGTTGGTTGGAACCTCACGGGTGGTAGTTGTGGTGGCTTCTGTGAAAAGTGGTGGGGGAATGGTGGTTGTTGTGGTTGGAAGAGAAGTAGAGGTAGTTATGGGGGGAATAGAAATAGGGTTAGATATGGAGGGAATGGAAATGCAGGAGGTTATGATGGGAATGGAAGAGGTGGTTATAGGAGAAGGGGAAGGAGGTTTTGATGAAACATGTACCTCATGACCAGGCGAGTGAGGCGGAGTTTCGCCTCTAGCTGACTCATCTGAGTCAAAATGGTTCTCTTCCGAATCGCTGGAGGAAGAAGAGAGAATAAGTTTTCTCTTGGGCTGTACTTTCTTCTTCTTCGCTGGTGGGGAAAGATCTGGTTTTGAGGGTTTTCGCTTCTTAGGATAAGGATCCTTTGCCCCCTTTGCTGCTTTCTTTATCTTCCCTTGCTTGGGTTTCTTCCCTCTAGCAGCAAGTTTATATGCATCATTAATGGACTGAACCATTTCAACAGAAAGTTCCCTTAGGCCCGAAGGATGAAAGTCCTAGTAGGCTTTCATTATGATGCTCTCCTTTGATACCCCAGTGGACATAGAGTCCGGAATGGATCCGACGAAAGAAAATTTGGTCAGATCGGTAACAATTATTTTGGTGGTGTGGAAGACGCTGATGGTGGAGAGAAGGGAACCTGCAACAGTGGGAACATGAAGTTTATCCATGGCCCACTTGGTGATGAGCGTCCGGAACCTGGCGTATGATACCTCAGTGTGGCGAGAGGAGGAGGCTAGGCTCTGAATGAGTTGCTGCCATAGAACCGAGCCATAGTCGAGGTTAAGGCCGTGATATAGACCATAGAGAATGGTCATAAACAATTTGCTGGCCCCATCAGAACCAGAACTACGCTCAGAGAGCCCTTTGAACAGAATGGTGAAGAAACCATTCCATGGAGGAGGTAGACACGATTTCTTGAACTTGGTGACCGTCATGAGAATCTCCGTGTAACCCATGTTGTAGAACATCGAAAATAATTGCCCGACGGTGATGGAATCGGGATTAACCCTAGATTCATCGGCTTCAAAACCTAGGAGCCAACAAAATCGTTGCTTGGAGATGGAGGTTTTGTGAGAAAGAAGATCAAAGTAGATGCGATCCACTGATCTATCATAATGGGCTGTGGAGAAGACCTGGGAAAGGCATTCCATCAGCACAACCTCGACCTTGGAAAGAGCGAGCACCAATGGAGAGTATTTGAGGCACTCCACCATGGGATACATATAATTCTCGTAAGCTTTAGGGTTGAGATCAATCACCAGGCTTTGTTGAGGGCGGATAGGAAGAATATTTGTGCGGGAAGAGGTTTCCTGAACTGATGAAGAATCCGCCATTGTTGAAGGTAGAAGATGATGAACAGTAGATTAGAAATCGCCTGATTTTCCACGTTTGAGTTTTGATTGTGGTAAGTTTGGAATGAAGTAGATGTGTTCCTTTTATACCGTGGGTAGAGGAGAGAGAAAGATCATCCCCCAAATCTTCTTGATACACGAAATGGTTTTGGATTTGACTGAAGCGCGACGGTTGGCACCCCCGATGATTACGCATGAGAGAGAAGAACTGTTCCGTTTTGCACGCATGCCCGTCACTTCACTATTGAGGCTGTTACTCTGTCGGCTGAGTCAACATCTTATCTGTTTAATAGGTGTCATCCAAACATAAGATTATAAGGGAACCGAACGAGAATTTTGGAAAATCAAAGATTTTTGTGCATAGAGTGTGAAAGATAAGGAAATAAAGCGAGATATATGTAGGAATTAGTGATGCCAATATAGACACAAAACAGTTGATCCCGGGCACGAATCACTTTCTTCAAGGTCAAGAGAGACCTTAAAGTGTTTGTATGGATTCCCGTTGAATTACGATCAATCACTTTCTAAGAAGTGTTGAAAGGCATCTTTTTGTAAGGTTTAAAAGGGTGGCTTTCGCTTCAGTTTAGAATCCCGGAGCTTGACATAAGACCGAGACTAAATGAAGTACTTGTGAGACCGATGTGGTCTGTTGAACAAGTAGGCTGGATAATATATATAGTGACTTGTTGAAGATGTGTGATGGTTAAATCTCAAAAAAAAATGAAACTGGATTCTAAGGGAAGAAATGTTATGGTAAATAACAATTTCATAAGAATCGCACAACCAAAAAGAGATTTCATGTTGACCGGCAATTCATGTTAGGTATTGAATTTTGGGTTTCACTAAGCACGTAGTGACACGTGGCTTAGATCATAAACACAGAGATTTTGTAACCATAAACCTCAGTGGTTAAATCTGAGAGTCTCAAGGGTTACGATATGGGACCGAAATATGATGGCGAAAAGTATTGAGGTGGTGAAGAGAAGCGATAGTACCTCTGCTGAAAATAGTGACCAAGCAGTAAACTCTCAACCCATATGAGAAAAGAGTAAGGTAGCTCAGGATTAGAATAAATGGAGCAGCTTTATTGGGAAGACAAGGTTTGTATATACCTAGTCATTAAGACTTTTATTCAAAATCAGTTGAGGCTTTGGACAACATGCAGCAGCATGCTTCTAGGGACGCTTAACTAGTTAGTATAAAGTGTGAGAACCAAACTTGTCCCAACGATATTTAAACAAGAATGAAAGAGGAAAAAAATATTTTTGGAGATTTTAAGTTTTTGAACAGAGAAAAACCAAACAGAATAAGTAGTAAAAAAATTTAAACCGAACCCGAAATGGACCGAACGCTCGGTTCATTTCGGTTTCTAAAAAAAATATTTTTGGATTTTTGGAAAACAGCTTTACAAAAGTTTACAACCATAGATAACACCTTTTTGAGATTAAGCGAAAATATGTGCAATGGGACCGAACCCGAAATAGACCGAACGTTCGGTCTATTTCGGTCTGATACCAATTGATGAGTTATAAACACTCTTTGATCGATTAGATCTTTGCAACAGGTATATAAAGAAAGTAAAGCAATGAAACAATACTCAAGAATGGATTTGAATGTGTTGAATGATTAGAACGTTCAATCCTCAGTAGAGCTCGATAAAGAACTTCCGCTGTAGAGGATTCTAGGGTTACAAAAGAGATCTTCTAAAATTACACGTAAAAACCCCGATCTATCAGTTACTAAAAAGATGCATGCAAACATCTATTAATACACAAACCCTAGAAAATAAGATACGGATGGACAGGCCCATACCGTATAAAAGATGGGCTAGGAAGCGAGCCCAAGACGCAACACCAAGTACCCAACAATATATATATATATATATATATATATATATTAGCAATGGTGAAAATAGATTTTATTCTTAGTCATATCGCTTGTGGTAATGTCATAATTTACCAAGTGAGGAAGGATTCTTGTCAGCCAAGTTTCAATTGGACAGAAACCTGGAATCATGCGATTTGAATTGTGTGATGTATGAGAATCTTGATATTGTTAAATTTAAGACTAATTCCTTATTCACATGTATATCTGAGTCAAGTGAAAGACTAAAGGATCTAGTACACATTGATGTGAGTTGGTCAAATCCACCACATTGGACGATAAGCCTATTCATCATGATTTACTGTTGGTTCAGTAAATATGGTTATGCTTACAAGATTAAGTATAATTCTAATATCTTGAAAAGTTTCAAAGTATAGGAGAACGAATAAGAAGAATCAACTAGGTAGAAAGATAAAAGTTTCTCCAATCTGAAAGGAAAGGAGAGTACTTTAGTATCACGTTTTATGATCATCTTAATGATTATGGAACCATGTCACAGTTGATCCTCTAAGGAAACCTTAGTGCATTTGTATGGATAAGAAGAGGAATCATGAATTCTTGAAATCGTTAAATCAAGAAGATTGAGTCATACTTCGTCCCAAAGTCAAGTTTTTAGAGTTTTACTCTAGTTACTTCAAGTTGTACCTTGAGTAACATGTTCTAAGTAGGTTTATTACACCTCATGAAATATGGAGTAGAAATGTTTTCTTACTCTTCCACATTTGGAATTGGTAGTGGTGATGTTTTGGCTAAAACAAAGACCAACAAAGACCAATTATGTGCACTGTTGTCTTGATAAGAGCCCACACTAACTCTTGAATATTTGTTTATCAAGGAATGTTCCTTGACAAAGAATCTTATATGTCAATAGGACAGTGGGAGTCTTGTTAATCTTGAAAAGGATTCAAGAGACAATCGACAATAAACCTTTTAGTTATTACTAGCACACGATCTGAGGTTTATAACGTATCGTGTTGACATATTCTTATTTTTGTACCCATTCTAGTTAAGTTGACTATGCATGTGACTTCTATGAGTTCTCATTTGACTGCATAAGGCAAAGCACCTTGATCAGTGAAAGTACATTGATCTGTATGGGTGAGCTGCTCAATAACTTGGAAGCACTGGTAGGCCCTTGAGCTACCGTATGGCAAGAAAATAAGACTAAGCAAGTTCAGTCCATATGAGTTTGAAGTTGTCATAAACCTTGTCTTATGATAGTGCTTAGGAATGACAAATTCACATGGATAGGAACACATACACCATAAAAATCTAAGTGGCAAGAGGGTTCGCTCTACTTAATGAAAATGAATGTGAGGAAACACTTTCACTAGTAGAATTTAAAGGATTAGAGTAAGCAGTTGTGGTAATTACGTTCTCAAATTCGAGTATGATTACGACATCCCTCTTCATAGTTCGGTTTGTGAGAAATGGCAAATAGTTTGAACATTCGGGAATTATTGCAATAATTTCTGAAAGGTTTAGATACACGCACACACTTGTTCTATCTAATGAAATGTGTATGAGCTTGAGAAGTCTTGAAAAAGACTTATCGAAGCACCACGTATCAGAAATGTGTAATTTTGTGAAGAAGTCAATAGGTATTGATTTCTAGAAGTCCAACTGATTTCTGAGTACATGTCAAAGTAGTAGGAGCAAAAATGTTATGCTGTAAGAACATAATTGTTATGCTAGTGGGAGCATGATTATTGTGTTAAGTGTTGCGAGTTAGCAATGATATTTATAGGAAACAAAGTTCTAAACTTGCAAAGTTGTAGAATTTGGAAATTGTTTTGCTATAGTAAGGCTTAAGGGAGAGGGAATTATTACTTCATTTCGAGTCTAAAAGTTTAGATTGAAGTATTGACTGAACTTAGTCATGAACATATATGAACATCATTTGTTGAAATGATGTAACATATGAAATTCGATATATGGAGAAATTATAGCAAAAGACTGGTCATGCCATCAACTCTTTAAGACATTATGAATCGAATCCCATAAGCTTCAAGTATAGGATCGATTGCATATGCTATAATATTCACTTGTTCTAAATTTTATAAATTCCTAGGCCATTAAGAGGGAAAAAGGACTAAAACTAGATATGACTAAAGTTGTTAACAACTGTCAACCAAAATCTGATGTTTACCAAAGATTGGTTGCTTGTGGACAGTTTGAAGTATACTATAATTTTGGAAGGACCATATTGACATGTTCTGAGTAGAGGTAACTCTTAGTCAGAATTGATAGTCATATGGGAATATGGAAAGGTTTCCATGGTGGGAGTTGGATATTGAGAATCGATGTGTAACTTAGAAACTTCAATCCAAGAAGGATGTTCAAAGGAATGTACTTTGAATGTAAGACTTCATTTAAATGGAATTGTTTTAATGAATCTCCAGTTGAATGCTTTGTAATATCATCAAAAAAGATTCTATGACTTTAGTTCCTCGACATTACAAAAGGATCATTGCATGAAAGTTTAGACTCTAACACATTCTAGTAGTGACATTAATTTGGTATTCGTACACTTGTAATAAGGGTTTGGAATTGTGAAATGAGCATCATTGGAAATGTATCCAATTGATCTGTTTTACAATGGAAGGACCATAAGTAAACATAGTTTGCATGTTTAGAACATGGCACAATTGATGTTTAATTCAAGTGTTTTGTTTATTTATTGAAACATTATACAATAAATAAAGTCTGATTACTATGGTGATCAAATAATAGGTTTTTTTATTTATATTTAAAAGTTTTGAAACCATAGTTAATTAGATTATTCTTGTGTTTCACTTCACATGTTTTACTTCTCGAATAACTGGGTTATTCAATCATCCACAATCGATCATACTTTGGAAGTAAGTAATGAGGTAAGATTGTCATGAATCCGACCATAGATTGTCTAGGAGCTTAGACATAGCACAAGTTTGTTGCAGTGTTCATGAGTACTCCTGAAATAGGAATTTAAGTATTGGATTTAACCTACGCTCATAAATTACTTCATGGATTTTATCACAAGTAATTTTGAGACGATAATATCTTATATTCTTGAAACAGAGACATATGAGTTGTAGTTTACGAATCAGTTGTACACTAATGATATGTAAACGCACCAGTAACTTGGTGTTATAAAACATATTGTTGTGTGTGATTTGATGAGTAAATTGAGCAAGCATATGAGTCAAATTTTATCCGTTCCTTCTACCCTAAGGGGATAAAAAAATATATTTGGGCCCTTCGATGATTTAGTGTTGACATCTTACGCACTTGGCCAAGCCTCGACTAGGTTGATGTGTTCAATTGTAGTCTGTTGTCAGCCGTCATAAATCATAAATCGGGAAACAACACATGGTCATAGAGAATGATTATAATCCATGTCTCATGTCCATACGATATCTTGTAGAATGGAGGAATATACGATCCCTTATCTAAATGACGCATTTCTGATATGATCAGAGTTTGACAGTAGCTTTTGAGAGCTACGATTGCTAATTAGATTTTGAAGTCGTACTTGCAATTATAGTTATTAGACTTATCCAAGTAGGAGACTATTGGGTTAGTTATCTAAGCCCATAACTATAATTGGCATGTACTTGACCCAATATTAGCATGGTCCATTTGGGTTGCCTTCACCATAGCAATTTGATAGGATGGATATTTGAGAAAGAGGTTATTTGTGATTTATTAATCTATTATAAGAATAATATATTAATTGAGAAATCGTATTATTTAAATGGTATTGATAAAGAATTAATTTGGAATTAATTTAGTGATCAAAATAGACTAATTAAATTAACGGGGACTGATTTATGTAAATCGGTGATACATATAGTTTGGGCTGATGATCCATGATTGATTAGTGATGGGATAAGTTTATGTGAGAGTCCATGAAGAGTTAGTCCAAGAAGCTAATTGATTAGAAGCCTAATTGAATGGATTAGGGTTTACAAGTGACCCTACTATATATGTAACCCCTATGCTCATAAAATCAGCACAAGTTAGACACAATAGTATTCCAAGTGAAACCCTAGCCATTTTTGGAACCTTATAACCTCTCACTCAAGTCCTTCCATTGTTCTTGGTGTTTGTGAGTCATTTGAGGTATCACACTTGAGGTACTAAGCTCTTGAAAGGCCAAATTCTACAAGCTACAACAAAGAGGTATTCTTCTAACTTGTTTTTATGTTAGAAATATCAAATTTATATGCTAGTTAGGTTTCGTGCTTTGGAAAAATTAAATTGCATGTATAACTAGAGAAAACATAGATCCAAAGCATTAAGGTTGTATGTGCACCATAACGATGTTATAGTGCTAAAAACCCATCACTGGAATGCCCTGCTTATCGCCCCAGGCGCCTCTGCCTGGCCATGACGGTTGTTGGTGATCCTCAAGGTTGCAGGGGCAGGTGCTATCACCTGTCCTGATGTAACCAAACTCGAATATTGGGCCTTTTTGTGGCCCCATTGACTGCATTGAAAGTAGATTAGGTTTGATCTCTGGGTGGTGTTAGTAGTACAATCTCTGCTAAAGTGACCGATCCGACCGTCCATGAAGCAGCCCGAATCACCACCAATGCCACTCCTACATGTACCCTCGTGTGTCCTGCCGTAATTGCCACATTGGATGCAGCCCCGATAATCTAAGGATGAGCATAGGATGGAACCGATACCCACCCGGACCGTTCCCGATTTCCCATATACCAAATTTGATCGAAAGTTAATCCCGAGTACCGAACCAGATTAACTGTTGGATTTAGTGTCTAAGCTCATAACTATAACTGGGATGTACTTAACCTGACTATAGCATGGTCCTTTTGGGTTGCCTTCACCAATGCAATTTGATAGGATGGTTTTTTGAGAATAAGTTTATTTATGATTTATTAATATACTATAAGTATAATATATTAATATGGTCATTTAATTAGTATTGTCCAAGAATTAATTTAGATTTAATTTTGTGGTCAAAACAAACTAATGAAGTATGGAGGGATTGATCATGTAAACAAATCATTCTTATAGTATGAGCTAGTCATCCATGATTATGTAGATGAGCTAAATCAACAAGATAACCCATGGATAGTCCATGGAGGTAAAACCCATGGAGCATTGGAAGGTGGAAAGTCATGGATCATTAGGGTTTACAAAGTGTAACCCTAACACTTGCCACAACTATATTTAGAACCCTCGATACACCAAAATCAGTTGCACCTACATTTGAGAATCATAAAACTCATAAAAGTTGGCAAGGGTTACAAAATGAAGAGTCTAGTTCTAATTAAATGGTTTTATGACTCCATAACTTGTCCTCAAGTTATGGAGATTCAAGAGTCTCTTCATTAAATAATAAATAAATAAAAGGTGTAACCTTAAATAGTTCCATAAGTTACAATAAAAAAAATGTTATTTTTTTTATTAGTTAGTTTAAAGTCTTCCATAACTTGTCCTCAAGTTATGGAACTTCAAAAGTTTTTAACTAAAACTACTTTAAACTCATAAGTTATGGAATTAATTAGTTTTGAATAGTTTCAAAACTTTCCCTCAAGTTTTGGAATTTGAAAAAGTTTCTCTTGTGAATACTTTAATTCCAAGTTAAGCCCTTAGAATTTTAAAGAGTTAAAATTCAACCCTTATACTTTATAATATTATAAGTTAATAATATATATATATATATATATATATATATATATATATATATATATATATATATATATATATATATATATATATATATATATATATATAAGAGTAAAGTCAGTCTTACCGTTAGTAGGCCTCATTCACGAAGCTAGTCTATAAGGGGGGTATAAGGTTACTGCCTATAAAATGGCAGTTTAATGGGTGTCCACTCTCACCCACCCCTTCCTTGACCGGTGGAGGGTCGTTAGCCGAACGGGTAGGAGAAGGACTAGAATTCTCTCTTCATTAAAAGTATTAATTGTAAATACTAAGTAATTAAACTCTTAATAATACCCAATCTTAGTTACTTAGGAAAATGTGAATAAGGTGCTAATCCATGAAATTACACTTTGCACTTTGTTTAAGTCGGTTAGTGGAGCACGTGTGGTTAATCGGCACACTAACTCGTATTTAACAAGGTAGGAAATGGGTAACTTGATGTTTATCATAGTATCGATGGAGCGTGTGTGGTTCACTGGCACACCGATTGAGGGGTAAACACTTAAGGGTACCAAGTAATTGGCATGGTTACTTCACACCTATTTTTGTGATCCTCGGCATCCCAGTCATAAAACCTGAAGGGTACACTCGAGATTGAAACATGCCATTGAAAAGTTCAATGAATCTCAAAGGTCTAGGAGTTTCAAATCCAATTAAAACCTAATAATACATTGTTTTTATCTTGGTGGAAATTGGTGAATCGTCATTCACCTACCTTCAAATGTTTTATAGCTTGGATTACGGCATCCCTATTCTAAGTTATAAAATATTTTGTTGGATCCTAGCCTTAATATTTCATATTGGGTGTCATATTAAGGACTTTAGATCAACTATCTTGAATATCTCCCAAAAGATGTCTGCTTTAGACATCTATGATCTTCCCAAATCTCTTGAAACAAGCTTTCCTAAATGAAGATGATGTCCCATGGAAATCATACTTCTTTCACCTCCTCCAATTATTCTCCCTAACCCACAAGTTCTTGAAAAGTTTAAGGTCACTCAATCCCTATTGGCAAGTAAAGGTCTATGTGCGATCACATCTTGGAGATGTAGTCACATATTGACAAACCGGGAGAGTTGGGTGTCAAATCCTTGAGAAAGTTAGTGGCTCAATCACTTTCTAAGTCACATAGTGAGTTCCTTTGGGACTCTGTTAGGTGCATTTCATGCATTCATTTTTTATAGTTTTAGTTCATAAAAGTGCATTACATTTAGGTTTAGACTCATGCATTTTGTATAATTTCGGGATTTTTCATGATGCAATTCCATTCACACGCTTTTAGAATATTTCAGGGACTTACGAAGGTTGGATCTTGTTGGAGGAAGTTATCAAGAGTTGGATACAAAGTTGTAGAAGTTTTGGAGCTTTGAAGAGAGAGAATGAAGAAATGAAGAATTTGGTTTCACAGGAGTTTACACGGCCGTGTATATTTATGCCTTTGATTTACACGGGCCGTGTAAACGTATATGCAAGGACATTCTACTTCGAAGACCTGGAAGACTTAAGCATTCTACTTTTCTTGTTTACACGGCCGTGTAAATGGAACCCTTTGGTTTACACGGGTCGTGTAAACGTCTCGACAGTTTTAAAGTGGTTTTGTCTTCTTATAATTCAGACAATCAGTTTTTATGGAGGTTAGGTCGGATTTTGGGAGGAGAAGAGACGATTTTCAGAGCTTTTGCAAGTAGATTAACACTTGGAAAACACTTTAATTTCTTTTTGTAAGTCAATTTGAAGTTTAAACTTGTTTGATTTGTAGTCCAACCTAGATATGTGTGGTTGATTTTATTATCATTTCCGAATCTGAATTCTTAAGTATGTGTTGTTAGATTGTAACTTGAATTTGACTTATGTTTAACATCTAGTAATCTTTGATTTGATCTTAATCATGTGTTTGATTAGTTCTCTTTTTCACTTGATCAATGAACTAGGGTTCTATTCAATCTAGTTAATCAAATCATGAAATTCGTATATGTTTTATGATTTGATGTTAGTAACACTCACTTACTTGGTTGTAATTAGATCAAAATTAGTGCAATCAAAGATTAAATGTTTATATTCCCAAGCTTAAGAGGAATGTTAAACATTGTTGGTAATTAGTGCAAGAACTTAATGTCATTTAATGATTTAATGCAAGAGCTTATTTGGGTTGAATCAAATAAATGAAATTTTATTTAAAGAGCTTATTTTGAATAGAATACTTTTGCCAATTTGGATATTAGAGTTTATTAATATCCAACTTACTAACCTAGATTGAACATGAGTTATAATCATATTACATCTTTCAACATAATGCATATATAAGAGTCAGAATCGGAAATGTACTTCTTTTACTGCGTTTGTTTTCAATCTTTCTTATTTATGAAGTTTAATTCAAGTTTAAATACAAACCCCCATTTCAATATTACTTGTATTATGTGTGAAAATATGGTAAGATGAAAAGTCCCGTATCTCTGTGGACCGACCCTGCTTACTCTATACTATCTTTAGTATTAGAAATAGCAGTGATTTGAGTTATATTAATATTATTTTATCCCATCATTTGTTGGTTTGACACCCAAACAAATTGGTGCCGTTGTCGGGGATACGGTAGTACTAATTGTTTATGCCAAGATCTTTTCGCACAGGTACACCTTTACCAGTTGATTTGGAAATAGAGAAATCTGCTAAACAGAGAAGGAAGCAAGCCAGACTTTTAAAGAAACAACAACAATCCAGATCTTCTTCATCAAATCCATCAACTACATCCTCTCCAACATCCAAAAGTATCACCCCACCATCTTCACTTACTCCTACCATGGCAGATAACCATGGAGGACATCAAAATCCTCCACATCCACCACCTGAACAAACCTTTAGACAATGGGCTACTCAAGATGTCACCCAACAACCTTTGTGCATAAATTACCCTGCAGCAATCAACTTTGAACTCAAGTCTGGACTCATCCATTTGTTACCCTCATTCCGTGGTCTTGAGAATGAAGACCCACATAAATTCCTTAAGGAATTTCATGTTGTTTGTGTGGGTATGAAGCCACATGAAGTCACAGAAGATCAAATCAAGTTAAGGGCATTCCCCTTTGCTTTACAAGATTCAGCCAAGGAGTGGTTGTATGACTTACCACCGGGGTCAGTCACAACATGGAATGAACTTGCAAGGATGTTTCTGGATAAATATTTTCCCGAAATGAGAGCTTCAGCTTTACGTAGAGAGATAATTGGCATCAAGCAACAAAAGAGAGAAGCCTTGCATACTTATTGGGAACGGTTCAAGAAATTGTGCTCAAGATGTCCACAACATGGGATTACAGAATATTAGTTGCTGTAGTATTTTTGTGAAGGAATGTCATCTTGGGATAGGAGATTACTCAATGCATCAAGTGGTGGATCTATAGCTGATAAGACTCCAACAGAAATCAGAGTTCTTATAAAAAACATGGCAGAAGAGTCCAAGCATACAGTCCAAGAAGAAGAGTGGTATAGTGATGCACCAAGGGGGGTGAAAGAAATTTCTACTCCAAAAATTGAAAGTCAACTTTCTGAGTTGACTAAGGTAGTAATGATGCTTGCAAAAGATAAGGGCGTGCAACCACCAATAGTCAGACCTTGTGGAATTTGTACACAAGTTGGACATCCCACTGCTATGTGCCCCATGTTACAAGAAGATGTAGAGCCAGTTCAAGCTATGGGATTTTCAAGTCAACAACAAGGAAACTTCCAGCCAAGAAGCAATCCAAATTGGCACCAACCTAATACTAATTTTCAGCCTAGACCACCACCTTATCAACCAAGACCCCCATTTCAAAATCAAATGCACCATCAACAAAATTATCAACCACATTTCCAACCAACTCAACCTCCTCATCAATCTCAATATCAACCTCAAAACATGCATCAAGGAAGTAGTTCAAGCGAATCGGGAATGTCTTTGGAAGACATTGTTAAGAGTTTAGCCACAAGTACTCAAACATTTCAAAATGAGACCAAAGCGAGCATCAAGACTTTGGAGCAACAAATGACTCAACTCGCCACATCTGTGAGTAAATTGGAGTCACAAGGCAAACTACCCGCGCAAACTGAGAAGAATCCAAAACATAGTGCATGTGCCATCACTTTGAGAAATGGTAAAGAATATGAAGGTCCTAAAATGATTGAAGAAGAAGAGATGGAGTTAGAGAAAGAAGAAGAGAAGTCAAAAACCCCTTCCAAGCAAGCTCCTATTGAAGTAAAAGTCACTCCTCCTCCGTTTCCCTCAAGATTAAGCAAGTCAAAGCGTGAAAGAGAAGACAATGAAATCATGGAGATGTTCAGGAAGGTAGAGGTAAATATTCCTCTTCTTGATGCCATCAAACAAGTCCCTAGGTATGCAAAATTCCTTAAGGAATTATGTACATCCAAGAAAAAGTTGAAAGGGAATGAAACTGTTAAAGTAGGGGAAAATGTGTCTGCAGTGTTACAAAAAAGATTACCTAAAAAATGTAAGGATCCGGGTGTTTTTACGGTTCCTTGCAAATTAGGTAATCTTCATGTTCCACGAGCTATGCTAGACCTTGGAGCTTCTATCAATGTTTTGCCATATTCCATCTTTAAAACATTAAATATTGGCACATTGAAGAAGACCGGGGTAATCATTCAATTGGCTGATAGATCTTTAGTACATCCCAAAGGTGTGTTAGAAGATGTGTTAGTCCAAGTGAATGAACTAGTATTTCCAGCAGATTTTTATGTACTTGATATGGATGATGATGATTCACCGAATTTGAGTTCAATTCTCCTAGGAAGACCCTTTTTGAAAACAGCCAGGACGAAAATTGATGTTTATGATGGTACATTGTCCATGGAATTTGATGGGGAGGTGATAAATTTCAATATTTATGATGCTATGAGATATCCAAGTGATATTTCATCTTTGAATTTTGTGGATGTCATTGAACCATTGACAGAGGAGTGTTTTGATCTGTCTAATCTTGATGTGTTAGCTCTTATTTTAGACAGGAATCTTCAAAAGGAAAGAGTGGAAAAACTTGCCAATAAATTTACAATTGACAAAGAGATTATGGAGGTTGTGTCTTGTATGGATGAGAAGAAGAAAATGAGGTTTGATGTTCAAAAGCTGAAAATACCAATGTCTAATGAGAAACTTGTTCCCTCTATTGTGCAGGCACCGGAATTGGAGCTAAAAACTTTACCCGAGCATCTCAAGTATGCATATCTTGGAGATAAGGAAACTCTACCAGTGATCATTTCCACCAAGTTGTCAACAAAAGAAGAGGAAGAACTTGTCACCACCTTGAAGGAATATAAGGAAGCAATTAGGTGGACTATAGCCGACATCAAAGGGCTAAGTCCTTCGCTTTACATGCATAAAATCCTTATGGAAGAAGATTACAAGCCTTCCCGAGAAGCTCAAAGGCGTCTGAATCCTCCAATGATGGAGGTTGTGAAAAAAGAGATTTTGAAGTTGTTGAATGCGGGAATGATTTAACCTATATCAGATAGTAAGTGGGTAAGTCCGGTCCAAGTCGTGCCGAAGAAGACAGGTATTACCGTTACAAAGAATGACCAAGGTGAATTAGTCCCCACCCGTGTGCAAAACGGGTGGAGAGTTTGCATTGATTATAGACGGTTCAATTCCTCAACCCGGAAAGACCATTTCCCACTTCCCTTCATTGATCAAATGTTGGAAAGGTTAGCGGGAAAAACACATTATTGTTGCTTGGATGGATATTCCGGTTTCCATCAAATACCCGTTGCACCTGAGGACCAAGAAAAAACTACTTTCACATGTCCTTTCGGAACATTTGCATATAGACGAATGCCTTTTGGGCTTTGCAATGCTCCAGCCACTTTTCAAAGGTGCATGGTAAGTATTTTTTCGGAATTTGTTGAGGAAATCATTGAAGTTTTTATGGATGACTTCACCGTTTATGGTAATTCTTTTCATGAATGTTTGGGAAATTTGTAAAAGATTTTGCAAAGATGTATTGAAACCAATCTTGTTTTGAATTATGAAAAGTGTCATTTTATGGTTGACAAAGGTCTCATACTAGGTCATATTGTGTCTTCTAAGGGTCTAGAAGTGGACAAAGCAAAAATAGATGTCATAAAATCTTTACCTTATCCCACTTGTGTTCGTGAGGTGCGCTCATTTCTTGGTCATGCAGGATTTTATAGAAGGTTTATTAAAGATTTTTCCAAGATATCTCGTCCCATGTGTGAGCTCCTACAAAAAGATGCAGAATTCGAGTTTTCTAAACAGTGCAAGCAAGCTTTTGATCAGTTGAAAGAGTTGTTGATCACAGCACCAATACTTCAATCACCGGATTGGAGTTTGCCTTTTGAAATCATGTGTGATGCCAGTAATCACGCAGTTGGTGCAGTGTTAGGGCAAAGAAAAGACCGTGTTCCTAAGGTCATTTATTATGCTTCAAAAACACTTGATAGTGCACAAGCCAATTATTCAACAACTGAAAAAGAATTGTTATCTATTGTCTTTGCTTTAGACAAATTTCGTCAATATCTGCTAGGTTCTAAAGTCATTGTTTATTCTGATCATGCAGCTATTAGGTATTTACTTGCAAAGAAAGATTCGAAGCCTAGACTCATTCGATGGGTATTACTCTTGCAAGAGTTTGACATTGAAATCAAAGACAAGAACGGAAAGTCAAATCTTGTAGCTGATCATCTTAGCAGGATTGTTTCTCCCGAAGATTCAACTCCCATTCATGATGCATTTCCCGATGAAAATCTGTTTTCAGCAAAAGTTGCCCCGTGGTATGCCGATATTGTAAACTACATTGTCACAAATCAATTTCCACCAGATTTAACTCGATGGCAAAAAGACAAGATCAAGAAAGAAGCCAAGAGGTATGTTTGGGATGAGCCATATTTGTGGAAATATTGTGCTGACCAAATGATTAGACGATGTGTGGATCAATATGAGGTAGCTTCTATCTTAACATTTTGTCACTCTTATGCTTGTGGAGGACATTTTGGTCCTCAAAGGACTGCAAGAAAAGTTTTAGAGAGTGGATTTTACTGGCCAAGTATTTTCCATGACTCTTATGTTTTTTGCTCAAGCTGTGATAAATGTCAACGAATGGGCTCTTTAAGCTCAAAGAATCAAATGCCCTTAAACCCCATATTAGTTTGTGAAATTTTTGATGTTTGGGGCATTGATTTTATGGGACCTTTTCCATCATCTTCGGGTTTTATTTATATTCTTTTGGTTGTGGACTATGTTTCCAAGTGGGTGGAAGCAAAGGCTACCCGTACTAACGATTCAAAAGTTGTGATAGATTTCTTGAAGGCTAACATTTTTTCCAGATTTGGTGTTCCAAAGGCCTTGATCAGTGATCGTCGTACACATTTTTGTAATCGTATACTCGGGAGTGTTTTGAAGAAATATGGTGTCACTCATAAAGTTTCCACAGCATACCACCCACAAACAAATGGACAAGCTGAGGTGAGCAATCGACAAATCAAGGGCATTTTGGAGAAAACCGTGAATACAACAAGGAAAGATTGGAGTACACGCCTTGATGATGCTTTGTGGGCGTACCGCACTGCATACAAAACTCCAATTGGAATGTCGCCATATCGTATTGTTTATGGAAAGCCGTGTCGATTACCCGTTGAGTTGGAACATAGGGCATATTGGGCAGTCAAGCAGTTCAACATGGATTTAAGTGAATCGGGAAAGAAGAGGAAGCTGGACATACAAGAATTGGAAGAAATCCGCAATGAAGCGTATGAGAATGAGGTTCTTTATAAGGAAAAGACTAGAGCATTCCATGACAAGATGATTACACGCAAGGTATTTCACAAAGGTCAAAAGGTACTACTTTACCATTCGCGTTTTAAATTGATTCCTGGTAAATTAAGGTCCCGTTGGGTGGGACCATTTGTTGTCACTAATGTTTTTGAGCATGGTGCAATAGAAATCACAAGTGAGAAAACCGGGAAGATTTTTAAGGTAAATGGTCACCGTTTGAAGCCTTATTATGAAGGATTTCAAGTCAAGAATGAAGAGGTGGAGGAAGTAATGGATCCAAAGTATGAAAATTGACAAATAGTTGGGGTCCAAGTCGAGCCAACGACATTTAAAAGGGGCGGCTAACCGGGAGGCAACCCGGGGGTATTTTTGTCATTTAGTATATTTTCATTGTATTTTCTTTGTTTTCAAACTTCCAAGTTGTTTTTCATGCTAAAAAAGGGTTAAAAATCATTTTTCGGGCAGTAGAGGTTTAGCGGGTTGCAATTTCAAAAAGTGAAAAAAATCAAGTTTTTTGGCTTTCTCAGAAGTTTTCACGGCCGTGTAAACTTATGCCTTGCATTTACACGGGCCGTGTAAACGATTGAACACGGTTTTTATGATTCAGGGATTTACACAGCCGTGTAAACCCTCCCCTTTGATTTACACGGGCCGTGTAAACGCAAAAACAGGGCTGAACAATTTTAAGGTCAAATCTCGATTTTTCTAACTCATTCTTCACTCAATACCTGCGATTCCCTCTCTCCCTACTGCCCCCTTTCGAAAAAAACCCTTCCAAATACTCAATCTTCCTCAATTTTGCATCAAAAATCAAGCTCCAAGGTATGAAATTCCTCCCTTTTCTTCATCTTCTTTATCTTCCACATCTATATCCTTCTCCTATGGCCGATTTTGGGTTTTTTTTAACAAAACCCTAGAATTTTTTAACTTCAAATCTCAACCTAATGTTTCAAATTTCTTGTAGGATAAGCTTGGGGATAGCTTGGGGAAGCATTGGATATCATCTTATCACCATTATCAAGCACAAATTGGTATAATTGTTCCAAACTCTTACTTTGTGCATTTAGATAGAACACATTTTTTTTGGGTGTTTTTGGTGAAACTTGCTAGTTCTTGTACTTCAATTGTCTTAATTGTGTGCAATATTTTGTTGATTCATTTGGGTTATGGCTTCCCGGGGTAAAAGACATAGAGTTGGCACTTCACATGATGAACAAGACCCACATGCCATAGACAACCCCTATGAATTTGGTCTTATTTTTTAGAACAATCGACAGGAAATCTTGTATGCAAATCTTGTTACAAGATCAATGGGTGCTCAAAAATTTGTGGACATCCAGGCCCTCAAAGATTTACACATATACAAGGGTGTTCACAAGATTTTTAAAAACATAGGATAGGAGGGTCTTTTGAATCTTCATGCAGTTAGTTACCAAACACCGATGTTGGAACTTTTGTCTTCCATTTCCTTTGACTATCAAACCCATCTCCTAACTTTCCGTCTGCTCAACCAAACGCATCAATTTCATGCTGATATCCTTTGTGATATAATTGGTGCTCCTAAAGCAAGAAGGGATATATACACAGCTAAGGGTAGAAAAAAATGTTGTTTTTGAGCAAGAATGCGCAAATTTTTGGAGAAACATCTCTTGTGAGTATGAGTATCAATCGGGCACCGCAAAAGCTTCTAGCATTATCCACCCGGTCTTGAAAGTAGCTCACCGGATCATTGCTTCTCTCTTATTCCCTCAAGAAGAGATTAGCAAAGCTAATAAAAAAGAGCTAGAAGTCTTGTGGTGTATGATTAACAAGCCTGCAGAAGTCCCTCATTTTGGTTGTTGGGTTATTCAAAAAATGCTCAGAAGTGCTACGAGCAATGGTGGACAGCTACATTGTGGAGGCATGGTTTCTATTATTGCAGAGCATCTTGGCCTCCATCTACCTAATAACCCAACAAACATCATCATGGGCCGTACTCGTCTATCAATTGATGTTATGGAAACAATGCATCTCTTCCACCACCTTCCCACTGGGGATATTCATTGGACAGTAGATGGGAAAGAGTATCTACGTATAGACAGCATAAATAAGAAGATACTCAATTTAGCCAATGATATTCCATCAACTAATTGGAAACTCAGATCCAACTTAGGTGTTATAGTAGATCATAGTCCTCCATCCTCTCCTCCTCCTGCTCCTCCTGCTCCTACTGCTGGTGCTTCTAGTTCCTCTCGCCCTATTCCTTTTTCTGAACATAATCTTTATATGGGCGAGTTTGCGCGTTTGAATCATCGTTACACCAGTCTACAACAGGAAATCGGGGACATTTATACGGGTGTCGCTGAAATCACTTCTGATTTTCAGGACTACCGTACCTTACAGGAAGAGCATTGGGCCCAACAAGAGTTGCGGTGGGCTGAGCAAGATCAAAGATGGGCTACTCAAGAGCAGCACAACCGCAACATTCACCATCTGCTGAGTGATATCCATAGAGTTCTTGTGCTCCCTACACAGTCGCAGCAGCCATCAACATCCCAACCCCAATGGCCTCCCTACTATCCTACAGATTACCCTTCACAGTTCCCTCCATATCCTCCGCCTGGTCCTCAATAGGACGGCTGCGCCTCTCTTCAAGCATCGAGGACGATGCTATATTTTAAGCTTGGGGAGGGGTATCCATCCATTGCATTATCCCGTTGCATGTAGGTTGCATGTAGTTTTGTACATATTGCATTAATTTTCATTTCATTTTCGTTTTCATTTTTTTTCTGCATGGAAAATTAAAAAAAAAAAAGATCCAATCCCAAGCAACCGAATCTTTTCAAAACAGTTGAGCAGGTAAATGAGTCATGTGCCTTGAAATTGGCTTGCTTTTCTTATTGAAAAAAATCTAAAAGCAAGTTAATCACACACGAGCACATCTCCCGAAGCTACTTGTGCAAAATAGAAAATGAGAAGATTGTCAACACTGGAGCATAACAGCAGGTATGAGTCGATTCTTTGGGACATATGACCGGTCTTATGAGTAGTAATGCTCAATTGAACTTAAAATGTCAAATTCAAAAGTTCATAAAAAGAATGCAAAATCTCAATGTCCCGCCTTCCAGCGCTCTTAAAAGTTCTTTCTACTTATTCCCTTTTATATATACCCTGCTTGAGGACATAGCTTTCAACTATACTTACGGGTTTTTGCATGTTAACATTTAATCCCTCGAAAAATGTCCAGAAGTCCCTCACGGTAATAGACCGTGAGATGTCCCACAATAGAAAAGTCAAGGATGGAAATATAAGGAAATTGGCCAAATAAACAAATTAATAAGAGTGTTATGTGTTAACTTAGTTATTTGTATATGTGTTATATTTAAAAAAAAAAAAAAACTATTATTAAGTTAATCTGTGACCTTTGGGATTCGAACAAGTAAACTCTGAGGGGTGTTCTACACCTAATCACCTAAAGCTAAATTGTTTGGGATTGATTGGGTTGAAAGTTCGCTATACGGGTTCCATAGAAAGTCATGAACTTAATAATAGTAAATAAAGCTAATTTGTGGCCTTTGAGGTTCGGGAAAGTAAACCCGAGGGATCTCTTTAAATCTAGCACACTAAGGTCATTTGATTTGGATGTGTTGGTTGAAAGCCTGCTACACGGATTTCAAAGAAAGCCATGAGCTTTATTTATAAAAAAAAATGTGTAATTAGAAAGTTTGTACATAGTTGTGTTTATAGTTTAATTAGATGTTGTGTTTAGGAAAAATAAATGGCTGTCAAAAGATTCCCTTGGACTTGGATTTGAATTTATGACATTGGACTGAATGTTAATTACTTCAACTGGTGTAAGTGGTTTGAAGTTTGTAACCAATCTAGATAAATATTAGGGAATTTTTAGAAAATATTTTTTAGAAAAAGATTGTTGTTGACCAACAAATAGCTGGAATCGAACATTGTTATATTTTATGAAACAAAGATGGTTGAGCATGTTTTGTCATATATAATTTCACGAGAGTAAGACCATAATTTGTTCCAAGAATTGACTTGATAATATTGAAAAGGAATAAGTGTTGTGATCTTTAATTCTGTTGAGTTGTACTAGGGAGTAGCCAAAGTCTTGTTTCTATTATCATTTAATATTTTGAGACTAAAGCAAAGTTAACTGGAGGCATGACAGGTACATTCTCAACTATGGTACAAAACAAGGTAATTGGGTTGGATCTTTTCATATTTGTTTTGATTTCATGCATTAAGTTATAAATAGTCTTAACTTAAATTTTCTTTTCTTCTATTCTATTTTCTTTTTTTTTTCTTTTCTAGTTTAAATCTTCTTGTTCTTTCTTGAGGACAAGAAAGGTTTAAGCTTGGGGAGATTTGTTAGGTGCATTTCATGCATTCATTTTTTATAGTTTTAGTTCATAAAAGTGCATTACATTTAGGTTTAGACTCATGCATTTTGTATAATTTCGGGATTTTTCATGATGCAATTCCATTCACACGCTTTTAGAATATTTCAGGGACTTATGAAGGTTGGATCTTGTTGGAGGAAGTTATCAAGAGTTGGATACAAAGTTGTAGAAGTTTTGGAGCTTTGAAGAGAGAGAATGAAGAAATGAAGAATTTGGTTTCACAGGAGTTTACACGGCCGTGTAAATTTATGCCTTTGATTTACACGGGCCGTGTAAACGTATATGCAAGGACATTCTACTTCGAAGACCTAGAAGACTTAAGCATTCTACTTTTCTTGTTTACACGGCTGTGTAAATGGAACCCTTTGGTTTACACGGGCCGTGTAAACGTCTCGGCAGTTTTAAAGTGGTTTTGTCTTCTTATAATTCAGACAATCAGTTTTTATGGAGGTTAGGTCGGATTTTGGGAGGAGAAGAGATGATTTTCAGAGCTTTTGCAAGTAGATTAACACTTGGAAAACACTTTAATTTCTTTTTGTAAGTCAATTTGAAGTTTAAACTTGTTTGATTTGTAGTCCAACCTAGATATGTGTGGTTGATTTTATTATCATTTCCGAATCTGAATTCTTAAGTATGTGTTGTTAGATTGTAACTTGAATTTGACTTATGTTTAACATCTAGTAATCTTTGATTTGATCTTAATCATGTGTTTGATTAGTTCTCTTTTTCACTTGATCAATGAACTAGGGTTCTATTCAATCTAGTTAATCAAATCATGAAATTCGTATATGTTTTATGATTTGATGTTAGTAACACTCACTTACTTGGTTGTAATTAGATCAAAATTAGTGCAATCAAAGATTAAATGTTTATATTCCCAAGCTTAAGAGGAATGTTAAACATTGTTGGTAATTAGTGCAAGAACTTAATGTCATTTAATGATTTAATGCAAGAGCTTATTTGGGTTGAATCAAATAAATGAAATTTTATTTAAAGAGCTTATTTTGAATAGAATACTTTTGCCAATTTGGATATTAGAGTTTATTAATATCCAACTTACTAACCTAGATTGAACATGAGTTATAATCATATTACATCTTTCAACATAATGCATATATAAGAGTCAGAATCGGAAATGTACTTCTTTTACTGCGTTTGTTTTCAATCTTTCTTATTTATGAAGTTTAATTCAAGTTTAAATACAAACCCCCATTTCAATATTACTTGTATTATGTGTGAAAATATGGTAAGATGAAAAGTCCCGTATCTCTGTGGACCGACCCTGCTTACTCTATACTATCTTTAGTATTAGAAATAGCAGTGATTTGAGTTATATTAATATTATTTTATCCCATCATTTGTTGGTTTGACACCCAAAAAGACTCCTATGAAACAGACTAAGACAAGACCCTTAATGATCTTATCCACTTGCTAAGATCAACTTCCTAAAACTTTATGGACATTAACAATGATGACATTGGATATCTAGTAAAGCTCACTCTTCCCAGTGGAAAGGGATCGGCCATAGTCAACTCGGTTGACCAAATGGTAAAGAGAGAGGCTAAGTCTGAGATAGTCCCATTATCAAGGGTCCATAGGAAGGGGCATTGGTTGCGAAGTTGCCAAATTTACCTATGGTAAGAGTAGAGATGCACAAAACCCGAATCCGATCCGATCCGATCCGGATCCGAATCCGATCCGGTTTCGCTTATGTCATCAAAAATCCGATCCAGTCAAAATCTGATCCGAATCCGGTCAAAATCCGATCCGGTTCTAACCAAAATCCGAATCCGATTCTAATCCGATTTGAAACCGGTTTAAACCGATTTTAGTGGGTTTTAATTGGATTTTGGGGCGGATTTGGATCCGGTTTTTAGCGAATCCGGTTTACGATCCGGTATCAAATCCGATTTGGAATATAGGATTAGGATCCGATTGAAAATCCGGTTTTAAATCCGATCCGATCCGGTTTGGTCAAAACCGGTTTTGACCCAATCCGGTTTCGGATTGGATCCGGTTTTGAATAGTGAAACCGGTTTTTGTGTGCATCTCTACCTATGGATATTAAAGTCAATAAGTTTGGCTCTACTTCAGGTAAAATCCATTGTCTAACTGTTTTAAGTAAATGCTAATTCTGATCGCGGAGATGGATTTCAATCACATGATTCAGTGATCAGAATTTTGGGCTATTACTTAAGAGTTATGATATTTATATGGCTTAGGCATAGATAACAACAAGGTTTTCATATGGATTGTAAGGATAAGTTTTTCAGCAAAATTTTAAAATAAAAGAAAAGGGTTTTGATTTTATTTTAAGTATCCTAACAATGGCATTTGTGAAAAGTTGTTGCTTATAAGATTCCACTGATAGCAATATTGGAAAATGAATTTGATTCTTTCATTTTTGGTAGTGTCTAAATTTACCAAATAAGGAAAGATACTCATCACCCAAGTTTCAGATGGACAAAAACTTGGAATCATGCAAGTTGTATAGCAAGATGGATGAGAACTTTCAAGCATTAGAAAAATTAAGACTAACTACTTGTTCACATGGATGTGTGAGTCAAGTGAAGGACTAAGGGATCTAGTACACATTACTGTGCACTGGTCAAGTCCACCACAAAAGATCATTAAGACTATTTGTCATAATTTACTATAGCTCAGTAAATATGGTTATACTTACAAGCTTAAGTGTAATTCTGAGACATTGGAAAGGATTCCAATGTATGGCAGAGCGAATAAGAAGAATCAAATTAGGCAGAAGGATTAAAGTTTCTCAAATCTGAAAAGATGGGAGAGTACTTTAGTATCGTGTTATATGATCATCTTAATGATTTAGAGACCTTATCACAATTCATCCTCTAAGTGCTTTCTGGTAGCTAAGAAGAGGAGCTATGAATTGTTGAAATGGTTCAATCAGGAAGATGACTCATACTTCGTTCCAAAACAAATCTTAGAGTCATACTCTAAGATTGTAACTTGAGTGGCATGTCTTAAAGAAGGTTTAAAACACTTATCAAATGTAAGAGTAAAAGTTTTCTACTCTTGTACATTTGAAATTGGTAAGCTGTGATGTTTTGGATAAAACAAAGAATAACTAAGGCCAATTGTGTGAAGTGTTTGTCTTGATTAGAATCCACACTATCTCTTGAATATCTGACAAGAAAGCATTATATGTCAAGAGGACAGTAGGAGTCTTAAAGCTCTTAAAAGTCTCAAGAACTAATCAAGAATAAAACCTGAAGTTCTTCACTAGCACACGACTTGAGGTTTATCACCTATCGTGTTGACATAGTCTGTGCCCATTCCAGTTAAAGTTGGCTTTACATATGAGTTCTTAGAGTTCTCAATTGGTTACACAACTTGGAAGCAATGGTAGGCCCTTGAGCTGCCATGTGGCAAGAGATTAAGATTGAGTTCAGTCCATATGAGTTTGGATTGGACATTATCCTATCTTGTGACTATGGTTTGACAATTCACATGGATAAGAACACATACACCATTAAATCTAAGTGTCATAAGGTTTCTCTCCGATTCATGAAAATGATGGTGAGGAAACACTTTCACTAAGTAGATTTTAGCTAGATAGCAATTGTGATATTTGCATTCTCAAAGTCGTTAGTGGACCGTGTGTGGTTAACCGACACACTGACATTGACTTGTGAGAAGTGGAAAAGGTCTAACCAATCAAGACTATGATTATGGCATCCCTTTTCATAGTTCTTAAAATTGATTAGTAACACCTATGAGTTATCTAAGATAAGGTGTATGATTATGATAAAGTTTTATCAAAGCAATCTAGTATCAGAAATCTAAACTTTGGTAAGAAAGTCAATATAGTATTGATTTCTAGAAGTCCAGCTGACTTCCGAATACATGTCAAAGCTAGTGGGAGCATAAGTGTTATGCTAATAATCATCATGTTATTGGGAGCATTATAAATATGATAAGTATTGCAAGTTAGCAATGTTAATTATAGAAAATAAAAAAGTTTCAGTTGGGAAAGAGTTGTTTTGCTATAATTAAGGGAGAGAAAATTATACTTCATCTCAAATCTAAAAGCTTAGATTAAGGTTTTAATCGTATTTAGTCAAGTATATATATATATATATATATATATATATATATATATATATATATATATATATATATATATATATATATATATATATATATATATGAATTTCATGTTGGAATGGCTCAACATAAGGAAATCCTGTATATGCGTCCATTATTTGCGTTCTAAAATTTGATTATGATTACGGCATCCCTTTTCATAATCTGAATTATGAGAACTTGGCAAATTGAAATGGAAATAGTATAGAAAAAGACTGGTTTAGTCTTTATGTGAGACATCATGAATCGTGTCCCACATGCTTCGGATATAGGATTGATTACATGTGTTATATTCATCCTTTCTAAAATTTTCCAAATGCCTTGGGCATTAAGAAGGGAAAAGGTCTAGAATTGGATATGACTAAAAGGATTAATCAATTGTCGAGGAAAATCTAAGATTTACCAAATATTAGTTGCTCAAGTATAGTTGGAAGTATAGTGATAATTCTGGGCGTACCATATTGACATAATCTGTAAGGAGACAACTCTTGTTCAGAAGTGATAGTCAAAAATGGAATCTGGAAATGTGTTAAAGTTGTTTCCAAGGAGTTGATCTCCTTTTGAATGCTCTGTAATGTTTTTTTGTCAAATCTTTGTGACTTTGTGCATAATCATTACAAGAGAATCATTGCATATAAGTTGAGAATCTAACAGATTTAGTAAAAGACATGAATTTGGAATTCTTGCATTTGTAGTAAGGATTTGGGACTGTGAAAAGAGGATCATTGGAGTTATGTTCAATTGATATATTTCACAAAGTAAAGATCATAGACAAACATAGTATGCATACTTGGTGTATGGCATGACTAGTGTTTAGAAAACATAGTGTACATGCTTGGAGCATGTGACAACTATTGTTTTAAATTCAAGTATAAAGTTGATAA